>NC_138208.1:90276070-90378570 GCF_964194415.1 Vipera berus | reverse complement strand
AGCGTCTTCTTTTCAGAATGAGACGCTTGGTCCCGCCCGGCCTTTGGAACCTAAACTCAGAATGCTGGTTTATGACTCTTCTCCAGTCCCTTCTTTGCGAGTGAGGTCGAGTCGGCACGGAGCCGTCCGAGAAGAGAGCGCCTCTCCCCCGGTGCATGTCGGGGGTCCTGCGGCAGCAAAAGGAAGGGTCCCACCCCCGATCGGATGGACCTCCCAAGAATCTTCTCAATTGACACCGTGCAAGACGAGATCCCGGCTGTAGCTCAGCTCTCTTTTCGTTGCCAGGAAAGGAAGCCGAGCCGAGTTCTGTGCCGACGGGTGGGAAGCAGTAAGGACCTCTTGTAGGGACGAATCTTGGTTGTTGTGGTTAGTTGCGAAGTCACGTCCGACCCACCGCGACCCCCTGGACCACGTTCCTCCAGGCCACGTAAATTTGGGGCTCAGTTGTGGTCATGAGTCAAGAACTACCAGTGTGTGCCCTCGAGTTGGTGTGAACTCCAGAGTAGGATGATCGGAGCCTGGTCATATGGGACTTGAGTGAGAAACCTACCCAGATTTCTTCAATGATCCATTGGTCCATTTTCTTAATGGGTCCTTCTCATGTTGGTCTTTTCTCCAACATCCAAGTTCAAAAGTGTCAGCGCTTCTTACTATCCTGCTCCCTCACAGCCCACCTAACAGGGATTGTTGTTGTTGTTGTTGTTAGCTGTGAAGTTGTGTCCGACCCATCACGACCCCATGGACAACGTTCCTCCAGGCCTTCCTGTCCTCTACCATCTTCTGGAGTCCATTGAAGCTCACGCCTCCTGCTTCAGGGACTCCATCCAGCCACCTCCTTCTCTGTCGTCCCCTTCTTCTCTTGCCCTCAATCTTTCCCAGCATGAGGCTCTTCTCCAGTGAGTCCTTCCTTCTCATTAGGTGGCCAAAGTATCTGAGTTTCCATTTCAGGATCTGGCCTTCTACAGAGCAGTCAGGGTTGATCTCCTCAGATAGATAGATAGATAGATAGATAGATAGATAGATAGATAGATAGATAGATAGATAGATAGATAGATATTATTATTATTATTATTATTTATTGCATTTATATACCACCCTTTCCCTGAGGACTCAGGGCGGTTTACAGGGAGTTGTTGCTACTGGTGAAGTCGTGTCCGACCCATCGCGACCCCATGGACAACGTTCCTCCAGGCCTTCCTGTCCTCCACCATCTTCTGGAGTCCATTTAGGCTCACGCCTCCTGCTTCAGTGACTCCGTCCAGCCACCTCCTTCTCTGTCGTCCCCTTCTTGTATTGCCCTCAATCTTTCCCAGCATTAGGCTCTTCTCCAGTGAGTCCTTCCTTCTCATTAAGTGGCCAAAGTATTTGAGTTTTAGCTTCAGGATCTGGCCTTCTAAAGAGCAGTCAGGGTTGATCTCCTCCAGGACCGACCGGTTTGATCGCCTTGCAGTCCGAGGGACTCGCAGGAGTCTTCTCCAGCACCAGAGTTCAAAGGCTTCAATTCTTTGGCGCTCAGCCTTTCTTCTGGTCCACTTCTACAGTCAAGGAATACTGGTAGACTTGCGGCTTACCGGAATTTGTTTAGTGACCGTTCATAGTTATAACAGCACCAAAAAAAAGTGACTTATGTCCATTTCTCACCCTTAACCACCACTGCAGCATCCCCAGGGTCGTACCAGCTAAATCCAAGTGCTTGGCGATTGATTCATATTTATGACGGTCGCAGAGTCCCGGGCTCACGGGAACCCAAATGGCGACCTTCTGACGAAGCAGAGTCAGCGGGGCAGGGGGGGAGCCAGCTTCACTTCACCCCCGCAGCAAGTTTGGCCGTAAAGCGGGCAAAACCTCCCTTCCCTTAGTCTTGCTTAGCAATGGAAAGGTTGGGTTGCCTTGTCGTCGTAGGTCGAGGACCCCCTGTGGCCGCCTCTAAAGGGGGACGCCCCCATAGGAAAGCGGAGGCGGATTCGGACGGGGGGGCCCTCTCAGAAGAGGAGGACGGGGGGGCAGGCCTTACCTCAAGTGGCAAGAGGTTCCAAAGGTCAAGAGTTTCCGAAGATCCCCGTCTTCCTATTTCTTTGCTCGCCGTTGTTAGCTTAAGAGGGCTTTCCTCCCGGCCGGCCGCTCACCGTCCTCTCTGCCTCTGCTTCCTCCAGCTGCCTCTTACACCGACAGCTCCGATGACGAGACCTCTCCGAGGGACAAGCAGCAGAAGAGCAGCAAAGGCAGCAGCGATTTCTGCGTGAAGAACATCAAGCAGGCGGAATTTGGGCGCAGGGAGATCGAAATCGCGGAACAAGGTGAGGGAGGGAGGGCCGCTCGGCTTCCCGGGTCGAGATTTAGATCTTAGTTTGGCCTGACGTGACTTGGTGGGCCTCGATTCGTGGGCTGGAGCTTGCGGGAGGGGCCCGTGTCTTCGACCTTGTGGGCGTGGGCTGCCTATCCCACTGCGCCCCTGGGGGGGCCATAGAGCCTGTGGGGTCTAGAGGTGAAGGCACCAGGCTAGAAGAAGCTATGAGTTCTAGTCCCGCCTTAGGCAGGAAAAACAGCTGGGTGACTTTGGGCCAATCACCAGGCGATGGTGAGTTCTAGTCCCGCCTTAGGCACGGAAGCCGGCTGGGTGACTTTGCGCCCATCACCAGGAGACGGTGAGTTCTAGTCCGCCTTAGGCAGGAAAAACAGCTGGGTGACTTTGGGCCCATCACCAGGAAACGGTGAGTTCTAGTCCCGCCTTAGGCACGGAAGCTGGCTGTGTGACTTTGGGCCCATCACCAAGAGACGGTGAGTTCTAATCCTGCCTTAGGCACGGAAGCCGTCTTGAGTGACTGGGCCAATCACCAGGAGACGGTGAGTTCTAGTCCCGCCTTAGGCAGGAAAAACAGCTGGGTGACTTTGGGCCCATCACCAGGAGACGGTGAGTTCTAGTCCCACCTAGTTTTGTCTGAGGCACTAAAGACTCTCAGCTCAGCCCAGCCTCACAGGGTTGCTGTGTCAGATGGATAGAGAGATTGACAGAGACAGACAGTCAGCCAGAGAGACCCTCCTCTTTCCCCCTCTGCTCTTGCAGAAGGCTTTCCACCCGAGCACCTTCTCGACCGGTGCATGATTTTATGGCGGCTGAACTCCCAGATTACCCCCAAGACAAGACTAAAATGGAAAAAGGCATCTTGTGGTTTGGTTTTTGCAGTTCTACCCACCGTCGTCTCAGCAGGCCGTGGGAACCCGACCCTAAGCATTGTTTACGGCGGCACCACGTGGCCCCGTGTGGTTCATCGTGTTTCTTCAAAACCACCCCAAGCCCTTCCCCCCCCCCAAGCATTGCTTTATGCAGGAATGGGATTTTGGTTTTTTTTTCCAGTTCTCTCTTTGCGTTAATCTCTTGACTGTGATCAAATTGCTGAAGGACCTGCAAAAGAGATTGGCATCAAATTAATTCCCAGATTTCTCTTTTGCTGCCAAAAGCCACAAAACTGTAATCCTTCTGGCACCAGTGGGCTTCTGCTGCTCTCTCTCCCTCCCTCTCTCTCTTGCCCTCCCTCCCATGTGTCTGTCTGTCTGTCTATATCTATCTATCTATCTATCTATCTTTCTATCTATCTATCTATCTATCTATCTATCTATCTATCTATCTATCTATCTATGTATGTCTGTCTATGTCTGTCTATATCTATATCTCTATCATCTGTCTGCGTCTATCATCTATCTATCTGTATCTGTCTGTCTATATCTATCTATCATCTATCTATCTATCTATCTATCTATCTATCTATCTATCTATCTATCTATCTATCTATGTCTGTCTATGTCTATATCTATATATCTCTATCTCTATCATCTGTCTGTATCTATCTATCTATCTATCTATCTATCTATCTATCTATCTATCTATCTATCTATCTATTGTATCTAATCTCATATTTAATTGAGATGTGATGGACACCCTGGAGATTGTGGGGTCCCTGGTGCTCTCTGAGCTGGGTGGTTTTCTTGCAGATATTTCATGACCCAACTAGGTCACATCATCAGTGCTAGAAGGGGGGGGGTTGTGGAGAGGAAGAGGAGATGACTGTGGGGTCCTTGGTGCTCTTTGAGTTTGGTTGTTTTCTTGGAGACATTTCATGACCCAACTAGGTCACATTATCAAGGCTAGAAAGGAGTGGGGTTTGAGGAGGAGGAGGAGGAGGAAGACTGTGGGGTCCCTGGTGCTCTCTGAGCTGGGTGGTTTCCTTGCAGACATTTCATGACCCAACTAGGTAGCATCATCAGTGCTAGAAGGGAGTGGGGTTTGTGGAGAAAGAAAGAGGGGAAGAGGGAGATAGAAGGAATAAAGGGGAAGAGGGAGGGAGGAGGAGGACAATGACGACTTTAAGATCCTTGGTGCTCTCTGAGCTGGGTGGTTTCCTTCCAGATGTTTCCTGACCCAACTAGAGAACGTCACCAGTGCTAGAATGTGTGTGTGGGGGGGGGTGTTTGCTCTCTCTATATGAGTGACTTGCCCTTGTATATAACATCGGGCATCAACAGGCACGTAGAGATAAACTACATCTACACACCCTTGAAAACAGAAAACGAAAAGGCTACAAAGGAAGTAGACTCACCGCCCTGAGTCCTTCGGGAGAAGGGCGGTATACAAATATAATCAAATCAAATCAAATCAAATCAAACAACCAAACCATCTCCTCCCCAGCAATCAACGCCTGGAAAAGCAGAGATTAATACCGGGATTAATAGCGGGCAAACAATCAAGCAGTAAATAACATCTAATCAAGCAGCTGCCAACAACACACCCACCCACCTACACCGACAGGGCAAATCCTACATAAATAGAATTTAAGCTCCGGTGAGGGCAGACCAAGCTCATTTTTCTTCCACCTTCCTCCACTCCTTGCTGGCTGCCCTTTTCTTTTCTTTTCTTTTTAAATGCCTGGCAGGTTTTAAACCGTGGTTTCCCCGCCTTCCGCTGAACCCCTCTTTCCTTCTCTCCCCTCCCTAGAAATGCCGGCGCTCATGGCCTTGAGGAAACGCGCTCAGGGAGAGAAGCCATTGGCCGGAGCCAAGATCGTGGGCTGCACCCACATCACGGCCCAGACCGCCGTAAGTTACGCCCTGTCGGTCCCCGAGGATCTCCTTGCTCCAAAGAGGAGGAGATCGCCCAAGGGCTGGGATCCACCGAATCCAGAAATCTCGGCGGAAATCCTGCCTTCAGCTGGGCAGGATGCTCTGCTGGGTTTCTTTGCAAGAAGAAGAAAGAAAGAAAAAAAATGGCACCTTTTTTCTTTTTTTTCTTTTTTTTTCTTTTTTTTTCTTTTTTTTTCTTTTTTTTCTTTTTTTTCTTTTTTTTCTTTTCTTTTTGAAGAAAAACAAGTTTGATTGACAGTCGCCAGTTGGGCTGGGCTTTTTGTACAGGTAGTCCTCGACTTTACGACCGTCATGGATCTGGCATAATAATAATAATAATAATAATAATAATAATAATAATAATAATAATAATAATAATAATAATAATAATAATAATAATAATAATAATAATAATAATAATAATAATAAATTAAAATTAAAATTAAAATTAAAATTAAAATTAAAATTAAAATTAAAATTAAAAAACATGAAACTCAGTCAACTGAACACTCAAATGGACTGGCACTAATGGTTGACACGGGTTGCTGCCAGCATCCTAGGTATCCACCAGGTATCTCCTTAAAATGTAAGATGTTCCGAGTAGCGCAGTTTTTTTGTAGCTTTGCTGGAGTTATTGCAGGAAGCTGCAATTTCTTGGAGTATTTTGCAAATTTTGGGCTTAGTTGTCATAAGTCAAGGACTACCTGTATTATTATTATTATTATTATTATTATTATTATTATTATTATTATTATTGTTGTTGTTGTTGTTGTTGTTGTTGTTATTGTTATTGTATTATATTATTATTATTATTATTATTATTATTATTATTATTATTATTATTATTTTATTATTATTATTATTATTATTATATAAAACTTTTATTCATAAAACCTGAACCTCAGTCAACTGAACACTCAAATTGACTGGCACTGATGGTTGACACGGGTTGCTGCCAGCATCCTAGGTATCAACCAGGTCTCTCCTTAAAATGTAAGATGTTCCGAGTAGCGCAGTTTTTTGTAGCTTTGCTGGAGTTATTGCAGGAAGCTGCAATTTCTTGATGTCTTTTGCAAAGTTTTTGGACATAGTTCCCAGTGCCCCGATGACAATGGGTATCCCTGTTACACGTAGGAAGGGACCTTTGAGGTCATCTAGTCCAGGGATCCCCAACCCCCAGTCCTTCTGGATGGAAAAAACGGATCCCTTTTTCCACATTTTTGGTAGCTTCAGACGCTCCCAAAGCCAGTGATTCTCACTCGAGGACCACCCGTGTGGGCCTGAGCTCGGCTGGCAGATAAAAACCATATTAAGGTTAGTACGATATTAGCAGTTCATGAAATCCAGCAGGTGGATTGGCCGAATTGAAGAATGGGGGGGTGGGGTGTTGAGTAGCCCTGGCAATTCCCTAGCCCCCCCCAACTCCCCCTACTCAACAATTTTCCCACATGCAGGTGCTCATGGAGACCCTCAGTGCCTTGGGGGCCCAGTGCCGGTGGGCAGCTTGTAACATCTACTCCACCCTCAACGAAGTGGCAGCCGCCCTGGCGGAGAATGGTAAGGATTTGTCTTTCCTGGGGTGGGGTGGGGTGTGTGTGTCCCTAAAATAGGCTTGTGATATATATATACACACACACACACACACACACACACAAACACACACACACACACACACACAAAACGTGTTGTCTGGCTCCGTTAGCAATTCAGTGGTCTATATTAACTTTTTCAGTCTAGATCAGGGGGTCTTCCAACGTGGTCCTTTGATGACTTGTGGACTTCAACTCCCAGAATTGCCTGGCTGAGGAATTCTGGGAGTTGAAGTCCACAAGTCAACAAAGGGCCAGGTTCGAAGACCCCTGCTCTAGATCTAATATTACACCATCCAGTGTTTCCTCTCTTCTTCTGCTAGTACCTGTTTTCCCACACTTAGGCAAATACAATTCTTATTGTTATTAATAAATACACAATTGCATATCAACCTCTTTGTTACATTTTTCTCATAATATCAGCAATGCCAGCTTAAGATATCTTTTCTAACCAAAACATATCCCAATTGTATTTGCACTTAACATCCATGTGTTCAATCAGTATCCTGTTTTCGCTTTTTGAAAAAAAAATATCTTAATTTCCCATCAGTGTTCAAAATGTTTCTAATGTTGATACTTTCAAAGTAAGTTATGTTTGGGAAAGAAAAAGCTTCCCTTATTCAAATTTAAAATAAGCTTTGAGGATGCTCAGATGGAAGGGATTCAGACAGGAGCAGAAGTGTGTGTGTGTGTGTGTGTGTGTGTGTGTGTGTGTGTGTGTGAGAGAGAGAGAGAGAGAGAGAGAGAGAGAGAGAGAGAGAGAGAGAGAGAGAGAGAGAGATGGTAAGATCAATAGAAAAAAATGATGAGAGATATTACTGATAGATAGATAGATATGATATGATATTACTGATAGATAGATAGATATTTCTTACTGATAGATAGTAAGAAATAGAGAGATGGTAAGATAGTAAGAAATGAGGGAGAGATGGATAGATAGATATGATACGATAGTAAGAAATGATGAGAAATGGTAAGATAGATAGTAAGAAATGATAGATAGATAGATAGATAGATAGATAGATAGATAGATAGATAGATAGATAGATAGATATGATAGTAAGATAGATAATAAATGAATGATAGAAGAATAGATAGATAGAAATGATACGATAGATAGTAAGAAATGATGAGAGATGGTAAGATAGATAGTAAGAAAATGATAAGATAGAGATGGTAAGATAGATAGAAAGAAATGATAGATAGGTAGATAGATAGATAGATAGATAGATAGATAGATAGATAGATAGATAGATAGATAGATAGATAGATAGATAGATAGATATGATAGTAAGATAGATAATAAATGAATGATAGAAGAATAGATAGATAGCAATGATACGATAGATAGTAAGAAATGATGAGAGATGGTAAGATAGATAGTAAGAAAATGATAAGATAGAGATGGTAAGATAGATAGAAAGAAATGATAGATAGATAGATAGATAGATAGATAGATAGATAGATAGATAGATAGATAGATATGATAAGAGAGAGATGGTAAGAGATGGTAAGATAGATCGATAAAAATGATAAGAGAGAGAGATGGTAAGAGATGGTAAGATAGAGATAGATAGATAGATAGATAGATAGATAGATAGATAGATAGATAGATAGATAGATAGATAGAAATGATAAGAGAGAGAGAGAACGTCTTTTGGGTTGACAGTGATTCTTCTGCCCAGTAAAAGGAGCCCCCCCCTTTTTTTTCTCTCCCAGGTTTTCCCGTCTTCGCCTGGAAAGGGGAATCCGAGGACGATTTCTGGTGGTGCATTGACCGCTGTGTCAACGTCGAAGGCTGGCAGCCAAATATGGTGAGTGCCGGGTTGGGGGTGGGGGTGGGGGGCAAAGTCTGCCAGGTGACTGGTAGCCAAAGCGAGCATCAAGGCTGGTTCGGTCAGACTAGAAAGAAATTGGGGGGGGGGGGGAGAGGAACGACATTTGACTTATTAAAGACTTTTCCAGTCAGAAAAGATCAACCTGATTTTTTTTGGGGGGGGGGCATTTGGGAGCATCTTATTTCGTCATCCCCGAAAAGGCTTCTCATCGGAGAGCAGTAGTTCAGGCACCAGAGTTTTAAAAGTAGGAGACGGTGAGTTCTAGTCCTGCTTTAGCCGTGAAAGCCGGCTAGGGGTGTCTTTGGCCCAATCGCCAGGAGACAGTGCTGAGGGATTCTGGGAGTTGAAGTCCACCAGTCATAAAAGGGCCACGTTGGAAGAGCCCTGCGTTATGACTTTGAATGGCCACTAAACCAACTGCGGTTAAGTTGAGGATACCCTGTTGGGTATCTCTCGAGTTACTTATAAAGTAGTCAAGGCGGGATAAAAAACTTCAGGAATAAAATCATAAACCAAGTCCCCAGCAGCTAACCTAGAAACAAGGACAGATTCCCCTTGCCTGGAGCTGCATTGGCAGCGATGCTTAAATGAATTCTGTTCTCAGCACAGGGTTGGACTAGATGACCTCAGAGACCTTTCCAACTCATATGTTTCTCTCCCCCCCTCTCCCCGCCGCCCCCTATTCTCAGGTCACGGTAGATGCTTGTTCAGAGTAATGATGTCGTTAATGTGGCCATTATTTATCTTGGAGAAAATAATTGTATAATTACAGCGTGGGGCTAAAAGTGACCTCTGGGTGCCCCCCTCCCCTCAGGGCCTTTTGAGATGTGGATTATTAAGTAGGTGGGACCCATTTGGGAAGCGGGCAAGGATTGGAAAAGTTAATGAGAGTTTTTGGACAAGGCGGCCTGACCGGAACGCAATGTTCTCATGGGACTGGGCCAAAACGTTGACTCCTGCTGGGTGCAAATTCAATGAGATGTTCATGCTTCTTCCCGGAGAAATGGCAGACTCAAGAGTTAGAGGGGTGGGTTTCCTCGTCGCTCGTGGGGGAAAGAGGGTGGCCAGAACACAACGGAGCAACACAACTTAAGTTTCAGTAGAAGAAAATATTGTAGCTCAGGGTTCAACTGTGGGGTCCTTGGTGCTCCCTCAACTGGGTGGTTTTTCTTGCAGACGTTTCACTGCCCAACTAGGTAACGTCATCAGTGCTAGAAGGGAGTGGGGTTTGTGGAGAGGAGGAGGAGGACCACCGTGGGGTCCTTAGTGCTCTCTGAGCTGGGTGGTTTCCTTGCAGACGTTTTGTTACCCAACTAGGTAACATCATCAGTGTTAGAAGCGAGTGGAGGAGGAGGAGGAGGACTGTGGGGTCCCTGGTGCTCTGAGCTGGGTGATTTTCTTGCAGACGTTTCATGACCCAACTAGGTTATATCATCAGGGCTAGAAGGGAGGGGGGTTTGACGAGGAGGAGAAGGAGGAAGTAAAAGACTGTGGGGGTCCTGGGTGCTCTCTGAGCTGGGTGGTTTCCTTGCAGACATTTCATGACCCAACTAGGGAACGTCATCAGGGCTAGAAGGGAGGAGGAGGAAGGACTGTGAGGTCCCTGGTGGTCTCTGAGCTTGATAGTTGCCTTGCAGACGTTTTGTTACCCAACTAGGTAACATCATCAGTGTTAGAAGGGAGTGGAGGAGGAGGACTGTCGGGTCCTCGATGCTCTCTGAGTTTGGTTGTTTTCTTGCAGAGGTTTCATGACCCAACTAGGGAACATCATCAGTGCTGGAAGGGAGGGGGTTGTTGTGGAGAGGAGGAGGAGGAGGAGGAGGACGGGAGGGAGGACTGTGGGGTCCTTGGTGCTCTCTGAGCTTGGTGGTTTTCTTGGAGACATTTCATGACCCAACTAGGTCACGTCATCAGTGCTACGAGGGAAGTGGGGTTTGCAGAGTGGAGAAGAACCAATGAACCTTGATTGTCAAAGTACAACCATGTATACATTGATTGACTCAGTCTCCCTTCATGGGCCGCCCTCCCCCCCCCCCCCCATGAGCTCGGTGGCTTTCTTGTAGACGTTTCTTGACCCAATACGGTCACATTCTCAATGTGAGTGGCCAACTCCACACTCCTCTGTACTGGTGACGTTACCTAGCTGGGTCGCGAAACGTCTGCAAGAAAGCTTACCGAGCTCCAAAAGCCCCCGAGGATGCCACCCAAGCAGGTTTACCGGCCCGTTGAGATCGGATCCTGTCAGCTGCAGACGTGCATCAAGACGGAGGCCCCGAAATCAAGTCGTGGCTCTTGTGCTGGCTAAAGGACACACACCCCCATGCACACACACACACAAACACACTTCCTCCTCCTCCTCCAGGAACTAGCGAATTTAGCTTGCGCTCAAGGGTTTCTCCTTTCCCAGAAAAAAAGATGGAGAAAAGCTGGCCACAAACTGCCACTCTAGCTTATTAGGGCACTTCAAGAAGGACAAGGGGATTATACAACATTCTTAATTAACTGGAGATTAATGAGCTGGAGACTTGAGTGCGAGGGAGGGGAGGTGGAAACGGGGGTTGCTGGGCACTGTTTATGCCAGGCCCGTAATCCGTTGAGTGAAAAAGCCAACGTGATATGAGCACAGGAATTGGGGCCTGTTTCCCTAAGTCAGGGGTAGGCAACCTCGGCTCTTTTACGACTGGTGGACTACAACTCCCAGAATTCCTGAGCCAGCTATGCCGAGGGGAAAGGGGGAGGTTTCCAAGCTGAGCCAGGCTGGCTCAGGAATTCTGGGAGTTGGTGTCCACGAGTCATGAAGGGGCCATAGTTCCCCCATGCTGGCTGAGGAATTCTGGGAGTTGAAGTCCACGAGTCATGAGGGGGCCATAGTTCCCCCATGCTGGCTGAGGAATTCTGGGAGTTGAAGTCCACGAGTCATGAAGGGGCCATAGTTCCCCCATGCTGGCTCAGGAATTCTGGGAGTTGAAGTCCACGAGTCATGAAGGGGCCATAATTCCCCCATGCTGGCTGAGGAATTCTGGGAGTTGAAGTCCATGAGTCATGACGTGGCCATAGTTTCCCCCATGCTGGCTGAGGAATTCTGGGAGTTGAAGTTCACGAGTCATAAAAGAGCCGAGGTTGCCTACCCCTGCCCTAAGTGGAGCTTTACGGATTGTTCCATCCCAACCAAAAGGCCTCTAAAGTGTCTCTCAGCCTTGGCAATTGGAATATGGGTGGACTTCAACTCCCAGAATTCCCCAGCCAGCTTAAAGTTTAAAGTTCCCAAGGTTGGGAGACACTGCTTGAAATTGGGGCTCTCCAAACTTGGCAACTTTTTAAGACTTGTGGACTTCGACTCCTAGGATTCCTCAGCCAGCTTGTACGGTCAGTTGTGGTCGTAAATTGAGGACTGCCTGTATTATTCTCATTTAATCACCCACCCCTGGGGGTTGGACTAGAACAGGGGTTTTCACACTTGGCCCTTTTGTGACTTGTGGACTTCAACTCCCAGAATTCCTCAGCTGGGCGTCCAAGTCATAAAAGGGCCAAGTTTGAAGACCCGTGAAATGGAATAGGGTTTCCTGCCTGAGCAGGGGGTTGGACTAGATGACCTCCAAGGTCTCTTCCAACAACAACAACATCATTATCATTATTATTATTATCCACATCTTCCTATCCCAGGTCCTTGGGAAGGACTCAATAGGTAGACAAAAATGTCAAATCCAGTCTGAACATCTGGCTGGGTATGCGATGAGTAGTAGTAGTAGTAGTAGTAGTAGTAGTAATAACAACAGCAGCAGCAGCTAAACTAATCCACTGGGCATTGTGTAAAAAATACGACTTGCCTGCGCCCGAAAAGTCGTGGGAACATAGGGTGGAAAAAGTTGTGGAGAATGAGAGGGTGAAGATCTCGTGGGACTCCCGAATACAGACAGGTCGCCGTTTGGAACGCAGCAGGCCAGATATCGCAGTCCTAGAGAACCGAAGCGTCCAGCTGATTGATATCGCTGTACCAGGAGATGCCAGAGTCGAAGAAAACGAACTGGAAAAAATTACGAAATACCGCAACCTGGCCATCAAAACTGCGCGATTATGGATGAAATGCGTAACAGGGATACCCATTGTCATTGGGGCACTGGGAACTAGGTCCAAAAACTTTGCAAAACACATCAAGAAACTGCAGCTTCCTGCAATAACTCCAGCAAAGCTACAAAAAAACTGCGCTACTCGGAACATCTTACATTTTAAGGAGAGACCTGGTGGATACCTAGGATGCTGGCAGCAACCCGTGTCAGCCATTGGTGCCAGTCCGTTTGAGTGTTCAGTTGACTGAGGTTCAGGTTTTATGAATAAAAGTTTTAGAAATAATTCAAGGTGGTTGTCCTAACCACCCAGCCACATTTCCCTGTAGCCAACATCATTTTTGTCTTGCAGATCCTGGACGACGGTGGGGACCTGACACACTGGATCTACAAGAAGTATCCCAACATGTTCAAGAAAATCAAAGGCATAGTAGAAGAGAGCGTCACAGGGGTCCACAGGTAATATATTTGAGATGAGGCAGCCACTGTTTGCTTGAGATCTTCGTTTGGTAGAACCAGAGCTGAGTCGGAGGAGGGCGAGGTGAAGGGAGCTCTTTTCGGGAGATGCTGGCTTGATGCTAGTTTGACGCGAATCAGAATTTCTCATCCTTGGGACAACCATCTCATCCTAACTTCACCCTCTCAGACAGACAAGGACGATTGTCCATTCCGATCGAACGATAAATGCAGGCAGTTCAGGAGCTGTGGGTGCTCCATCACTGGAGGCTTTCAAGAAGAGAGCCATTTGTCCGAAAAGGTATAGGGCAGGGGTCTTCAAACTTGGCCCTTGGACGACCTGTGGACTTCAACTCCCAGAATTCCTCAGCCAGCGTGCCTGGCTGAGGAATTCTGGGAGTTGAAGTCCACAAGCAGGGGTTTTCAAACTTGGCCCTTGGACGACCTGTGGACTTCAACTCCCAGAATTCCCCAGTCAGCGTGCCTGGCTGAGGAATTCTGGGAGTTGAACCCCACAAGCAGGGATCTTCAAACTTGGCCCTTGGACGACTTGTGGACTTCAACTCCCAGAATTCCTCAGCCAGCGTGCCTGGCTGAGGAATTCTGGGAGTTGAAGTCCACAAGCAGGGGTTTTCAAACTTGGCCCTTGGACGACCTGTGGACTTCAACTCCCAGAATTCCCCAGTCAGCGTGCCTGGCTGAGGAATTCTGGGAGTTGAACCCCACAAGCAGGGATCTTCAAACTTGGCCCTTGGACGACTTAAAGTCCACAAGTCGTCCAAGGGCCAAGTTTGAAGACCCCTGGTATAGTGTCTCCTGCCTGAGCAGGGGGTTAGACTAGAAGACCTCCGAGGTCCCTCCCAGGTTCTATTCTGATTGAATTGAATTGAAAACTTTATAAAGAAAGAAGCCTAGGTTACAACATCAGGCTTAAAACTGCTCACAGGTAGTCCTTGGTTTACAGCCCAGAATAATCTGTCGCTAAGCGAAACGGTTGCCACGCGAATTTTGCTCCATTTCCCAACCTTTCTTGCCACCATTGCTAAGCCAATCGCTGCGGTTGTTCAGTCAGTCACACGGTCGTTAAGTGAATCCGGCTTCCTCCCCCCCCCCCCCCCATTGACTTTGCTTGTCAGGAGGTCGCCAAAGGGGATCGTGTGGCACACACACCCCTCCCCCCCGGGACGCTGCGACCGTCAGAAATACGAGTCAGTTGAATTTTGATCCACATGACCCACAAGGACGCTGCAGCGGTGGTTAGTATGGGAAACGGTCAGACATCACCTTTTTTTTCAGTGCCGTCGCAACTTGAAACCGTCACCGTGCGTTGTAAGTCGAGGACCGCCTGTATTGGCAACGCTTTGCGCTCCTTTGTGGGTTGTTGTTTTTTTAAAAAAAAAAAAATAATTAAATCCATTCTCTGCTTTGAGAGTCGACGTGCAGCCTAAAGGGGAGACTCCCCCGGACCAGGTGTGGACCCCCCCTTCTCCCGATTGTGCTTTTCAACTTGTTTGGCAGGTTGTACCAGCTCTCGAAGGCCGGCAAGCTGTGCGTCCCCGCCATGAACGTCAACGATTCGGTCACCAAGCAGAAGTTTGACAACTTGTACTGTTGCCGAGAGTCTATTCTGGATGGGTAGGTCGGTCTGCTGCTGCTGCGGTGGAAGACTTTGGACGTTGTGGGTGCTCCATCGCTGGAGGCTTTTAGGAAGAGACTGGACAGCCACGTTTCCGAAACGGCATCCGGCTTCCTGCTTCAGCAGGGGGCTGGACTAGAAGACCTCCAAGGTCCCTTCCAGCTCTGTGATTCTATAGGAAGGAAGGAAGGAAGGAAGGAAGGAAGGAAGGAAGGAAGGAAGGAAGGAAGGAAGGAAGCAGGGAGGGAGGGAGGGAGGGATTGGACAGCCATGTGTCTGAAATGGCATCAGGCTTCCTGCTTCAGGGGGCTGGACTAGATGACCTCCAAGGTCCCTTCCATCTCTGTAATTCTATAGATAGGAAGGAAGGAAGGAAGGAAGGAGGGAGGGAGGGAGGGAGGGAGGGAGGGAGGGAGGGATTGGACAGCCATGTGTCTGAAATGGCATCAGGCTTCCTGCTTCAGGGGGCTGGACTAGATGACCTCCAAGGTCCCTTCCAGCTCTGTGATTCTGTAGGAAGGAAGGAAAGGAGGGAGGGAGGAAGGGAGGGAGGAGAGAGGGATGAAAGGATTGGACAGCCATGTGTCCTATACGGCATCAGGCTTCCTGCTTCAGGGGGCTGGACTAGAAGACCTCCAAGGTCCCTTCCATCTGTGATTCTATAGGAAGGAAGGAAGGAAAGGAGGGAGGGAGGGATTGATTGATTGATTGGACAGCCACATGTCCGAAATGGCATCGGGCTTCCTGCTTGAGCAGGAGGGATGGACTAGAAGACCTCCGGGCTCCCTTCCAGTTCTATTCTGATCGACCGGCCTTAGAAACAACGGAGGTCCCAAATGCCCGAAAGGCTCGGCCCTGATAAAACCGAGGACCGGAAACTGGAGCAGTGTCCCCGCTCCGTCCCCCGTGGGACCCGGGCTGAAAAGGGAGAAGGGGGGGGCGGTCGCTCTTTCGCCTGCCTCCTTCGCCTCGTTTTTCCCGGCGTCCGCTAAAAATAGGCGGAAATGTAGGGCAGGGTTGCAGCAGGGCCGGAGCCCAAGCCAGTGAACTGAAAAAGGGGGAAGTGCACTCACTCTTCTGCAAATCCATTCGGGGTGGAGGGGGGATTAGGGTGGGGCTTCCCACAGATCACCTGGATCAGAAGCCAGGCTGAGCTCTCTTAGCAGAGCCGGGGTGGGGGGCTGCGAGACAAGGGTGGAATTGTAAGCCAAATTTTTTTTTTATTTTTTATTTTAATCTCATTTATATCCCACCCTTCTCCGAAGACTCAGGGCAGCTTACAATCTAAAGCACAAATCAATGTGCTTAGCAATAGCCTTCATTCTATGTATATGCCTGCTTATTAGGGCTTTCACACACACACCCCAAGCGGCATTATTACAAAGTCAGCTTAATTGCCCCCAACAATCTGGGTCCTCATTTTACCTACCTCGGAAGGATGGAAGGCTGAGTCAACCTTGAGCCTGGTGGGACTCGAACCTGCACTAATTGCAGGCAGCTGGTGTTACTTAAGGAGGCATTAGCCCACTGCGCCACCAAGGCTCTGGGTTGGACTAGAAGACCTCCAAGGTTCCTTTTTTTTAAAATCCCATTTATATCCCGCCCTTCTCCGAAGACTCAGGGCAGCTTACAAGCTTAGCAGTAGCCTTCATTCTATGTATATGCCTGCTTATTAGGGCTTTCATACACCCCCCAAGCGGCATTATTACAAAGTCAGCTTATTGCCCCCAACAATCTGGGTCCTCATTTTACCTACCTGGGAAGGATGGAAGGCTGAGTCAATAAAAGAGAAGCGACTGAAAGTTTTATGCAAAGAATCGGAAGAAAGAGGAATAGTCCTGAAGGCAGCGGATTAGTGGGAGGCTAAGTTTGGTTCGGGGTTTGGGGGTTTTTTTTGTGTTGTGTGTTGTTGTTTTTTTACACTTTTAGATCCTGCGGCTTTGTAAGAGGCAACGGGCACCGGCTGTTGGAAGTTTCAACTGAAGTTTTAAGTTTAAATTTTAAGGGAAAGTTAAGCTTCCTGTTCCTTGTACTGTAACTGCAGTTCGATCCTTTTTTTTTTCTTCCTCTCCTGGCCCGGATTCCTCATTGTACAGCTCCAGTTGTCTCTAGAAATGGCCTTATTTCTAGCTTGGGGTGTGTGTGTGTGTGTGTGTGTGTGTCCCTGGTGCTCTCTGAGCTGGGTGGTTTCCTTGCAGGCGTTTCATGACCCAACTAGGGAACATCATCAGGGCTAGAAAGGAGAAGGAAAGGAAAGGAAGGAAGGAAGGAAGGAAGGAAGGAAGGAAGGAAGGAAGGAAGGAAGGAAGGAAGGAAGGAAAGGAAAGGAAGGAGGGAGGAAGGAAGGAAGGAAGGAAGGAAGGAAGGGAGGGAGGAAGGAAAGGAAGGAGGAAGGGAGGGAGGAAGGAAGGAAGGAAAGGAAGGAGGGAGGGAGGGAGGAAGGAAGGAAGGAAGGAAGGAAGGAAGGAAGGAAGGAAGGAAGGACTGTGGGGTCCCTGGTGCTCTCTGAGCTGGGTGGTTTTCTTGCAGGCGTTTCATGACCCAACTAGGGAACATCATCAGTGCTAGAAGGGAGTGGAAAGGAGAAGGAAGGAAGGAAGGAAGGAAGGAAGGAAGGAAGGAAGGAAGGAAGGAAGGAGAAGAAGGACTGTGGGGTCCTTGGTGTTCTCTGAGCTTGGTTGTTTCTTGCAGATATTTCATTACCAAACTAGGGAACATCATCAGGGCTAGAAGGGAATGAGGTTTGTAGGGAGGAGGAGGAGGAGGAGGAGGAGGAAGACTGTGGGGTCCTTGTTGCTCTCTGAACTTGGTGGTTTCCTTGCACACGTTTTGTGACCCAACTAGGGAACATCATCAGGGCTAGAACGGAGTGGAAAGGAGAAGGAAGGAAGGAAGGAAGGAAGGAAGGAAGGAAGGAAGGAAGGAAGGAAGGAAGGAAGGAAGGAAAGAGAAGAACTGTGGGGTCCCTGGTGCCCTCTGAGCTGGGTGGTTTTCTTGCAGACGTTTCATGACCCAACTAGGGAACATCCTCAGGGCTAGGAGGGGAGTGAGGTTTGCTCACACCTCAAAAGCAGGTTCCCCTTAGCTAGACCCATGCAGATCACACCCTGCAGAGATCCGACTGGATGTTTCAGTCTCTCCTGCGGTCCGTCAGGAAATGGGGGCAGAGTGCAGAAGCCTCCCCGTCTCTACTCCAGGCAGCCTCCGCACCTGAGCCGCAAATCCCAGCTCCGCAGCCTTTCTGCAGCGGGAATGTCCTCGCCTTCGCCTTCCGCCGTCTCTCCTTTGTGCCAAACCTGCTACCAAAATTGGCCTTCCCATTAAAACCCTTGGCGCTGGTCTTAAAACCTCACTTCCGGCTCTGGCAATTCCCGCAATTGACGCACTCGGAAGTCTTTCACGTGGGTGCCGCCGTTTCCTCGACGTCCCCCCTGGAGTCACGCCTGGACTTGTCTTTTCCTCCCCAGCCTCAAAAGGACCACCGACATGATGTTCGGAGGGAAGCAGGTGGTCGTCTGCGGCTACGGGGAGGTAAGCCTGGACCGTTTGCCCTCCAGATTATGGGATGGCGAGGGGGCCAGCAGCAGCTTCTCTGGGCCAAATTCTCCTCCTCTGGGGAGCCGCAGGCCTGTCCTGGAAAAGGAACGTCTGAATTCCCCCCTGGGGGTCCAGGAGTCCATGGCAACATCGCGGTATCTGGACTTCAACTCCCAGAATGCCCCAGCCATCGTTGGTTGGTTGGTTGGTTGATTCCTTCCTTCTCACCTTTGTTCCTCCCTCCCTCCCTCCCTCTTTCTCCTTCCTTCCTTCCTTCCTCCCTTTCTCTGTCCTTTCTTCCTCCCTCCCTCCCTCCATTTTTTCTTCCTTCTTTCATTCCTCTTTCTCCTTCCTTCCCTCCCTCCCTTTGTCCCCCCTCCCTCCCTCCCTCCCTCCCTTTCTTTTCTTGTCTTGTATCTCTCTCCCCCTCCTTCTCTCCTTCTCTCTCTTTCCCTTCCCTTCCCCCTTTCTTTTCTCCTCCTGTATCTCTTTCTTCCCCTCCTCCTTTTCTCTTCCCCTTCCCTCTTTCCCCTCCCTCCCTCCCTGCTGGCTGGGATGATTATGGGAGCTGACATCCACATAGCTAGGAGTGGGAAACGCCGCTCTCCGCGAGGGCTCCAGGACTCTCTTCCAGCTCATCTGGCTTCCCTCCGTGCCCCGAAAAACTCATTTTTTTTTCACCTCTTTCTTCTGCAGAAAAACTTGCAAGCCCCCCCCCCCACACCCCCCTTCTCTTTCCCGCTGGGCATTTTTGTCAATTAACAGACCCACTGCTGCCCTGCCTGGACTATCTTGGGCAGACCAGGAAAAAAGAGAGAGCGGGGAGGGGGAGAGACGGTCCCATTTTAGCCAATTCTGGACTCCGGCGTAGCTGCCAAGGGCCGGGGGGGGGGGTCCCAGGCAACACCTGCCGCCCATTTCTCCCGCCTCCTTCCTGACCTCCTCCTCCTCTCCCAGGTGGGCAAAGGCTGCTGCGCTGCCCTGAAGGCCATGGGCTCCATTGTCTACGTGACCGAGATCGACCCCATTTGTGCTCTGCAAGCCTGGTAAGGACGGAGAGGCAGGGGGTTGGACTAGAGGACCTCCCAGGGTCCCTGTTGAGTCCGTGATTGCCCTCTCGCGGCCGGTGCCCCTTTGCCCCTCCTAGGCTGGCCAGGACTCAGGAACGGCCAGCGGAGTGACAGACGGCGGCAAGTTGGGGAGGGTGAAAGGACTGGGGGGACGGGGGTCTCCCTTGGGGGGCTCTCAGCCCAGGGGTCCCATTTCAGCTGCAGCTTTGAGGAGGGCCCAAGTTGGGCTTTGCACGTGGCCGGTGGAGCCCTCTTGCCTGCTGAGGAAAGGGCCTATTTGTGTATTTACGTGCACATACGTTTATGTATAAATAGGTACGTATACATATTTAATAATAATAAAGTTGGAAGGGACCTTGGAGGTCATCTAGCCCAACTCCCTGCTCAGGCAGGAAACCCTGTGCTTAGTGTATATCGGAGGGGGTGGCCCTTTGAGAGCTGTATGCCACAAAATTTCATTTTAATGTATGCCAATTAGTGTACATTCAAAGTGACAATGAAGTTATTATTCTATTCTACTCCGTTCCGTGCTATTTTTCTATTCTATTCTGTTCTGTTTGTTCCGTTATTCTGTATTTCTATTCTATTCTATTCATTCCCTATTCTATTCTATTCTATTCTATTCTATTCTATTCTATTCTATTCTATTCTATTCTATTCTATTCTATTCTATTCTATTCTATTCTATTCTATTCTATTCTATTCTATTCCATTCCAAATTCTGTTCTGTTCTCTGTTCTGTTCTATTCTACCCTCTATTCCATTCCAATCCAAGAGCTCCCTGGAAATGCTAAAGAACCCAGAGGGTCTCCAGATACCACCCTGGCCTCGCTTAACGGCCCCATTCCCAGCTCTCCCTGATGCAGCCATTAAAGAAATGTGCAGGTCATTAAGTGGAGCACAGCTCTGGCTCAGCCATTTCAGCCTCACACGCCTGCCTCTCGCTGGTGCCCGGCCTCGGGTTGCAAAGGGGGATCCTTAGATTGGGGTGATTTTTCGGGTGACCGGTCTGTGAATCTCGGGGTTCACTTTTTCTCCCTTCTCCCCAGCATGGATGGCTTCCGTCTCGTGAAACTCAGCGAAGTGATTCGGCACGTCGACATCGTGATCACCTGCACAGGTACTCCCATTTTGGGGGGTGGGGGTGGAGGTGTGGCATTCCCAGAGCTATGTATTTTATTTATTGGTGTATTGGCTGGATTGACAACTCCGTAATTATTCTCTGTTTCGTTTTACAGGCAACAAAAACGTCGTAACTAGAGAACATCTGGATAGGATGAAGAACGGTTGCATTGTTTGTAACATGGGACATTCCAACACAGAAATCGATGTGGTAAGATGTAGCTTCCTCCCTCCCTCCCTCCTTTCTTCCTTCTTCCTTCCTTCCTTCTTTCCTTCCTTCTTCCTTCCTTCCTTCCCTGTCTCCTTCCCTCCCTCCCTCCCTTTGTTTCCTTCCCTCCCTCCCTCCTTTCTTCCTTCTTTCCTTCCCTCCCTCTCTGTCTCCTTCCGTCTTTGTCTCCTTCCCTCCCTCCCTCCCTCCCTCTTTGTCTCCTTTCTTCCTTCTTTCCTTCCTCCCTTCCCTCCCTCCCTCTTTCTTCCTTCTTTCCTTCCCTCCCTCCCTCCCTCTTTCTTCCTTCTTTCCTTCCTTCCTTCCTTCCTTCCTCCCTCCCTTTCTTCCTTCTTTTTCTTCTTTCCCTCCCTCCCTCCCTGTCTCCTTCCTTCCTTCCCTCCCTCCCTCTTTCTTCCTTCTTTCCTTCCTTCCCTCCCTCCCTTGACGTGTTTGCTGCTCACGGTGGTTGGAAGACAGTATTGCAGGCAAACTCTGCCCACAGCAGGCTCAAGGTCGACTCAGCCTTCCATCCTTCCGAGGGCCGTCAAATGAGGACCCAGATTGTTGGGGAGCAAGAGGCTGACTCTGTAAACCGCTTAAGGGCTGTCAAGAACCGTGAAGCGGTATATAAGTCTAAGGGCTATTCTCCCCCCCCTCCCTCCCTCCCTCCAAAGAGAGCCACCCCCCAACCCCCCCAAGTGGCACCTTGCAGTGTACCAGGCTGTTCCCTCAGACAGGAAAATCCTTAAAGCCTTGTTTCTCAACTTCTGCAACTTCCTGACCGGGGAATTCTGGGAGTCAAAAGTCCACACAGCTTAAAACTGGCTTAACTACCGAGAAGCAGAGTTGGCGCAACCTCGAACAATTTCCATGCCGGGCTGTGAACATTCAGCCGCTGCTCCCCTGCCGCCCTGCCTGGGTCTGGGCTGCTTTGAAATCCCCCCCCCTCCCCTGCCGTTGTCTTGCAGGCCAGCCTGCGGACCCCAGAGCTGACTTGGGAGCGGGTGAGGTCTCAGGTCGACCACGTCATTTGGCCGGATGGGAAGAGAATCGTCCTGCTGGCTGAAGTAAGTCAGCCTCTCCCCAGCCCGGGGGAGGGGGGAAGAACGCGATTGTCTGGAGGGGTGGGCAGGTTCCCGTGCAGCTCTGGGACTCCAAAGGGTCCCTCTTCCTGATCCTCACTTTGGAGGGGTCAAGACGTGGGGTGGGGCGCGTTGGGTGTCAATCTGGGTGCTGGCAACCGCTCCCCTCTCTCTTCCCCCCCCCAGGGACGCCTCTTGAACCTGAGTTGCTCCACCGTGCCAACCTTTGTGCTGTCCATCACAGCCACCACTCAGGTGAGCCAGACGGGCAGGCGAGCTTTGCCAATCCGCGACCCGGCTCTGGGTGTGGACTAATTAAGGTCTCAACACAATATTGGTTTCTTTAGTTATTTACTGTAGCTCAGGATTCAACTGGGGGGAGGGGGGGTCCCTTGGTGCTCTCTGATCTTGGCGGTTTTCTTGCAGACGTTTCAAGACCCAACTAGGGAACATCATCAGTGCTAGAAAGGAGGGGGGTTTGCAGAGGAAGAGGAGAAGGAGGACTTAGGGGTCCTTGGAATGCTCTCTGAGCTGGGTGGTTTTCTTGCAGGCATCTCATGACCCAACTAGGGAACACCATCAGGGATGGAAGGGAGTGAAGAGGAGGAGAAGGAAGGGAGGGGAGGGGGAGGAAGACTGGGGCATCCTTGGTGCTCTCCAAGCTTGGCGGTTTTCTTGCAGACGTTTCAGGACCCAACTAGGGAACATCATCAGGGCTAGAAGGGAGGGGGGTTTGTGGAGAGAAGGAGGAGGAGGAAGAGGAGGAAGAGGACTGTGGGGTCCTTGGTGCTCTCCAAGCTTGGTGGTTTTCTTGCAGACGTTTCAGGACCCAACTAGGGAACATCATCAGGGCTAGAAGTGAGGGAGGCCCAAAAGGAAACAAAAAGACCTAAACATCTCCTCACCGTTAACGAGCATCCAGATAAGCAAGGATTAACAGCGAGAGTTCATCCTAGACTAACCCTCAAGAAATAAGCAGTAACCCAATCAAGGAACTGCACACGGAGACAAAT
This sequence comes from Vipera berus, assembly GCF_964194415.1. Lineage (NCBI taxonomy): Eukaryota > Metazoa > Chordata > Lepidosauria > Squamata > Viperidae > Vipera > Vipera berus. The sequence goes on along the minus strand of NC_138208.1, from coordinate 90,355,840 downwards.
AAAACAGTAAACCACAGCCAAAGAACAACCCTGCTTACCTTTTTGATTGTCTCTTTTGAATGGCGTGTAGACGTCGTTGATCTCTGTGTGCCCGTTGGTCGCCGATTGGTTTGAATGCCCGGCATCCAGGAATTCTCTTTATCATTTTTATGGACTTGGCTTGATTTAGGATGCTCAGAGTTCCCCAGCTGAAATTGTGGTGAATTCTGTCCGTGTGAAATTAAAAGAGTTTTCAGCCTGGCTGCTACTTGGTGTCCATGGATCAAAGAGGAGGCTCTTTGCCGGACAGTAAGCAGAACAGATGGGATGGAGGAGGAGGAACAGCAGGTCCTGGACTTGTTCTGGCTTTTACAAAATCCAGTTCTTTTAGCTTTCAGACATCCGTGTGGGCGAGATCCAGCCTCTGCTTCTTTGCTTATCTTCTGCTTATCTTATCTCGCCACTCTTGCTCTGCTGGTGTGTGTCACTCAAAGTTCTTTGTGGTTTGCAGGCGCTGGCCTTGATAGAGCTGTACAACGCCCCGGAGGGCCGTTACAAGCAGGATGTGTATCTCCTGCCCAAGAAAATGGGTAAGTGGGGGTGGGCACAGGACTCCCCCTTGGGAAGACCTCCGTACAAATACCACGCTCTTGGACAGGTGAGGGAGATTGCCTCTCTCTCTGTGTGTGTGTGTGTTCTTGGGTGTGTGTTGGTGTGTTCTTGGGTGTGTGTTGGTGCGACAAGGAGCTTGGTTGGGGCTTAGGCTGCCCTGCCCCTTCTCACCAGCCTCTTTCCCCTCTTGCAGACGAGTACGTGGCGAGCCTCCACCTGCCCACCTTCGACGCCCACCTGACGGAGCTTTCCGACGAGCAGGCGAAATACTTGGGGCTGAACAAAAACGGGCCTTTTAAACCGAACTATTACAGGTACTTTTCCTCTTGAGGTCAATAGGAGTAATATTCTTGGATTTTACAAATAGCACACTTTTTTAAAAAAAAAGAAGAAAGAAAGAAAGAAAGAAAGAAAGAAAGAAAGAAAGAAAGAAAGAAAGAAAGAGGAAATCCCCAAGATAAACTGACAATCCCAAAAAAAGATAAAGACGAAAGAGAAAGTGATAAGAATTACAGACTTTACGACGGTTCATTCATTTAGTGACCATTCAAAGTTACGGCGGTGCTAGAAAAAGGGACTTAGGACCGTTTCTCCACACTTAACGACCGTTGATCACGTGATCAAAAATCAAGACACTTGGCAACTGACTCGTATTTATGACGGTTGCAGTGTCCCGGGGTCACGCGATCCCCTTTTGCGACCTTCTGACAAGCAAGTCAAGGGGGGGGGGGAAGCTGGATTTGCTTAGCGACCGTGCGACTAACTTAACAACGGCAGTGATTCCCTTAAGGGCTGTGGCAGGAAAGGTCATAGAATGGACCCAAACCCATTTTAAAAAAAGTCTCACTTAACCAGAGAAAGTTGGGGCTTAATTTTGGTCGCTAAGTCGAGGACCGCCTGTAGAATTTGCCAAAAAGAGAAAAGAAAGGAAGAAAAAAGAAAAATACGTACGAAGAATTGATTTCAGCTTTTTTCTTCCGGGATATGAAAAGGCCATTACGTTCAATTCTTAGTTTTAAGGTGGTCCTCAACTTAACAGCTGTTCATTTAGCGACTGTTTGACGTTACGACACGCTGAAAGGTGTAACTTACAGAACCGCTTTCCTTACTTAACCACCGTCGCTACATCCTCACGGTCACACGATCCAAATTGGGGCAGCTGGCAACCAGCACGCACTGACCGCTGTTGCAAAGTCCCGGGGTTCCCCCGGTCCCCGTTTGTAATGGGGGGAGAGCGAGATTCACTTAATGACCGCAGGGCTCGCTAAAACAACTGCAGCAGTTCACTTAAGAAGGGCGGCCAAGTCGATGGTAAAACCAGATGGGATTCCCTTCGCAACCAGCCGCCTTGCTTAGCAATGGAAATTCTGGCCCCCAAAGGTAAACTTGAGGACTAGCTGCACGTCCCTTTGGTGGAGCTTTCGTTTTAAAAACCATTTCCAGACTTCCCTCCCCTTCCCCCAGCACGCTTCCTCTTCTCAACCTCTCCGTTCCGCCCTTCTCTGACCCAACAGGTATTAAATCTCCCGTGGCTGCCGCCGGAGGAAGGGGAGGACCGGATCCCGAGACCTCTCCGGCGATTCGCAAGGATGACCCAGCAGAAGCTTCTGAACTCGGCACCAGGCTGCCCTAGACCACCACCGTGTGTTAGGTTATTTATTTATTAAACTAGAATACCGTACTGGCGGCCTCTGCCCCCGTGGTGTTTTTTAAAACGGACATTGGACTCCAGGATGACGGACCAGTTGCGGGGGGGGGGGGGGTTGGAGTGGGGAGGGCAGGAAAACGGCTTGGCCAACTCTGTTCTCACGGTTGGGTTTCAACACAACGGACTGCGGTGGGTCTAAAGGGTGGAGAGCCGGGGGCCAAGGCTGCCTTAGCCTGGGGCGGGTTTTCAAGGTTGCAAAGCAGCTGCATGCGTCTGTGGGAATGAGGGTCTGCCTCAGCCTCTTACAGAGGGAAGAAGACCCACTGTGAGGAAGCTGTGTGTAGGGATTGTGGGTGCCCTCTGAGCTGGGTGGTTTCCTTGCAGACGTTTCATGACTCAACTAGGGAACATCATCAGTACTAGAAGGAGGAGGAGGAGGAGGAGGAGGAGAATGACTGTAGGGTCCTTGGTGCTCTCTGAGCTTGGTGGTTTCCTTGCAGACTGTTGTGATTCAGGGTCAGCCTGTGGGTTCCGCAGTTGGGTCGGACGACTCAGAGGAGGAGGAGGGGGGTGTTGAAGAGCTTGCTGATGATGGGCCTTGAGGCTCCGCAGAGCCCTCAGCCAGGCCCCTCCCACCTGGTCACGACGGAGACCCAGCTGTGTGAGCCTGACAGCGTGGATGAAGATGACCCACAGCTGGCCCTGTTCAAGGACGCCCGACGCAGGAGTCAGTCAAGCAGGAGTAAACAGAGGAAGGCAATGGGGCACCTCGGAAGGAGGCAGAGAGAAGCCACGCCCTGAACTGTATAAAAGGGGAATGCGTGGGAGGGCTGGTTTGCTGAAGGTAACCGCTTGATTAGTTCCTGTTTCATGGTTCGTGTTTGCTCTCTTGGCTCTGTGTTTTTATGTTAATAAGTTTGGCAGGCGTAATTCCAGCCTCTTGCCTTCTTGTAAAAGGGGTTGTCCCTGCCTTTTCTGCAGGGCCGGTAGCAGGCTGGTACAGAACACAGACATTTCATGACCCAACTAGGGAACATCATCAGTGCTAGGAGGGAGGGGGATTTGCAGGAGGAAGAGGGAGGAGGAGGAGAACGAGGACGACAACAATGACTGCGGAGTCCTTGGTGCTGTCTGAGCTGGGTGGTTTCCTTGCAGACGTTTCATGATCAACCTAGGTAAGGATCCTAGAAGGGAGGGGGGTTTGGGAGGAGGAAGAGGAAGAGGAAGGGGGTGGTGGAGGTGGAGGTGTGCAGAGTCCTGGGTGCTCTCTGAGCTTCTGGTTTCCTTGCAGACGTTTCATGACCCAACTAGGGAACATCATCAGGGCTTGAAGCGAGTGGGGTCCGCAGAGAGGAGGAGGAGGATGGTGGGGTGCTCGATGCTCTCTGAGCTTGGCGGTTTTCTTGCAGACATTTCATGACCCAACTAGGGAACATCGTCAGTGCTAGAAGCCTTCTAAGCATTGATGATGAAGTTACTTACTTGGTCATGAAACGTCTGCAAGAAAACAACCCAGTTCAGACAAACATCAAGATTCCCACCGTCGTCGTCCTTCTCCTCTTCCTCTTCCTCCTCCTCTCCACAACCCCCCCTCCCTTCTAGCACTGATGATGTTACCTCTTTAGGTCATGAAACGTCTGCAAGAAAACCACCCAGCTCGGAGAGCACCAAGAACCCCACAGCTCTCTTCCTCTTCCTTTCCACAAAGCCCACTCCCCTATAGCACTGATGTTGTTCCCTAGTTGGGTCATGAAATGTCTGCAAGAAAACCACCCAGCTCAGAGAGCAACAAGCAGCCCACAATTCAATCCTGAACTACAAACGTCTATAGTGATGCTGTGTGTAATTTAGCTGCTTGGGCCAAATTATCCTTCTCTCCCCAAAGAATCACCTTGCCAACCTCATTCTGCGGGCATCCTTTGAGCTAAATCCTCCATCAATACTTCTGGGCCAGGGAGGACCGTCCCCCTTCTTTTTCTCCCCCCCCCTCCTCCTTCCCCATGCTCTTCTGACCAGATTCTCTGGGCTTGGAGCCCCCTTCCTCTCTCACGATCCTGAGTGGACAAGCCCGTTGGACGCAAGCCGCTCCTCGGAAAGGGAAATTTGCAAATTCTCCCTCGGTGTGTGACCGTAGAACGGATGCAACCCATTTCCGCTTGGCAAAGTCCTTCTTGGCTTTTGGGTGTTCTCGACTCGTAAACTCTCTGAAATTGGGGAGATTCTGAGATTTAACCTCAGGCTACTAGCTGTCTTGCATCCCAAAGCTACAATCTCTCTTCTTTCTTTTTTGAGTTGTGGGATTTTTATTTTTTTTTTGGTGGCTTCCGCTGATGCCCTTGGCCCATCCAGAATTTTCCAAAGGTGCCATTGTCGGGGTGAAGGAGAAGACGGCGCGGTTCCTACACGACGGGATTCAGCTTTCGCTCTCTCCTCTTCGGACCTGACTTACTCGATCAGTGTCGCTCAACCGTAGCAGCTTGAAGATGGGTGGACTTCAACTCCCAGAATTCCCCAGCCAGTTATGGCATCTGCTGAACAAACCTTTTCATGCTGGCGGCCCGTAGGGAAGGGGGGCACAGGGAAATTTGCATGCGCGTGCCAATGGGAAACGGGCCTCGTGTGAACCGGGCCGCGTGCGCCCGCACGACGCTAGCAGCCCCATTTGCGCATGCGTGCAGGCGCTAGCCACTTCCTGCTAGCACCGCACGCATGTGCAAACAGGCTGTGGAACACACACGCTAGCGGTCCTGTTTGTGCATGTATGCATGCAGTACATGCGCAAACAGGTCTGCGGGCTCTAGCACAAGTGGGGGCAGTGGGCTGCGGACCATAGGTTGGGGACCCCTGCTCCAGATGTAGGAACCAACCTCAAGAAGGGACCCAGATATTTGCGAGGGACGGATCCCCTTCTGCCTAGCCAACTTTGCAAATAATGTGTGTAATAATGGTGTCGTGGACCCACAGGCGATGGGAGGACACCCCCTGTGGGGAAAATTGGCGTCAGAAAGAGGGAACGCCAGCCAGAGTCACGGGTCAAAGGCACTGATGTAATTTGGGCAGAGAAAAACCATCCCTGGTGGCCCAGTGGTTACAATGCAGCGTTGCAGGCTAATTCTGCCCGCCGCCAGCAGTTCGATCCTGATGGGGCTCAAGGTTGACTCCGCCTTCCCTCCTTCCCAGGTCGGTCAAACGAGGACCCAGGTTGTTGGAAGGGGGAGGCAATGTGCTGATTAAACCGCTTAGAGGGGGCTGTGTAAAGCACCGTGAAGCGGTGTATAAGCCTAAGTGTATATAAGCCTATCCTGCGAAGTCCCCCTGGTGGAGATGCAGCCTGGTAGGGAAAGGGGGCCACTAAGAGAGAGCAAGAGAACTGAGCTTGTAAAAAGGGTGTCATTTAAAAGTGGGATTCGGGGTCAAAGAGGGAGAGAGACTGTACAGCAAAGTTTTTCGAACTTGGTCACTTTAAGACGGGTGGACTTCGACTCCCAGAATTGGGGCTGGGGAAGTCCTGGGTAGACTTAAAGTGACCAAGTTTGAAAAAAACATTGCTGTAAGCAAACAGATCCTCATCAATGGTACACTAGGATGGTTTCATTTGTAACTCGGTTTGTGCTAGCCACTTTTACCCGCAACGTAGCTGGAGGGGGAGCATCTGGCATCATACCTGGACCCTCCAATTTTAAAAAAAAACAAAACACCCCAGCATTTTGTAATCCACCTGGAATTGCCCTGCCGTGGTCATTAAACCGCAATGGAGTAATGGTTTGTTTTCTAACGTGAGGCTTTTTTTGCAACGATGAAAGGAAATTAAAAAAAAAAACAAACGCCAGCCAAACGAGAAAGTGAGAGGGGAAAAAAAAACTTCCTAAGGAAAATAAATAAATGATGTTTGGCAATAAAGGCAAAAAGTTCACGCCGTCGTTCTCCAATAATGGAAATTTGTAGAAAGGATGGACACGGATACTATTTTCAAAAGAAGGTTTTTGATATTTCTGTCTTGAGTGATTGTATTAGACAAGCAATAAAGACTTTGTAATCACAGGAATAACCAATAAAATCTTGTCAAAATCCGGACTGAACTTTGCAGAAACGTTATTAAAATTTCTCGGATATCCTTGAGTGGGAGAAAATAACCCCTGCTAATCTTCATGGCCAAATCACCAGATTTTCTCTCTCTCTCTTTCTCTCTCTGTTATTTATTTTTCTCTCTCTTTCTCTCTTTCTATTTTTCTCTTTTCCTGTCTTTTTTTCCCTCTTTTTCTTTCTGTTTCTCTCCATCACCAAGTGATGAGAACCTTTCCAAACAAAGAAACAGTTTGGCGGTCAACTGAAAACTGAATTTAAATTCAATTTAAATTAAACGAAACTGAATCGAAGTAGAGTCGACAAAATGACTCATGGCTTCGTTTTTTATTTTTATTTTTCCCCCTTCCAGAAGATCAATAACCTTATCGGAAGGGTTAACAAAAGTGCTGATAACCGCATTTTTGTGGCACGCAAATTTGGGTTACCCAATAGTCCTCGACAACATTTAGGGACGGTTTGAAGTTGCGGCATTGAAAAAGGCGACTTACAATCCCGGGATCAAAATTCAAGCCCCGGGCAACGACTATAGCACCCTGGGGTCACGTGATCACCGTTTGCGGCTTTCCCAGCCAACTGCTTCCAGCGAGCAAAGCCAAATTGCTTAATGACCATACGGTTCGCTTAACAACGGTGGCCGAAAATAAAAAAAATAAAAAAGCTGGCTGAGGAATTCTGGGACTTGAAGTCCACAAGTCTTAAAAGTTGCCAAGGTTGAGGACCCTTGTTCTATGGGGAACTCTGAGCTACTGATCTAAGACATCCGTTAATCCTCCACTTAACGCCCACTCATTTAGTGACCATTCAAAATTGCAACAACCCAGAAAACCGTGGCTTATCGCCGTTTTTCACACTTAACGATCACCTGATCAAAATTCGGACGCTTGGCAACCGACTCGCATTTACGACGGTCGCAGCGTCTGTGGGTGGTGGTGTCACACGATCCCCTTTTGTGACCTCCCGACAAGCGAAGTCAAGGGGGAGGAGCCGGATTCGCTTAGCAACTTGGTTAACCATCTTTGAACTGATTCCCTTTTAACAACTGTGGTAGCAAAGGGCGTAAAATGAGGAAAAAAATATCACTTTATTGGTCTTGCTCAGCAACGGAAATTTGGGGTTCAGTTGTCATAAACCGAGGACCACCTGCATATAGAATAGTGAACAGATCCCACCGATTTCTCACTGCGGGAGGTGGTCTTTGTAGGGACACACACACACACACACACCAATATTGAGAGAAGATTGACTGGGCAGCCGAAGGCGTCGAAATACAGAATTTGGGTTGTTCCGCTGCAAATTGGGCCCGGGAGACGGCCGGCCCTCAGGGCTGCGATTGGGAAGCTGCCCCCAATGTGCCCCCCCTCCCAGAAATGGGGAATGGAGTTAATCCCATGGGGTCACTCATCTCCCCGAATGCATCTGGTTTAGGGGCATCCAGTCCTCGCCCATCGTGGGGAGCGGTGTCTCCGAGGGACCTTCCCGGCAAGGTTACCCACAAGTCTCGTGCCGGCTGTGGAAGATGGGATCGGAGGTTCCACCCAGGGCTGCAGGGGCACAGGAGCCGGTTTGGGGAGGGGGCCGTGGGGGCTTCCCCTGCTTCCACCCCAGCCACGAAAGCAGACTGCGCCTTGCCGGACTGAAGGGAACAGAAGGAGCGGCCTGGGATTCGGGCCGCTCTGGACACTGCTTGGGAAGGCACCCCGGAAACCAGGCTCCTCTTGGCCTGCCTTGCAGGATTGTCGTTGGGGCTCGCAGGGCCGGGCTTTCACTGGGGGGTCCTGGGCACACCAAGGGCTGCAGAGAGCCCAGGGACACCCCTCACCCCCGCCCTCCATTGCCCGGGAACGAGCACCCATGTGCTCCTGCAGCCTTTCCCGCCCCGGCTGGCTGTGGATGAGGGGCCTCGCAGTGCCACAGAACGGTCGTGAGCCTCGACTTACCACCGTCCGTTTAGCGACCGTTCCAGCTTGCAACGGCACTGAAAAAACGTGACTCGCGACCTTTTCTTCACACGACCGTGGCAGCCTCCCCAGGGTCACGGGATCCAAATTCAGACGCCGGGCGACTGGCTCACACTTAACAACCGTCGCCGTGTCTCAAGGTGACCGGATGCCATTTCGGCCACCTTCTGACCTCCAACGTCAACGGGGGGGGGGGGAGGGGAAGCCAGATTCACTTAACGACCCGGTTGCTGACTTCTCCACCGCGGCGATTCCCTGAACCGACCCGCGGCGGGAATGGTCGCAAAGCGGGGCAAAACTCCCTCCACGCCTGTCTCGCTTAGCCACGGGAAGCGGCTGGGCTCCAGGCCGGTCGGAAGACGAGGACTCCCGGTGGCCGACGCCCTCCTGCCCTCCTGCCCGTCCCCTGCCGCTCTGCACACGCTCAGAGGCGCCCTCGCCCCGCCCCTTTCCTCCACCTGCCCCGCTTCCCGCTCTCCGGAGGGTGGGCGGGGCTCTCCCTCCTGGGCCCGGCCAATCGCCGCGAGGGGGTGTGCGCGCCGGGCCCGCCCGCCGGCGCCGGCCGGCCAATGGGGGCGCGAGGGCGGGGCGCGGAGCCCGGGCAGGGAAGCGCCGGCGTCCCCCACGTGTCTCGGCCGGCGGATGGAGGCGGAGGGCGGCGGAGCCCCGGGCGGGGGGCTGCTGGCCGGCGCGCGGAGGGCAGCCGAGGTGGGGGCCGGGGCCGGGCGGGGGGGCTGCGCCGCGGGAGAATTGGGGGTCCGGGGGGCCGGAGAGGGGCTGGGACCCCCGGGAGAGGAAAGCCCGCCTGCTTGGGGCAGAAAAGACGGCTGGGGTGGGGGGGGGTCTTGCAGGGAGGGGGCAGCCCCCAAGGCGTGGGGAGGGGAGCGGGATGTGCGAAGCCCCCTCCCCGTCTGCTAGGTAGGACACGCATGAAAGGGGCAGGGGGAGCCACGGCTGGCGGCGGCGGGGGGGGGCACCTTCCCTCTCCTCTGTGCAAGCCTCGGCTGAGCCTGGCTTGGGGGGGGGCTTCTGGAAATGCATCTCCTCGGGGAAGGGAGAAGGGACCCCCTCTCCGGCAAGCTCGGGGGGAGGAGGGGGGGCTAGAAGGGGGAGGAGGGGGACCCTGGAAGGGCGAGGAGGGAGACCGTGGAAGGGGGAGGACGGGGGGTAAAAGGGGGAGGAGGGGGCCCCGGAAGGACGAGGAGGGGTCCCTGGAAGGGTGAGGAGGGGGCTAGAAGGGTGAGGAGGGAGACCCTGGAAGGGTGAGGAGGGGGGGGAGGAGGGGGAGGAGGGGGACCCAGAAGGGGGAGGAGGGGGCCCTGGAAGGGCGAGGAGGGAGACCCTGGAAGGGGGAGGACGGGGGTAAAACGGGGAGGAGGGGGCCCCGGAAGGATGAGGAGGGGTCCCTGGAAGGGTGAGGAAGGGGGGCTAGAAGGGCGAGGAGGGGGCCCTGAAAGGGTGAGGAGGGGGGGTAGAAGGGCGAGGAGGGGGGGTCTTTGCTGCAGCCCCTCCCTGGCCTTTCTGCTCGGCTGCTCTGCCCCTTAGGGACCCCTCCCCCTCTCGCCCCCATCCTTGCCCCTTCAGCAAGAGGCTGAATTGGAATCCTTTGGGCCCGGTGGGTGGTCTCTGGTGCGGCTTGCCAGGGGTCTCTCTCTGCCGGTGCCAGGGCCGGTCCTTCCTCCCCCCCCACCCCAGTTGCCCTATGGAAGGGCAGAAAAATACCCCCCTACACATACACACACATACTGATGAATTCACTTTTTTAGGCTTTTGCGGGGGGGGGAGGGAGGAGGAGTTGCCCCTTTGAGCCAAGACTGGCCCCACGCCCTGGTGAGGGGGCCACCGCCCTAGAGCAGGGGTCTTCAAACTTGGCCCTTTTGTGACTTGTGGACTTCAACTCCCAGAATTCCTCAGCCAGTTTGAAGACCCCTGCCCTAGAGAGAAGCCTGGCAGCCGCGGGGGGTCAGCAAGGCAGCTTCCTCCGCTGGGGCGGGGTCTTACCTCCTAGCGAGGGAAAGGCTGGCCCGCCTTCCTAGCCGTGCATCTTCGCTGCCTCCATGTGGCCGTTCCTGGCATTGCAGCTGGGTTTTTTTTGTGGGGGGGGGGAATCTTCTAAAATAGCCTTCCTCAAGGGCAGGGGCCGGCCATTAATTTTCCCCAGGGGCCAGCATGAGAAACTGGGACTGTTATGGAGGGTCAGAGCCAGGAGCCTTCCAACTTGGCCCTTTTATGACGGGTGGACTTCAACTCCCAGAATCCCTCAGCCAGCATGCGGAAACTATGGCCCCCCTCATGACTTGAGGACTTCAACTCCCAGAATCCCTCAGCCAGCATGCGGGAACTAGGGCCCCCCTCATGACTTGTGGACTTCAACTCCCAGAATTCCTCAGCCAGCATGGGGGAACTATGGCCCCCTCATGACTCGTGGACTTCAACTCCCAGAATTCCTCAGCCAGCATGGGGGAACTATGGCCCCCTCATGACTCGTGGACTTCAACTCCCAGAATTCCTGAGCCAGCATGGGGGAACTATGGCCCCCTCATGACTCGTGGACTTCAACTCCCAGAATTCCTCAGCCAGCATGGAGGAACTATGGCCCCCTCATGACTCATGGACTTCAACTCCCAGAATTCCTCAGCCAGCATGGAGGAACTATGGCCCCCTCATGACTCATGGACTTCAACTCCCAGAATTCCTCAGCCAGCATGCTGGAACTAGGGCCCCCCTCATGACTTGAGGACTTCAACTCCCAGAATTCCTCAGCCAGCGTTTCCTGCCTGAGCAGGGGGTTGGACTAGATGACCTCTAAGACCCCTTCCAACTGTTGTTGTTGTTATTATTATTCCGTTGTTCGAGCAGGCGACCCTATACCATTTCAGACAAATGGCTGTCCAGTCTCTTCTTAAAAACCTCCAGTGTTGGAGCATTCACTGCTTCTTGAGGCAAGGAGTTCCACTGGTTAATTGTTCTAACTGTCAGGAAGTTTCTCCTTAGTTCTAGGTTGCTTCTCTCCTTGACTAGTTTCCATCCGTTGCTTCTTGTCCTGCCTTCAGGTGCTTTGGAGAATAGCTTGACTCCCTCTTCTTTGGGGCAGCCCCTGAGAGATTGGAAGACTGCTATCATGTCCCCCCTCACCCTTCTCTTCATTAAACTAGACGTCCCCAATTCCAGCCACCAACATATAGTTTTAGCTTCCAGTCCCCCAATCATCCTTGTTGCTCTTCTCTGTACTCTTTCTAGAGTCTCAACGTCTTTTTGACATCGTGGTGACCAAAACTGGATGCGGGATTCCAAGTGTGGCCTTACCGCAGGCTTGGATGGTTTTTAATTTCTTTTTTATTGTGTTAAATTGTCCCATATTTCTTATATTCATTGTTTAATTCTTTTTTAATTTTTGTATTTTACGTCTCTTAATTTTTATTGCTGCGAGCCGCCCTGAGTCCTTAGGGAGAAGGGCGGCATATAAATTTAATTAATCCTAATCCTAAATCCTAAAATGGAGTCCTCCAGTTTACAGCTTGCATGATTGAAGAGGCTTGAAGCAACATCTTTTTTAGCATCTCAAGGGCTTCTGATGACCCTCTGAATCGGTTGAAGCTCTTGGATTTGAACGCTACAAATGGGGATCCAGCTACCTACCCACTTTGCGAGTTAAAAAGTCCGGGGGAACAGGCTGGCTTGGGGAGGCTGGGGGTTGTAGTGAAGCCCCTCTAGAGACAACCAACTTAAGGGAAGCTGGCATGTCAAGTAGGCAAAATTTCCATCAAGGGAAAGATTGAATGAAGTGATTTTAAACTGTGGGAGAACAGTGGTGAGGCTATAAATTATCCTTTAGAACACGAATGTCCAAATCAGGCCACTGTAAGACCTTCAATTCCCAGAATTCCCCGGGGCAGTTGGAAGTCCACAAGTCTTAAACCGGCCAAAGTTGGACACCCCTGATGTGGTATAATTCTGTTTTCTCTTGCACTGAAGACTTGAGGGGGTGACTTCACGGAGTCAAACTGCTTCTGACTTTCGTTACGGTTTTGTAACGGCTCCTCTCAACCAGGTTCTTAAGCCAGGTTGGGTGGGAACTCAAGATTGGGAGCCCCAGCATGTCTGGAGGCGGGCAGCACAATGCCAGGCAGGAATTCTGTGGGTTTGAACGTTCACGGCACGCTGGGATTCAGCCATTCATTCCGCAGCTGGAAGGAAGAAAAAAGATTAGTAGAAGTTCTGAGTTCCGGGATCCCTGCCGTGTTCTCTTAAAGCCAAGTTGATTGAACGTCACGTTTGAGAGCTTGCTTATCTCGGAATAAGTTCTGGATTTGAAGTTCTGACGGTCTCACACACACAAACGCACACAGTGTGGCATTTGGCAACTGGATCGCATTTATGACCGTTGCCTGCATCCTATGGTCACGTGACCGGGTTTTGAAATGGGTTTTGCCGAAAATCGGCAGTTACCTCTGGTTATCTGCAAAACTGCCCCATTGGTTCACTTAACGGCCATGGTGTTCATTTAAGGACAACGGCGGCCGCTTTATGACTTCCCCCCAAAAGACGATAAAAGCTACCCGCTTGATGACCATCGTGCCCTATGACCGTAATGGACAGGTCCCATTAGGCTCATAACGCGAGGACAGCCTGTGCAGCTGTGGCTGGCGGTTGCAGCGTAAACTGTAAATGGTAGTTTGGATCCATGAAACTGCAATTCTTGTGCTGCCTTCTCCAGAACTGGGTCTGAAGAATTCTCTTGATTTCTGCTTTCTTCTAGTGCAGGGGTCTGGCCGCTGTAAGACATGGCTGGCTGGGGAATTCTGGGAGTTGAAGTCCTCAAGTCTTAAAAGTTACCAGGTTTGGGAATTCTAGTCCAGAAGTCTTCAAGTTACCAAATTTGGCTGGCTGGGGAATTCTGGGAGTTGAGGTCCACAAGTCTTAAAAGTTACCAAGTTTGGCCGGCTGGTGAATTCTGGGAGTTGAAATCTGCATGTCTTAAAGTTACTGAGTTTCGCTGGCTGGGGAATTCTGGGAATTGAAGTCCACATGTCTTAATGTTACCAAGTTTGGCTGTGGGGAATTCTGGGAATTGAAGTCCGCATGTCTTAACATTACTGAGTTTGGCCGGTTGGGGAATTCTGGGAGTTGAAGTCCACGTCTTAAAAGTTCCAAGTTGGGCTGGTTGGGGAATTCTGGGAGTTGAAGTCCGCAAGTCTTAAAGTTAACAAGTTTGGAGATGCTCTCTTGGGTCATGCAAAATCAAGCTCTGGTGTACCTGCCTCTCTTAAGAGGGACCTTCTCCTGCAGGGATCCATAGATTGTCCTAACCTGGATTTTGAGTACGGAGATGCCGACAGCCACGCAGCGGAACTGGCAGGTAAGCAGGTCTTGGAAGCATCCACGTTCTTCACGTGGCTTGCAAAGAAGGCCACCATCTTTCCTGGATGTGGGCGCTGCCTGAGAATGCTCAGGGATTTCGCAAGCGTGGAGATTTATGCTTAGATGTCACTTGGGGGGCGGGGATGGGTGGGTTGCAAGTAGCAGAAGTCCTTGTGGTCCACCTGCCCACCAGTTATGGTGCCTCCAGCTTGCAGCTCTTCGGCAAGGCGGAGATTGGAGAAGCAGATCCAGACCCAAAGCGTCCCTCCCGATCTCTGGGGAGACTGAATGGAGAAATGGAAGCCCAGGGTGGTTTGGGAACCAAGGAGGGATTCGAACCCGGTGCCCTACCTAAGCTTTGCTGGCTGTGGGATGGCATCGATGCGAGGAGGGCGTAGTTGGAAGGCAGCTATTCATTCATTCTCCCTGTGTTTTTTTTTCCGGGGGGGGATCTTTCTTGAACAGAACTCTACAGCTACACGGAGGGACCCGAATTTGCCCTCAACAGAAGATGCTTTGAGGAGGATTTCCAGATACAAGGTACCGTTCCTCCCTCTCTCTCTCTCTCTCTCTCTCTCTCTCTCTTTCCCCATTCCTCTCTGTCTCATTCTCTCTCTCTCCCTCTCTCCCCACTCCTCCTTGTTCTCTTCCTCCTCCTCCTTTTTTACTCCTCCTCTCCCTCCCCACTCCTCCTCCTTCCTCTTCTCCTCCTTTTTCTCCTCTCTCCCCACTCCTCCTTGTTCTCCTCCTTCTCCTCCTCCCCACTCCTTCCCCCTCCTCCTTTTCCTTTGACGTTGTCTCTCTGTCTTCTTCCTCCTCCTCCTCCTCCTCCTCCTCCTCCTCCTCCTCCTCCTCCATGTCTGGTTTCTGCCCTTTGGCCTTCTCCTCTGTTCTGCAGCAAAGGGCCAGCGGTGGTCCGAGTTGGACCTGACCCAGCAGAAGACCTACGTCATGCGGCTATTGGACGGGCTGGAGGTGGTCAGCAGGGAGCAAAGGCTGAAAGTTGCTCGGGCCGTCCTCTATTTGGCACAAGGTAAAAGCAGCTGTCCGGGGCCAGACGGGCTCCTTCCCGATTGATTGATTGATTTGTATCCTGCCTTTAGTATTTCCACAAATAACTCAAGGTGGCAAACAAATCCTCCTCCCTCCTCCTATATTTCCCACAACAACAACAACCCTGTGAGGTGGGTTGGGCTGAGAGAGAGTGACTGGCCCAAAGACACCCAGCTGGCTTCCGTGCCTAAGGCGGGACTAGAACTCACCGTCACTTGGCGATTGGCCCAAAGTCACCCAATTGGCTTCCATGCCTAAGGCGGGACTAGAACTCGCCGTCTCCTGGTGATTGGCCCAAAGTCACCCAATTGGCTTCCATGCCTAAGGCGGGACTAGAACTCACCGTCTCCTGGTGATTGGCCCAAAGTCACCCAATTGGCTTCCATGCCTAAGGCGGGACTAGAACTCACCGTCTCCTGGTGATTGGCCCAAAGTCACCCAATTGGCTTCCATGCCTAAGGCGGGACTAGAACTCACCGTCTCCTGGTGATTGGCCCAAAGTCACCCAATTGGCTTCCATGCCTAAGGCGGGACTAGAACTCACCGTCTCCTGGTGATTGGCCCAAAGTCACCCAATTGGCTTCCATGCCTAAGGCGGGACTAGAACTCACCGTCACCTGGCAATTGGCCCCATCACCCAGCTGGCTTTCATGCCTAAGGCGGGACTAGAACTCACCGTCACCTGGCAATTGGCCCCATCACCCAGCTGGCTTTCATGCCTAAGGCGGGACTAGAACTCACCGTCACCTGGCAATTGGCCCTGTCACCCAGCTGGCTTTCACGGCCAAGGCAGGGAATTCTGGGAGGCGAAGTCCAGACAGTAACCAAGGTTGGGAAACCCTGCTATAAACTAGGCAGAATATTTTCTTCACTTTTCTTCTTCCCTTCCCTCATCTGGCCGGGGGTCTTCAGGGGTCTTTGGAGAGTGTGACACGGAAGCGGAGGTCCTTTGCTGGGCTCGGCACAACAACTTCCTGTTGTACCAAATGGGGACCTTCTCGGCCTTCCTGGAACTGCTGAACATGGAAGTGGCGTAAGTGGCGTTTTGGCAACGGGTTTAAAAGCCTTCCGTCTGTCTGTCTGTCTGTCTATCCATCTCTCTCTCTCTCTCTCTCTCTCTCTTTATATATATATATATATATATATATATATATATATATATATGGCTGACTGATGAAAACAAATAAGTTTGAAACACATATCAGTCTCCCTTTAATTCTTTGTTAGCAATCTAAAATTTACACAAACATGAGCTGTCACTGTTGTGACTACTGCCTGTCGATGGCCTTCGGTTAGGCCGAAACAGGAAATAAAGATTTGTCCCATGTTTGGGACCTAGCAAGGTATTCTAAATACTTAACAAACACTTAACTGAGCTTGTCGATCAGATGGTCGGCAGTTTGGCGGGTCGAATCCCGAGTGCTGCGTAACAGAGTGAGCGCCTGTTATTCGTCCCAGCTTCTGCCAACCTAGCAGTTCGAAAGCACGTAAAAATGCAAGTAGAAAAATAGGGACCACTCCGGTGGGAAGGTTACAGCGTTCCGTGCGCCTTTGAGGTCTAGTCATGCCAGCCACATGACCACGGAGACGTCCTCGGACAAGCGCTGGCTCTTCGGCTTTGAAACGGAGATGAGTACCGGCCCCTAGAGTCGGAAACGACTAGCACGCGTGTGCGGGGGAACCTTTACCTTTACCTTTTTATTTTTATATATATAGGTAAAGGTAAAGGTTCCCATGCACTCGGGATTCAACCTGCCAAACTGCCGACCTTAAATTCCTTTCTCTCTACCTCGTTTTTCTAGCCATTGATAAAAGGTATCCCATGTCTTCTTTCTCTTTCATTTTCAATGTCAATCTGCCCATTTCTGCACAATCTTAAAAAAATTTCAATTTTCTCTTCCTCCATTGGCATATCTTCATTTTTCCAAGGCTGAGCGAATACAATTCTCGCCGCGGTTAATACGTGTAAAATTAGATATATAGGCTCTTTCTCATAGTTTCCTACTCTTGTGCCTAGCAAAAATAAATTCTGGCTTAAAATCTGTACGTTTTTTAGGACTTTTCTCTAACCACGTGTGTATTCTTGGCCAGAATCTTTTGGCTTTAAGCCATGTCCTTCCAAGATGGTAATAAGTGCCTGGCAAGAGACAAACTCTTTTAAAAATCTTGCATTTCATAAAAACGACGACGCCACCAACATTGGCATCTAGTGGGTTTTTTTTTCCCCAGCTGATTTTGTGTGAAAGAAAAAGACGCACAACTTCTGACTGCTTTTCCCTGCCTTTTGTTCTAGCAACAGTGAGGCACGCAGCAGCGCCGTGAGGAAGCCGGCTATCTCTCTGGCGGACAGCACCGAACTCCGGTCAGTTCTTCCGAGCGGCTAATTCTGCGATTCTCCCCTTTGCAGGGAGTCCTCGGCTTAACGACCACAGTGGAAACCAAAAGTTCCGTTGCTGAGCGAAGCAGCTGTTAAACGAGTTTTGCAGCGAAGACACAGGTGGTCGTCGACGTACAACCACACTTGAGGCTAAAAATTTCCGTTGCTAAGCGAGACATTTGTTAAGGGGGGGTTGTCCCATTTTACGACCTTCCTTGCCACAGTCGTTAAGTAAGTCACTGCAGGTGTTCAGTTAATCACATGGTTGTTAAGTGAATCTGGCTCCCCCTATTGGCTTTGCTTGTCAGAAGGTCGCAAAAGGGGATCACGGGACCCCGGGACTCTGAAACCGTCATAAATACGAGTCAGTTTTTGATGCTAAAACAGAGGAAAAATGGCCCTTTACGGTGCCGTCGTAACTTCAAAAAGTCACTAAATGAATGTCTGTAAATCGAGGACTATCTATCAGCTGTTGTAGTCATTAAGCAGCCCATCACACGGCCAGACTTGATTTTTACGACTGTTTTAATGCTGGCATAGAGTAAGTCAAAAGAAACGGCCCCTCTTTTCACTGCTGTTGCGACTTCAAATGGTCATTAAACGAACCGTTATAAACTGAGGACTAACTGAAGCTTGTTTGGGATTCGCTTCCAGGGTGATTTTGACTGTCATGTACCTGATGGTGGAAAATGTCCGGGTGGAAATGGACACAGATCCTCCGAAGTGGACGGCATCCCGAGAGATGTTCAGGGCTGAGCTGAGTAGGTAACGGCAACGCATAACACAAATGCGCGCGTGCACCACACACACAGACACACACTGTGCCTCTGGAGTGCCGAAGGTGGTGTCCATCGATCTCCTTGCTCAGCTTCAGATTCCATTTTTGCTTTTTTAAAAGTTCTTGGAATTTCAAGGAAAAGACTGCTGGTTTGAATTAGAATAAGAGTTGGAAGGGACCTTGGAGGTCTTCTAGTCCAACCCCTTTTGCTCAAGCAGGAGACCTTATCCTATTGGTACCCTTCCCACCTGTATCCTTGGGTGTGTGTTTGGGATTGTGTCACAATGGGAGGCAGCGGATCGTTTCCAGTATTTGGCCTTAATTGGAATGGAAAGGACTGGAAACCTTTGCTTGGTCTCTCCATCCTTCTCTGTCTTATTCGCTCTCTCTTTCCTCTCCTCTCTCTCTCTCTCTCTCTGTCTCTCTCTCATTCTGTCTCTCTTCTCTCTCTCTTTCTCTCCCCCCTCTCTGTCTCATTCTCTCTCTTTCTCTCCATCCCTCTCTCTTATTCTCCCTCTTTTCTCTCCTCTCTCTCTGTCTCTCTCTGTCTCTCTCTCATTCTCTCTCTTCTCTCTTTCTCTCCCCCCTCTCTGTCTCATTCTCTCTCTCTCTCTCCATCCTTCTCTGTCTTATTCACTCTCTTTCCTCTCTTCTCTCTCTCTCTCATTCTGTCTCTCTTCTCTCTCTCTCTTTCTCTCCCCCCTCTCTGTCTCATTCTCTCTCTCTCTCCATCCCTCTCTCTCTCTTATTCTCCCTCTTTCCTCTCCTCTCTCTCTCTCTCATTCTGTCTCTCTTCTCTCTCTCTCTTTCTCTCCCCCCTCTCTGTCTCATTCTCTCTCTCTCTCTCCATCCCTCTCTCTTATTCTCCCTCTTTTCTCTCCTCTCTCTGTCTCTCTCTCATTCTCTCTCTTCTCTCTTTCTCTCCCCCCTCTCTGTCTCATTCTCTCTCTCTCTCTCCCCCCTCTCTGTCTTATTCACTCTCTCTTTCCTCTCCTCTCTCTCTCTCTCTCTCTCTCTCTCATTCTGTCTCTCTTCTCTCTCTCTTTCTCTCCCCCCTCTCTGTCTCATTCTCTCTCTCCATCCCTCTCTCTTATTCTCCCTCTTTCCTCTCCTCTCTCTCTCTCTCTCTGTCTCTCTCTCATTCTGTCTCTCTTCTCTCTCTCTTTCTCTCCCCCCTCTCTGTCTCATTCTCTCTCTCTCTCCATCCCTCTCTTATTCTCCCTCTTTTCTCTCCTCTCTCTCTCTCTGTCTGTCTCTCTCTCATTCTGTCTCTCTTCTCTCTCTATCTCTCTCCATCCCTCTCTCTTATTCTCCCTCTTTTCTCTCCTCTCTGTCTGTCTCTTTCTTCTCTCTCCTCTCTCCCCTTCTCCCTCTGTCCCTCCATCTCTCTGTCTCATCCTTTCTCTCTCTCTTCTCTCCCTCTCCTTCCCTCTGTCTCATTCTCTCTTTTTTCTCTTTCCCTCCCTCCCTCTCTGTGTCTGTCTCATTCTCTCTTTCTCTCTCTCTTTTCTCTCTCTCTTTCCCTCCCTCCCTCTCTTTGCCTCGGCCTCTCTCATTCTCTCCTTTTTTAGTTTTTAGCTCTTGTTCCTACCCTTTGCAACCTCAAATACCACGCGCAATAATTCAGTAATTGGGGATCAAATCGCTCAACTTTGACGGAAACACACCCACCCACCCCCGAAAAAAAAATTGCTTATATTTCTGGAGCTTACGGGTTGCACTAAGCTGGAGACAAAACTAGATTTAGCCAGGCCGCTGAGGACAACCCCCAACTCGAGTTCTCATATTCTCCTCCTCCCCCCCCACCCCATTTGAGGTTATCCGATCCACAGCGAAGAACCGTTTGGGCTCTTGCTGTTCACGATGGTGACCAAATTCTGCAGCGAACATTCCCCACACTTCCCCATGAAGAAAGTCTTGCTTCTGCTCTGGAAGGTCCTGGTGGTGAGTGAGCTGCTTCTCCCCTTTGCATGGCGGGGGCTTCAGGGGGCGCACCGGGAGGAATCGGGGCTCTCAGAGCTGACGTTTCACGGCCCAGCTAGGGAACATCATCAGTGCTAGATGACGAGAAGGGGTTTGTGGAGGAGGAGGGGGGGGAAGGACTGTGGGGTCCCTTGTGCTCTCTGAGCTTGGCGGTCTCCTCGCAGACGTTTCATGACCCAACTAGGCAACATCATCAGTGCTAGAAGCAAGAGGAGGAGGAGGAGGAGAATGGAGGGAGGAGGAGGAAGACTGTGGGGTCCCTGCTGCTCTCTGAGCTGGGTGATTTCCTTGCAGACGTTTCATGACCCAACTAGGCAACATCATCAGTGCTAGAAGCAAGAGGAGGAGGAGGAGGAGAATGGAGGGAGGAGGAGGAAGACTGTGGGGTCCCTGCTGCTCTCTGAGCTGGGTGATTTCCTTGCAGACGTTTCATGACCCAACTAGGCAACATCATCAGGGCTAGATGAAGAGAGGAGGAGGAAGACGGTGGGGTCCTCTCTGAGCTTGTTTGGTTTTTTTACAGACATTTTATGACCCAACTAGGTAACATCATCAGGGCTGGAAGGGAGGGGGGTTTGCTCTCTATTTATGTACAAGTGGCTTGCCCTGCCAGAGTGAGTCATTTCCTTGTTAGTAATTTAACCGACAGCAAACCCCGCTCCCTTCTAGCCCTGATGATGTTCCCTAGCTGGGTCATAAAACGTCTGCAAGAAAACCATCCAGCTCAGAGAGCACCAAGGATCCCACAGTCTTCCTTCCTTCCTTCCCTCCTTCCTTCCTTCCTTCCTTCCTTCCTCTCCTTCTCCTTCTCCTTCTCCTCCTCCTCCTCCTCCTCCTTTCCACTCCCTTCTAGCACTGATGATGTTCCCTAGTTGGGTCATGAAACATCCGCAAGGAAACCACCCAACTCAGAGAGCACCAAGGATCCCACAGTCTTCCCTCCTTCCTTCCTTCCTTCCTTCCTTCCTTCCTTCCTTCCTTCCTTCCTTCCTTCCTTCCTTCCTTCCTTCCTCTCCTTCTCCTCCTCCTCCTCCTCCTCCTCCTCCTCCTCCTCCTCCTCCTTTCCACTCCCTTCTAGCACTGATGACGTTCCCTAGTTGGGTCATGAAACATCCGCAAGGAAACCACCCAGCTCAGAGAGCACCAAGGATCCCACAGTCTTCCTTCCTTCCTTCCTTCCCTCCTTCCTTCCTTCCTTCCTTCCTTCCTTCCTTCCTTCCTTCCTTCCTTCCTTCCTTCCTTCCTTCCTCTCCTTCTCCTCCTCCTCCTCCTCCTCCTCCTCCTCCTTTCCACTCCCTTCTAGCCCTGATGATGTTCCCTAGTTGGGTCATGAAACATCCGCAAGGAAACCACCCAGCTCAGAGAGCAACAAGGATCCCACAGTCCTCCTCCTCCCCTCTGCAAACCCCACTCCCTTCCAGCCCTGACCTTGTTCCCTAGCTGGGTCATGAAACGTCCACAAGAAGATGACCCAATTCAGAGCCCCCCCCAAGGGAACCCCACAGTTCCCCCCAGAGCTGCAAATATTTCTCCCTTGGCAATCTGCGAGCCGCTCAGCTATCCTTTCGCCTCCCTTTTGCAGTTCACGCTGGGCGGCTTCGACACCCTCCAAGCCATGAAGGTGAAGAAGCGCCAGGAGCTGCAGCTGCCCCCTTTGCCGGAAGACAGCATCCAGGTCGTGCGGAAGATGCGGGCCGCCTCTCCCCCGGCCTACGCCGCCGACTCCGGGGAGCAGCCGCAGCCACCGCCGCAAAAACGCGGACACCGGAATCGGAGGGTAATAAAATCCCGCCTTGTCTGGGGTCACAAATGCAGGAAAACCTTCGTTTCCTCCCATTCCTCCTTCCCCCCCCTTTTTTTTTGATGGATAAGTCAATTCCCCGATCCTCCTTTGCTTCGCAGACAAGGGACGGTAAGGATTGGCTATCAACAAAGTCGGACAAATTGGGAGACTGGCTGTGTGGTTGTTAATCCATTGTGAAATGGTGAAAATGACAAGGACTTTGGTTTAAAGCAAGGGGACGTCTCCAAGGGTCTCCCCTTGCGGGAGCCGGGAATTTTGTGCCGTCAAGACAGTCTCGTCTCTTCCATTCTTTCCCATGGACACAAAAGGCCGCTTCGCTTAGTGGTTAAAACACCAGGCTAGAAACCGGGAGACCTGGAGTTCTAGTCCCGCCTTAGGCATGAAAGCCAGTTGGGTGACTCTGGGCCAATCACCAGGAGGTTGGGAATTCTAGTTCCGCCTTAGGCACGGAAGCCAGCTGGGTGACTGTGGACCAATCACCAGGAGACGGTGAGTTCTAGTCCCGCCTTAGGCATGAAAGCCAGCTCGGTGACTTTGGGCCAATGACCAGGAGACGGTGAGTTCTAGTCCCGCCTTAGGCACAGAAGCCAGCTGGGTGACTTTGGGCCAATCACCAGCAGACAGTGAGTTCTAGTCCCACCTTAGGCCTGAAAACTGGCTGGGTGACTCTGGACCAATCACCAGGAGACAGTGAGTTCTAGTCCTGCCTTAGGCCTGAAAATTGGCTGGGTGACTCTGGGCCAATCACCAGGAGACTGTGAGTTCTAGTCCCGCCTTAGGCATGAAAGCCAGCTGGGTGACTTTGGGCCAATCACCAGGAGACGGTGAGTTCTAGTCTCACTTTAGACGTGAAAGCTGACTGGGTGACTTTGGGAAAATCACCAGGTGACAGTGAGTTCTAGTCCCGCCTTAGGCATGAAAACTGGCTGGGTGATTGGGCCAATCACCAGGAGACTGTGAGTTCTAGTCCCACCTTAGACACTAAAGCCAGCTGGGTGACCTTGGGCCGATCACCAGGCGACAGTGAGTTCTAGTCCCACCTTAGACACTAAAGCCAGCTGGGTGACATGCCTCTTCACAGAACAGCAGAGTTGGAAGGGACCTTGGAGGTCTTCTAGTCCAGCCCCTTATATACCATTCTGCTGGCACAAGCGGGGCAGGCCAATCCGTTTGAGTGAGCTCCGTCCCTCCCCTTTCTTCCAGTTTTCTTGGCCCGTCGCCTTCTTCCCCCAAAGCCTTGGGGGTCCTTCTGGGTGAAGCGTTCAAGGAGCCCCAGAGCAGAAGACTCCCCACCCCACCCCCAGAGGACAACGTTGATGCCACGCTCATCCCTTGGTTTCTTTGATGCAGCCTCTGATGAAGCAAGACAGCCTAGATGTTTACAACGAGAGGGACCCCTTCAAGAACGAGGAGGCCATGGTGGACGAGGAGGACCCCGATGACATCCCAAACGGGCCGGAAGGAGATCTGGACGTCTTGGAAAGGGGCACCGTCCTCCAGGCTGCGCCGCTTCCATGCCCGCCTGTGGAGAAGGTCTCCTTCCCAAGGGGCCTTCCGTGGGCCCCCAAGGTCAGGTACGGTGTCCCCCGAGGTCCCCGTCTAGCCTTGAAGAGCCCCCCCTCCCCCCCGTGGTCCTGGTCAACATGGGAAGGAGGATGAGATGGTGGTGGAGCACTCATGTCAGTCCAGGTTGAGTAGAAGACCATCCGGGCAAGGAGAAGATGGGCTAGATTCCTTGGAAAACCTGAATGGCATCTCCCACCCCAAAATGAATGGATGGTAATCAGTTCTGCAGGTCTGAAATCTCCGTTTTTCACTAACGGGGCCTGGACAGGAGATCTAGATTGGGGTGTCTGAACTTGGCAACATTAGAGAACAGAACAGAACAGAATAGAAAATGTAGAGCTGAGCTGGAAGGGACCTTGGAGGTCTTCTAGTCCACCCCCCCTGCTCAAGCAGGAGAACCTTTACCATTTCATACAAGTGGACTTTAAGACTTGTGGACTTCAACTCCCAGAATTCCCAGAATTGATGTTTAGACGTGATCTGCCTGCACACAAAGTGGCTGAAAAAGAAACAGCTGAAATGTTTGTACATGTTTTTTCTCTCTCCCTCTCTCTCCCTCCTTCCCTCTCTCCCTCCTTCCCTCTCTCTCACCCTCCCTCCCTCTCCCTTCCTCTTTCCCTCTCTCCTTTCCTCCCTCTCCCTCTCTCTCCCTCCCTCCCTCCTTCCCTCTCTCCCTTCCCTCACCCTCTCTCCCCCTCCTTCCCTCCCTCCCTCTCTCTCCCTCCCTCCCTCCTTCCTCCCCTCCCTCTCTCTCTCCCCCTCCTTCCCTCCCTCTCTCCCTCCTTCCCTCTCTCTCCCTCCCTCTCTTTTCATCTCTCTTTCTCCCTCCCTCTCCCTCCTTCCTTCCCTCTCTCACTCCCTCTCTCATTCCCTCTCTCTCTTCCTCCCTCTCTCTCTCTCTCACACTCTCCCTCCTTCCCTCTCTCTCACTCTCCCTCCCTCCCTCTCCCTCCCTCTTTCCCTCTCTCCCTTCCTCTCGCTCCCTCTCTGTCCCTCCCTCCTTCCCTCTGTCCCTTCCCTCACCCTCTCTCCCCCTCCTTCCCTCCCTCCCTCCCTCCCCTCTCCCTCCCTCTCTCTCCCTCCCTCTCTCTCCCTTCCTCTCTCTCCCTCCCTCCCCCCCTCTCTCTTCCAGACAGAAAGACATCGAACACTTCCTGGAGACGAGCAGGAACAAATTCATTGGATTCACGCTTGGGCGGTGAGTAGATGGCGGCCCCTGGAGGGACATTTTTGACCTCCTAAGTACAACCTTTAATGTACGTGTCAGGGGTTAAATGCATTGCCGGCTGAATGGGAAAACCCGTGTGTCGTCGTCAGAGCTTTGAGCCGATTCTGCAAAGGGGGTGGTGGTGGTGGTGGTGGTGGGTGTCCAAGGCGCTTTAATTTTCGCGCCTGGATGCGATGTCTGAGGGTTCGTAGCCGGGTTTTGGTAGGTGTAAAATAACTTTCTGGGAACGAACACCCTCCAGATCCAACGGTGAACGGGCAAGACCCTGGGATATAAAGAGAGAGCTCAGAGAGCACCAAGGACCCCACAGTCCTTTCCTTCCTCCTCCTCCTCCTCCTCCCTTCCACAACCCCCCCCAACCCACCCACCCTCTCTTCTGGCACTGATGATGTCACCTACTTGGGTCATGAAACGTCTGCAGGAAAACCACCCAGCTCAGAGAGCACCAAGGATCCCACAGTCCTTTTTTCCTCCTCCTCCTCTCCTCTGCAAACCTCACTCCCTTCCAGCACTGATGATGTTCCCTAGTTGGGTCATGAAACGTCTGCAAGAAAGCAACCAAACTCAGAGAGCTCCAAGGACCCCACAGTCTTCCTCCTCCTCCCCGCAGCACCCGCTCCCTTCCAGCACTGATGACGTTCCCTACTTGGGTCATGAAACGTCTGCAGGAAAACCACCCAGCTCAGAGACCACCAAGGACCCCACAGTCCTCCTCCTCTTCCTCCTCCCCCTCTTCCTCCTCCTCCTCCTCTTCCTCCACTCCACAAACACCATTCCCAAGGACCCCACAGTTCAACCTTGTGCCACAAATATTCTCTTTTATTGGGAGTGGCTTTCCCTGTATACTTGTATGTAAACAGAAAGTAAACCCCACTCCCTTCTAACAATGATGTTACCTAGTTGGGTCAGGAAGCGTCTGCAAGGAAACCACCCAGCTAGGAGAGCACCAAAAGGGACGCGGTGGCTCAGTGGGTTAGGACGCTGAGCTTGTCGATCAGAAGGTCGGCAGTTTGGCGGGTCGAATCCCGAGTGCCGCGTAGCAGAGTGAGCGCCTGTTACTTGTCCCAGCTTCTGCCAACCTAGCAGTTCGAAAGCACGTAAAAATGCAAGTAGAAAAATAGGGACCACTCCGGTGGGAAGGTAACAGCGTTCCGTGCGCCTTTGGCGTCTAGTCATGCCGGCCACATGACCACGGAGACGTCCTCGGACAAGCGCTGGCTCTTCGGCTTTGAAACGGAGATGAGCACCGGCCCCTAGAGTCGGAAACGACTAGCACGCATGTGCGGGGGAACCTTTACCTTTACCTTAGGAGAGCACCAAGGACCCCACAGTCCTCCTCCTCCTCCTCCTCCTCCTCCTCCTCACTTCTCTTTCTCCTCCTCTCCACAAACCCCCACTCCCTTCCAACACTGAGGATGTTACCTAGTTGGGTCATGAAACGTCTGCAAGGAAACAGCCCTGCTCAGAGAGCACCCAGGATCTCAGCCGTTTAGTAACCGTTCTACAAAGATACGCCAATCTGCCTATTTTCTCTCGCATGCTTGCTTTTTTTTGCAAACCGACAGCGTTCGTAACTGGCACTCCTTTCTTCCACTTTCACCGGCTTCTTCCGCTCGCAGATATTGTCATTCCAGCACATTTACCTAACTCCAAACGTGTGCGTGCGTATGTGTGTGTGTTATCTAGAGGACTATCCACCCGGGGCGCTCAAACTGCACTTTGTGGAATAGTCCCATGTTAAAAGCAGGCGAAATATTTCGACGTTCCACGTGTTCTCCGCTCACTTTGGCCCGATGGGTTTTCCAAGAGTCTGTCTGTCAAATTGCAGTTTGATCAAAGCGGAAAGGAAGGATCGGCGGATAAACGGTTCTCGCATAGGCAGCCTTGCAAAAAAAACGCCGATCGGCACAAGATCCACACCCCGGAAGAAGAAAGGATATATATATATTTGCTTCCTAACGTCGCTTTTCCTTGTTCTTCCTCCCTGCCACTTTTGATCCCCCTTGTAGAGACACCGATACCTTAGCAGGCTTGCCGTGCCCGATCCATGAAAGTGTGAAGACTCTGAAAGAGGTAAGGTGGAGATTTTGCAATGTAAGCCAGGATTTGTCAACCTTGCCCGCTTTCAGATGGGTGGACTTCAACTCCCAGAATTCCACAGCCAGCAAAGCTGGCTGTGGAATTCTGGGAGTTGAAGTCCATCCATCTGAAAGCGGGCAAGGTTGAGAAACAGTGTGAGAAACATTTTGGCGTTAGCTGTGAATTCTGCTTTCCTCCCGTGGAGATTCTAAGAGCTCTGCAGGACTCTGCTGAGCGTTTGGGGACATTTTATTTCTATTATTTTTATTTCTTTATGGACCATCTTCATTATTTTTATAAACAACTCAAGCTCAGACCTACCTCAAACATTCCTCCTCCTAATTTGCCCCAGACAACCAGCCGGCTTTCGTTCCTAAGGCGGGACTAGAACTCACCGTCTCCTGGTGATTGGCCCTAAGTCACCCAGCTGGCTTCCGTGCCTAAGGCGGGATTGAACTCACAGTCTCCTGGTGATTGGCCCAAAGTCACTCAGCTGGCTTCCATGTCTAAGGCGGGACTGGAACTCACCGTCTCCTGGTGATTGGCCCAAAGTCACCCAGCTGGCTTCCATGCCTAAGGCGGGACTGGAACTCACCGTCTCCTGGTGATTGGCCCAAAGTCACTCAGCTGGCTTCCATGTCTAAGGCGGGACTGGAACTCACCGTCTCCTGGTGATTGGCCCAAAGTCACCCAGCTGGCTTCCATGCCTAAGGCGGGACTAGAACTCACAGTCTCCTGGTGATTGGCCCAAAGTCACCCAGCTGGCTTCCGTGCCTAAGGCGGGACTAGAACTCACAGTCTCCTGGTGATTGGCCCAAAGTCACTCAGCTGGCTTCCATGTCTAAGGCGGGACTGGAACTCACCGTCTCCTGGTGATTGGCCCAAAGTCACCCAGCCTGTTTGCACGCCTAAGGCGGGACTAGAACTCACTGTCTCCTGCTTTCTAGCCTGCTGCCTTAACCACAAGACCAGACCAAACTGGCTCAAACTTTCAAACTCTTGTTGAGTCGTTGGCTTTTAACTCAAGCTCCTCTGAAATATTTTCATTGTTTTGTGCGATTCCTGTTCTTCCCATCTTCTCCTCAGCACAAATACATCTCGGTGGCTGAAGTGCAGATCAAGAATGAGGAAGAAATGGAGAAACGCCCCATCTCTTTGGTAACTATTTCTGCAGGCTGCCCCGTCCACCTTTTCGCTTCCCAGTTGTGGGCCCTCCATCTCTGGAGGTTTTGAAGAAGAGAGTGGACAGTCACCTGTCTGGGATGGTCTAGGCCAGGCCATAGCTTCCTGACAGTGGGGACAATTAGCCAGTGGAACAGCCTGCCTCCAGAGGTTGTGGGTACTCCAACACTGGGGGTTCTCTAGAAGAGACTGGACAGGGATAGGCAACCTTGGCTCTTTTATGACTCGTGGACTTCAACTCCCAGAATTCCTCAGCCACAATGGCTCAGCATGGAAACCTCTCCCTTTCCCCTCAGTGTGGCTGGCTCAGGAATTCTGGGAGTTGAAGTCCACGAGTCATGAGGGGGCCATAGTTCCCCCATGCTGGCTCAGGACTTCTGGGAGTTGAAGTCCACCAGTCATGAGGGGGCCATAGTTCCCCCATGCTGGCTCAGGAATTCTGGGAGTTGATGTCCACGAGTCATGAGGGGACCATAGTTCCCCCATGCTGGCTCAGGAATTCTGGGAGTTGAAGTCCACCAGTCATGAGGGGGCCATAGTTCCCCCATGCTGGCTCAGGAATTCTGGGAGTTGATGTCCACGAGTCATGAGGGGGCCATAGTTCCCCCATGCTGGCTCAGGACTTCTGGGAGTTGAAGTCCACCAGTCATGAGGGGGCCATAGTTCCCCCATGCTGGCTCAGGAATTCTGGGAGTTGATGTCCACGAGTCATGAGGGGACCATAGTTCCCCCATGCTGGCTCAGGAATTCTGGGAGTTGAAGTCCACGAGTCATGAGGGAGCCATAGTTCCCCCATGCTGGCTCAGGAATTCTGGGAGTTGAAGTCCACAAGTCATGAGGGGGCCATAGTTCCCCCATGCTGGCTCAGGAATTCTGGGAGTTGAAGTCCACGAGTCATGAGGGGGCCATAGTTCCCCCATGCTGGCTCAGGAATTCTGGGAGTTGAAGTCCACGAGTCATGAGGGGGCCATAGTTCCCCCATGCTGGCTCAGGAATTCTGGGAGTTGAAGTCCACGAGTCATGAGGGGGCCATAGTTCCCCCATGTTGGCTCAGGAATTCTGGGAGTTGAAGTCCACGAGTCATGAGGGGGCCATAGTTCCCCCATGCTGGCTCAGGAATTCTGGGAGTTGAAGTCCACGAGTCATGAGGGGGCCATAGTTCCCCCATGCTGGCTCAGGAATTCTGGGAGTTGAAGTCCACGAGTCATGAGGGGGCCATAGTTCCCCCATGCTGGCTCAGGAATTCTGGGAGTTGAAGTCCACGAGTCATGAGGGGGCCATAGTTCCCCCATGCTGGCTCAGGAATTCTGGGAGTTGAAGTCCACGAGTCATGAGGGGGCCATAGTTCCCCCATGCTGGCTCAGGAATTCTGGGAGTTGAAGTCCACGAGTCATGAGGGGGCCATAGTTCCCCCATGCTGGCTCAGGAATTCTGGGAGTTGAAGTCCACGAGTCATGAGGGGGGCCATAGTTCCCCCATGCTGGCTCAGGAATTCTGGGAGTTGAAGTCCACGAGTCATGAGGGGGCCATAGTTCCCCCATGCTGGCTCAGGAATTCTGGGAATTGAAGTCCACGAGTCATGAGGGGGCCATAGTTCCCCCATGCTGGCTCAGGAATTCTGGGAGTTGAAGTCCACGAGTCATGAGGGGGCCATAGTTCCTCCATGCTGGCTCAGGAATTCTGGGAGTTAAAATCCACGAGTCATGAGGGGGCCATAGTTCCCCCATGCTGGCTCAGGAATTCTGGGAGTTGAAGTCCACGAGTCATGAGGGAGCCATAGTTCCCCCATGCTGGCTCAGGAATTCTGGGAGTTGAAGTCCACGAGTCATGAGGGGGCCATAGTTCCCCCATGCTGGCTCAGGACTTCTGGGAGTTGAAGTCCACCAGTCATGAGGGGGCCATAGTTCCCCCATGCTGGCTCAGGAATTCTGGGAGTTGAAGTCCACGAGTCATGAGGGGGCCATAGTTCCTCCATGCTGGCTCAGGAATTCTGGGAGTTGATGTCCACGAGTCATGAGGGGACCATAGTTCCCCCATGCTGGCTCAGGAATTCTGGGAGTTGAAGTCCACGAGTCATGAGGGAGCCATAGTTCCCCCATGCTGGCTCAGGAATTCTGGGAGTTGAAGTCCACGAGTCATGAGGGGGCCATAGTTCCCCCATGCTGGCTCAGGAATTCTGGGAGTTGAAGTCCACGAGTCATGAGGGGGCCATAGTTCCCCCATGCTGGCTCAGGAATTCTGGGAGTTGAAGTCCACGAGTCATGAGGGGGCCATAGTTCCCCCATGCTGGCTCAGGAATTCTGGGAGTTGAAGTCCACGAGTCATGAGGGGGCCATAGTTCCCCCATGCTGGCTCAGGAATTCTGGGAGTTGAAGTCCACGAGTCATGAGGGGGCCATAGTTCCCCCATGCTGGCTCAGGAATTCTGGGAGTTGAAGTCCACGAGTCATGAGGGGGCCATAGTTCCCCCATGCTGGCTCAGGAATTCTGGGAGTTGAAGTCCACGAGTCATGAGGGGGCCATAGTTCCCCCATGCTGGCTCAGGAATTCTGGGAGTTGAAGTCCACGAGTCATGAGGGGGCCATAGTTCCCCCATGCTGGCTCAGGAATTCTGGGAGTTGAAGTCCACGAGTCATGAGGGGGCCATAGTTCCCCCATGTTGGCTCAGGAATTCTGGGAGTTGAAGTCCACGAGTCATGAGGGGGCCATAGTTCCCCCATGCTGGCTCAGGAATTCTGGGAGTTGAAGTCCACGAGTCATGAGGGGGCCATAGTTCCCCCATGCTGGCTCAGGAATTCTGGGAGTTGAAGTCCACGAGTCATGAGGGGGCCATAGTTCCCCCATGCTGGCTCAGGAATTCTGGGAGTTGAAGTCCACGAGTCATGAGGGGGCCATAGTTCCCCCATGCTGGCTCAGGAATTCTGGGAGTTGATGTCCACGAGTCATGAGGGGGCCATAGTTCCCCCATGCTGGCTCAGGACTTCTGGGAGTTGAAGTCCACCAGTCATGAGGGGGCCATAGTTCCCCCATGCTGGCTCAGGACTTCTGGGAGTTGAAGTCCACCAGTCATGAGGGGGCCATAGTTCCCCCATGCTGGCTCAGGAATTCTGGGAGTTGAAGTCCACCAGTCATGAGGGGGCCATAGTTCCTCCATGCTGGCTCAGGAATTCTGGGAGTTGATGTCCATGAGTCATGAGGGGACCATAGTTCCCCCATGCTGGCTCAGGAATTCTGGGAGTTGAAGTCCACGAGTCATGAGGGAGCCATAGTTCCCCCATGCTGGCTCAGGAATTCTGGGAGTTGAAGTCCACGAGTCATGAGGGGGCCATAGTTCCCCCATGCTGGCTCAGGAATTCTGGGAGTTGAAGTCCACGAGTCATGAGGGGGCCCTAGTTCCCCCATGCTGGCTCAGGAATTCTGGGAGTTGAAGTCCACGAGTCATGAGGGGGCCCTAGTTCCCCCATGCTGGCTCAGGAATTCTGGGAGTTGAAGTCCACGAGTCATGAGGGGGCCATAGTTCCCCCATGCTGGCTCAGGAATTCTGGGAGTTGAAGTCCACGAGTCATGAGGGGGCCATAGTTCCCCCATGCTGGCTCAGGAATTCTGGGAGTTGAAGTCCACGAGTCATGAGGGGGCCATAGTTCCCCCATGCTGGCTCAGGAATTCTGGGAGTTGAAGTCCACGAGTCATGAGGGGGCCATAGTTCCCCCATGCTGGCTCAGGAATTCTGGGAGTTGAAGTCCACGAGTCATGAGGGGGCCATAGTTCCCCCATGCTGGCTCAGGAATTCTGGGAGTTGAAGTCCACGAGTCATGAGGGGGCCATAGTTCCCCCATGCTGGCTCAGGAATTCTGGGAGTTGAAGTCCACGAGTCATGAGGGGGCCATAGTTCCCCCATGTTGGCTCAGGAATTCTGGGAGTTGAAGTCCACGAGTCATGAGGGGGCCATAGTTCCCCCATGCTGGCTCAGGAATTCTGGGAGTTGAAGTCCACGAGTCATGAGGGGGCCATAGTTCCCCCATGCTGGCTCAGGAATTCTGGGAGTTGAAGTCCACGAGTCATGAGGGGGCCATAGTTCCCCCATGTTGGCTCAGGAATTCTGGGAGTTGAAGTCCACGAGTCATGAGGGGGCCATAGTTCCCCCATGCTGGCTCAGGAATTCTGGGAGTTGAAGTCCACGAGTCATGAGGGGGCCATAGTTCCCCCATGCTGGCTCAGGAATTCTGGGAGTTGAAGTCCACGAGTCATGAGGGGGCCATAGTTCCCCCATGCTGGCTCAGGAATTCTGGGAGTTGAAGTCCACGAGTCATGAGGGGGCCATAGTTCCCCCATGCTGGCTCAGGAATTCTGGGAGTTGAAGTCCACGAGTCATGAGGGGGCCATAGTTCCCCCATGCTGGCTCAGGAATTCTGGGAGTTGAAGTCCACGAGTCATGAGGGGGCCATAGTTCCCCCATGCTGGCTCAGGAATTCTGGGAGTTGATGTCCACGAGTCATGAGGGGGCCATAGTTCCCCCATGCTGGCTCAGGAATTCTGGGAGTTGAAGTCCACGAGTCATGAGGGAGCCATAGTTCCCCCATGCTGGCTCAGGAATTCTGGGAGTTGAAGTCCACGAGTCATGAGGGGGCCATAGTTCCCCCATGCTGGCTCAGGACTTCTGGGAGTTGAAGTCCACCAGTCATGAGGGGGCCATAGTTCCCCCATGCTGGCTCAGGACTTCTGGGAGTTGAAGTCCACCAGTCATGAGGGGGCCATAGTTCCCCCATGCTGGCTCAGGAATTCTGGGAGTTGAAGTCCACCAGTCATGAGGGGGCCATAGTTCCTCCATGCTGGCTCAGGAATTCTGGGAGTTGATGTCCATGAGTCATGAGGGGACCATAGTTCCCCCATGCTGGCTCAGGAATTCTGGGAGTTGAAGTCCACGAGTCATGAGGGAGCCATAGTTCCCCCATGCTGGCTCAGGAATTCTGGGAGTTGAAGTCCACGAGTCATGAGGGGGCCATAGTTCCCCCATGCTGGCTCAGGAATTCTGGGAGTTGAAGTCCACGAGTCATGAGGGGGCCATAGTTCCCCCATGCTGGCTCAGGAATTCTGGGAGTTGAAGTCCACGAGTCATGAGGGGGCCATAGTTCCCCCATGCTGGCTCAGGAATTCTGGGAGTTGAAGTCCACGAGTCATGAGGGGGCCATAGTTCCCCCATGCTGGCTCAGGAATTCTGGGAGTTGAAGTCCACGAGTCATGAGGGGGCCATAGTTCCCCCATGCTGGCTCAGGAATTCTGGGAGTTGAAGTCCACGAGTCATGAAGGGGCCATAGTTCCCCCATGCTGGCTCAGGAATTCTGGGAGTTGAAGTCCACGAGTCATGAGGGGGCCATAGTTCCCCCATGCTGGCTCAGGAATTCTGGGAGTTGAAGTCCACGAGTCATGAGGGGGCCATAGTTCCCCCATGCTGGCTCAGGAATTCTGGGAGTTGAAGTCCACGAGTCATGAGGGGGCCATAGTTCCCCCATGCTGGCTCAGGAATTCTGGGAGTTGAAGTCCACGAGTCATAAAAGAGCCAAGGTTGCCTACCCCTGGTATAGGGTCTCCTGTGTGAGCAAGGGGTTGGACTAGAAGACCTCCGAGGTCCCTTCCTGCTGTGTTCTGATTGTTTTGCATCCGTTCTGACGCTTCAGGGGGAAGAAGAAGTGCAGGAGACGCCTTGTGAGGTTCTCTATCGGGCCATGTTGTACAACCTGCCACAGTACATGGTGAGCGTCAGGCCTGTGCCTTGTTTTATCTCTTTTTTATTTGATATTTATTTTGTGGGGCCTTGCAAAATGCAGCACCATGCATAAAATTGGGAGAAGCCACCTACAAAATGTGCCTTGACCTCGAAAGGCCTGCCAGAGCAGGGAGTTATTTTAAAAACACACAATGCCAGGGATGAATAAAAATTGTGAAATAAAATTAAGCATCAGCAGCGGCCAGAGCGACTGGACCTGTGGCCGGATGCCTAGATCCTTTAGCCATTGGGCAG
The DNA here is from genome assembly GCF_964194415.1 of Vipera berus. Lineage (NCBI taxonomy): Eukaryota > Metazoa > Chordata > Lepidosauria > Squamata > Viperidae > Vipera > Vipera berus. The sequence continues at coordinate 90,322,128 of NC_138208.1, read as the reverse complement.
CACTGTCTTCGGGGTGATGTAGCCCTTGCAGGGATCCCGGCAACTTTGAGGGGGGGGGCAATTCTCACAATATGATGTGAAGTTTGTGGGGTGTTGCCACAATCACAGTTAGGAGGATCGATCGGCCCCTATTTATATTCCCAGGACATTTCCGTTGCTAAGTGAGACAGACGTTAAGCGAGTTTTGCCCCGTTTTACAACCTTTCTTGCCACCGTTGTCAAGGGAACCGCTGCAGTTGTTAACTTAGTCACCCGGTCGTTAAGGGGCCAGTTGCCCAGCGTCCGAACTTCGATCACGTGACCCTGGGGAGGCTGTAACGGTCATAAGTGTGAAAAACAGTCCTAACACTCTTTTTCAGTGTTGTTCTAACTTTGAACGGTCGCTAAATGAACTGTCATAAGTTGGGGACTTACCTGTATTGGAAGTTGCCATGGTTAGCTCCTGGGCACGAAACAGAGAGAGAGAGAGACATGCTCAGCTCTACGCGGACAGGTGCCCGTTAACCCACAGAAAAACATTGGATCAGAACCGTTTGACTGACAGAAACTTTAACAGAAAAAAAATCTGGATATATCTGGGCCTACATTTCCTTCTTTATAGATAGTCCTTGACTTACAACCAGAACTGGGATCGCAATTTCCTTCACTAAGCAACTGCAAAAGTGAGTCACACCCGATTTGGGGACCTGTTTTTGCCACGGCTGTTTAGCGAAAGCACTGCGGTCGTTAAATGAGTCACATTGTTAAGCGAAACCAGCTTCCCTCATTGACTTTGCTGGTCAAAGGCCGGCTGGAAAGGTCGCAAATATGAATCACCTGAGCCGCCCCCCTCCCCCCCCCATTCTCTGGGGACGCTGTGACGTGTCGTAAAGACAAAGCCAAGCACCCAAATTTTGATCCTGCGACGGTCGTAAGTGCGGCGAGTGGTCCCAAGGACCTTACCTGCATTTATTTCTCCAGTGGATTTCTGCATTTTTATCAAAAATGTGTGTACGGGTAGTCCTCGACTTACAACGCTTCACTTAGTGACCTGTTGAGGTTACAGCAGTATTGAAAAAAAGTGACTTAGGACCATGTTTCACACTTTTGACCGTTGCAGCATCCACAGGTTGTAAAGGTTTTCTGTTACTATTGGGGAGTCTCCAAACCTGGCCACTTTTAAGACTTCTGGACTTCAACTCCCAGAATTCCTCCGCCAGCATAGAATTCTGGGAGTTGAAGTCCAGAAGTCTTAAACATGGCCAGGTTTGGAGGCCTCTGTTCCGAAGGCTAGTTTGAGGTTGATACGCTCCTTCCCTGCTTCAGATTGCTCTGCTCAAGATCCTGCTGGCTGCGGCCCCAACATCAAAAGCCAAGACGGACTCCATCAACATCCTGGCTGACGTATTGCCGGAGGAAATGCCGTAAGTGGAGGACACCCCAGAAAAGCTACAGGAGTACCCCAATGTGGTGGGTGCTACCTCTGACCCCTGGGGAGGAGTTTATCCATTGGCACGAATCCTGGGAATTGTAGTCCTCTTTGAGAAGGAATTGTAGTCCTCTTTCCAAGGAATTGTAGTCCTTTCTACAAGGGCTACAATAGGCCGTCTTCATAAATGGTCCAAATGAGGGGATAGATGGGGAACTCATCAAATTTGCAGATGACACCAAGCTGGCAGGAATAGCCAACACTCCGGAACAGGGGTCTTCATACTTGGCCCTTTTAGGACTTGTGGACTTCGACTCCCAGAATTCCTCAGCCAGGTCTTCAAACTTGGCCCTTTTAGGACTTGTGGACTTCAACTCCCAGAATTCCTCAGCCACGTCTTCAAACCTGGCCCTTTTATGACTTCTGGACTTCAACTCCCAGAATTCTTCAACCAGGCACGCTGGCTGAGGAGTTCTGGGAGTTGAAGTCCACAGGTCATAAAAGGGCCAATTTTGAAGACCCCTGCTCCAGAAGACAGGCTTAAGATACAGAAGGATCTTGACAGACTTGAACACTGGGCGCTATCTAACAAAATGAAATTCAGTGGTGAAAAAAGTAAGGTTCTACATTTAAGCAAGAAAAACTGTATAGGTATAGTAGGTGGTACCTTGCTCAATAGTAGCAACTGTGAGAGGGATCTCGTAGTTCTAATAGACAATCACTTAGATAGGAGCCAGCCGTGTGCGGCAGCTGCCAAAAAGGCCAATGCAATCCTGGGCTGCATTAACAGAGGGATAGAATCAAGATCACATGAAGTGTTAATATCACTTTACAAGGCCTTGGTAAGGCCACACTTGGAATACGGCATCCACTTTTGGTCACCATGATGTAAACAAGATCTTGAGACTCTGGAAAGAGTGCAGAGAAGAGCAACAAAGATGATTTATTTATTATTATTTATTATTTAAATTTATATACCGCCCTATTCCCGTAGGACTCAGGGCGGTTTACAGGGAAAATTAAAATACATAGCATACAAAATTAAAATCAGTTAAAACTATTAATTAAATTACAGTCCCTGAAGTTAAACTAAAACCCAATTAAATTAATTAAATTAAAACCCCTCAGTCTGGGCCAAACAACTTGAAGAACCAGGTTTTCAGGTCCCGGCGAAATGAGCGAAGGTCGGGGGCAGTCCTAGGTTCTGTGGGTAGTTGGTTCCATAGGGCCAGCGCGCCCACAGAGAACGCCCTTCCCCTGGGAATAACCCGCCGGCATTCCCTAACTGGCGGTACCCTGAGAAGGCCCTCCCTGTGGGAGCGCACAGGACGATGGGAAGTTGATGCCGGCAGCAGGTGTTCCCTTAGATAATCCGGACCCAAGCCATTTAGGGCTTTATAGGTCATTACCAGCACCTTGATTAGGGGACTGGAGGCCAAAACATATAAAGAACGGTTGCAAGGAATTGGGAATGTCTAGTCCAGCGGTAGGCAACCTTGGCTCCTTTATGACTTGTGGTTTTCAACTCCCAGAATTCCTGAGCCAGCCACGCTGAGGAGAAATGGAGAGGTTTTCAAGCTCAGCCATGCTGGCTCAGGAATTCTGGGAGTTGAAGTCCACGAGTCATAAAAGAGCCAAGGTTGCCTACCCCTGGTCTAGTCTAATGAAGAGAAGGACAAGGGGGAACATGATAGCAGCGTTCCAATATTTGAGGGGTGTCACAAAGAAGAGGGGGTGTCAGAGTATTCTCCAAAGCACCTGAAGGGCAGGAGGAGAAGCAACGGATGGAAACTCATTGAGGAGAGAAGCAACCTGGAACTAAGGAGAAACTTCCAGACAGTGAGAACAATTAACCAGTGGAACTGCTTGCCTCCAGAAGTTGTGGGTGCTCCGTCACTGGAGGCTTTTAAGAAGAGATTGGACAGCAGTTAGCCTGGAATGGTGATAGGACCTCTTGCTTGAGCTGGGGGTTGGACTAGAAGACCTCCAAGGTCCCTTCCGACTCTGTTACTCTATAATTCCCAGATCAATTCGTCTGTGGGAAATGGTGCCTCCAGAGGTTGTGGATGCTCCATCACTGGAGGCTTTCAAGAAGAGACCGGACAGCCATTTGTCCAGGCTGACAGGGTTTGTGCAGAATATCTCCTGAGCCAACAAGGAGAATGCACAGAGGAAGTGGTACTGAGAGTAGTCAGGTTTTGCACAGCAACCACACTGATACACTGAGGCGTGTAAAAAAGGAAAAAAAACTTTACTTTTAGGAGTAGCACAAGTCAAGAATAAACAGTCCAGGTCATACACGGGTACAGAGAAGATATCAACAGTTCAAGAGTTATCCAATACGCAGTGGTCTTACCAATCCAAAAAGTCAAAAACACAGTTCTTGGGGTTTAGCAAACAGTAGCAAAACCACAATCAACAATAATCAGCAAGCAACCTGACAAAGTAACTAACACACAGAGAGAGAAGCTATGTCTCTAGCTCCCTCTTATGGCCGTTGAATGAACACAGCGTTGACCAATCATTACACCTTTAAAGGGATACAATACATTACAAATCATGGCTTATATATTGCCAACCCAACCAGTTAGGCTGTAATCATATGACTAACACAGGCTGGCCAAGGATGTCCCACTTTAGCCATCTGAAGACTTCTGCGGACTTCAACTCCCAGAATTCTAGGCCGGCTAGGGAATCCTGGGAGTTGAAGTCCGGAAGTCATAAAGCGGCCACGATTTTAATCTTTAATCTTTTTTTCTCCTGGGCTTCAGAGTGACTGTTCTCCAGAGCATGAAGCTGGGGATCGACGTCAATCGGCACAAAGAAATCATCGTCAAGAGCATCGCGGCTTTGCTGCTGCTGCTCCTGAAGCATTTCCGGCTGAACCACGTTTATCAGGTGGGACCTGGTGGGTCCTTGGGGACCGTGACGCCCCCCCCCTCCATTTTTATGGCTATTTTATTCGCATTGCGTACAGGTTTTATCGATAGCGGTATCTCAGTTTTCATCCTTCCTCAGTGGCGGGAGGGAGAACAAGTACGGAAAAGGATGGGGACCAAACAGATTTTTCCCATAAGGAATACAGCAAGTCCTCAACTTAGGACGGTTCGTTTAGTGACCGTTCAAATTCACTAAAAAGCCCCCCCCCAAAAGGGACTTAGGGCCGTTTTTCAAACTTAGGACCGTCGCAGGATCCCCGTGGTGACGGGATCCAAATTCAGAAGCTTGGCAACCGGTTCATATTTACGACGGTCGCAGCGTCCCCACGTGCTCCCCTTTTGCGACCTTCTGACAAGCAGAGTCCACGGGGGGAAGCCGGATTCACTTAACGACCATGTTGCTAACTGAAGAGCTACAGTGATTGACTTGACAAGAAAGGTTGTAAAACGGGGCAGAGCTCAGTTAGCACATCTCTCACTTAACGACAGCGATTTTGGGCTCAATTGTGGTCCTAAGTCGAGGACTGCCTGTACATTTGCTTAATAAACAAATCATAATTCAGTAAATAAATGTGGGCACCGGCTGTGCAAAAGCTGCTAATCTGGCAGGCTTGGTCCCTTCCCCCCACCACCTCCTCCTGTACTCCACAAACCACCCACCCCCCCAGTTAGAACAGATGATATTCCCAAGTTGGGTCATGAAGTGTCTTTAAGAAAGCCACCCAGCTCAGAGAACACCAGGGACCCCACAAGCCTCCTCCTCTTCCTCCATCTCCTCTTCCTCCTCCTCCTCCTCCTCTCCGCAAACCCCCCTCCCTTCTAGCACTGATGATGTTCCCTAGTTGGGTCGTCAAACGTCTGCACGAAAACCACCCAGCTCAGAGGGCACCAAGGACCCCACAGTTCTCCTCCTGTTCCTCCTCCTCCTCCTCCTCCTCCTCCTCCTCCTCCTCCTCCTCCTCGTTCCTTCTAGCACTGATGATGTTCCCTAGTTGGGTCATGAAACGTCTGCAAGGTCCCCACTGCCCAATCCTGAGCCAGAAAAACTTCTCGTCTTTCAAATTCCTGTGACACTCTCCCTTTTCTTTTCCTGCAGTTTGAGTATGTTGCCCAGCATCTGGTCTTCGCCAACTGCATTCCGCTCATCCTGAAGTTCTTCAACCAGAATGTCATGTCCTACATCACCGCCAAAAACAGGTGCCGGCTGCGTTAACCCTTGCCTTCCCATCTGCCTGGAAACCCAAGAAGCCATTTCAAACCCGCAACTGACGTGTTTCTGTTTTTCTTCTTCTTCTTCTTCTTCTTCTTCTTCTTCTTCTTCTTCTTCTTCTTCTTCTTCTCCTCCTCCTCCTCCTCCTCCTCCTCCTCCTCCTCCTCCTCCTCCTCCTCTCCCCCCTTTGATTTCCCTGTAGCATTTCCACCTTGGATTATCCGTCTAACACCATCCATGAGTTGCCAGAACTCAATGCTGAAAGTCTCGTAAGTCACCGTCGTTTAATCCCCTCCTGCACATTGGTGAGGTTAGTTAATAACAGAATAACAGAGTCGGAAGGGACCTTGGAGGTCTTCTAGCCCAACCCCAACCCCGCTCAGGCAGTTGGTTGTTGGTTGTGGGTAAAAAAACAACAACAACACCATGGCAGTGGAATGCTGCAATTTGTCAATTTTCCTTCTCCGAAGGAGACGGGAGACAACAACCAATTTTGCTGGAGAAATCTCTTCTCTTGCATCAACCTTCTGAGGATCCTCAACAAACTGACCAAGTGGAAACATTCGAGGACAATGGTAGGTCTCTCAGCCTTCCCAGTTTTGACGGGAGATGTAGGCATTTGTTTGTTTTCTATTTATTTATTTATGGAAGAGGAGGGGGAGGAGGGGGGGAAGAGGAAGAGGAAGACTACTGTGGGGTCCTCCGTGCTCTCTCAGCTTGGCTGTTTCCTTGCAGATGTTTCATGACCCAACTAGGCAACATCATCAGGGCTAGAATGGAGGGGGGTTTGTGGAGGAGGAGGAGGAGGAGGAGGAGGAGGAGGAAGGACTGTGGGGTCCCTGGTGCTCTCTCAGCTTGGCGGTTTCCTTGCAGACGTTTCATGACCCAACTAGGTCACATCATCAATGTCGGAGGTTTGTGGAGGAGGAGGAGGATAACTGTGGGGTCCCTGGTGCGCTCTGAGCTGGGTGGTTTTCTTGCAGACATTTCATGACCCAACTAGGGGACATCATCAGTGCTTGAGGGGAGTGGGCTTTGTGGAAAGGAAGAGGAAGAGAGCTGTGGGGTCCTTGGTGCTCTCTGAGCTTGGCTGTTTTCTTGCAGATGTTTCATGACCCAACTAGGGAACATCATCAATGCTAGGAGGGAATGAGGTTTGTAGAGAGGAGGAGGAGGAGGAGGAGGAGGAGGAGGAGGAGGAGGAGGAGGAGGAGGAGGAGGAAGAAGAAGACTGTGGGGTCCTTGGTGCTCTCTGAGCTGGGTGGTTTCCTTGCAGACATTTCATGACCCAACTAGGGAACACCATCAGTGTTAGAAGGGAGTCGGGTTTAAATCACTACAAGTTACCTAGTTGGGTCCTGAAATGTCTGCAAGAAAACTGCCAAGCTCAGAGAGCACCCAGGATCCCACAGTCCTCCTCCTCCTCCTCTCTGCAGCCCCCCTCCCTTCTATCACTGATGATGTTACCTAGTTGGGTCCTGAAACGTATGCAAGAAAACCGCCAAGCTCAGACCCCAGGACCCCAAAGCTCAATCCTGCACCACAAAGATGCTCTTCTCTTGGCAATATGTTGTATTCTTGTCCCCTTTTTTTGAAACACTAGCCCAGGGGTAGGCAACCTTGGCTCTTTTACGACTCGTGGACTTCAACTCCCAGAATTCCTGAGCCAGCATGGGGGAACTATGGCCCCCTCATCACTCGTGGACTTCAACTCCCAGAAGTCCTGAGCCAGCATGGGGGAACTATGGCCTCCTCATCACTCGTGGACTTCAACTCCCAGAAGTCCTGAGCCAGCATGGGGGAACTATGGCCTCCTCATCACTCGTGGACTTCAACTCCCAGAAGTCCTGAGCCAGCATGGGGGAACTATGGCCTCCTCATCACTCGTGGACTTCAACTCCCAGAAGTCCTGAGACAGCATGGGGGAACTATGGCCCCCTCATGACTCGTGGACACTCCCAGAATTCCTGAGCCAGCATTGGGGAACTATGGCCCCTTCATGACTCATGGACTTCAACTCCCAGAATTCCTGAGCCACCATGGCTCAGCTTGGAAACCTCTCCCTTTCCCCTCAGCATGGCTGGCTCAGGAATTCTGGGAGTTGAAGTCCACGAGTCGTAAAAGAGCCCAGGTTGCCTACCCATGCACTAGCCTGTTTGAATCCCCTTGTGTTTGCTCGGCAGTCCTTTTGCCTATATTTGTACGGTACTTTTCTCAAGTTTGATCTTCTTTCTTCCCGCCTGGTCTCTGGATAGATGCTTGTGGTGTTCAAGTCTGCACCAATCCTGAAGCGCGCTTTGAAGGTGAAACAAGCCATGATGCAGCTCTATGTCCTGAAGTTGCTGAAGATGCAGACCAAGTATCTCGGGCGCCAGTGGAGAAAGAGCAACATGAAGACCATGTCAGCCATCTATCAGAAGGTCCGTCACCGCATGAATGATGACTGGGCCTACGGCAACGGTGAGTGTGGCTGAAATCCTCCAGCTGTCCCAAAGGGGTAAACCTGGACCAAAGCTTAACTCGGCTTCACTCCAGCATACGAAGAACGGTTGCAGGAATTGTCTGGTTTAATGAAGAGAAGGACGAGGGGGGACATGATAGCAGTCTTCCAGTATTTGAGGGGCTGCCCCAAAGAAGAGGCAGTCAAGCTATTCTCCAAAGTGCCTGAAGGCAGGACAAGAAGCAACGGATGGAAACTAGTCAAGGAGAGAAGCAACCTAGAACTAAGGAGAAATTTCCAGACAGGGAGAACAATTAACCAGTGGAACAGCTTGCCACCAGAACTTGAGACTCTAGAAAGGGCTAAAACATATAAGGAACGGTTGCTGTAATTGGGTATGTCTAGTTTAATGAAGAGAAGGACGAGAGGGGACATAATAGCAGCCTTCCAATATTTATTTATTTATTTTTATTTTAATCCCATTTATATCCCGCCCTTCTCCGAAGACTCAGGGCGGCTTACAATCTAAAGCACAAATCAATGTGCTTAACAGTAGCCTTCATTCTATGTATATGCCTGCTTATTAGGACTTTCGCCCCCCCCAAGCGGCATTATTACAAAGTCAGCTTAATTGCCCCCAACAATCTGGGTCCTCATTTTACCTACCTGGGAAGGATGGAAGGCTGAGTCAACCTTGAGCCTGGTGGGACTCGAACCTGCACTAATTGCAGGCAGCTGGGGTTACTTAAGGAGGCTTTAGCCCACTGCTCCACCAATATCTCAGGGGCTGCCCCAAAGAAGAGGGAGTCAAGCTATTCTCCAAAGCGCCTGAAGGCAGGACAAGAAGCAACGGATGGAAACTAACCAAGGAGAGGAGCAACCTGGAATTAAGGAGGAATTTCCTGACAGTGAGGACAATTAACCAGTGGAACAGAAGTTGCCTTCAGAAGCAAGATGCCTGACTTTGCAAACTTTTTTGCATTCTTGTTCTCCAAAGCACCCGAAGGCAGGACAAGAAGTAATATGTGGAAACTAATCAAGGAGAGAAGCAACCTGGAACTAAGGAGAAACTTCTTGACAGGGAGGACAATCAACCAGTGGAATGGCTTGCCTCCAGATTTTGTGGCTGCTCCAACATTGGAGGTTTTTAAAAAGAGATTGGACAACTGTTTGTCTGGAATGGTGTAGGGCCTCCTGCTTGAGCAGGGGGTTGGACTAGAAGACCTCCCAGCTCCCTTCCGACTCTGTGATTCTGTTATTCAAAGCCCCTGAAGGCAGGACAAGAAGCAACGGATGGAAACTGATCGAGGAGAGAAGCAACCTTAGAACGATGGAGACATTTCCTGAGTGAAAACAATCAGTGGAAGAGAAGTTGTCGGTGCTCCATCACTGGAGGTTTTTAAGAGGAGACTGGACCACCACTTGTCTTAAATGGTATAGAGCAGGGGGTTAGACTAGAAGACCTCCAAGGGCCCTTCCAACTCTGTTATTCTCTTAATACCATCATGATCAATGACTAAGGGAACTACGTATGGTTAATCTAACGAAGAGAAGGATTAGGGATAATGGGATAGCAGTCTTCCAGTATTTGAGGGGCTGCCCCAAAGAAGAGGGAGTCAAGCTATTCTCCAAAGCCCCTGAAGGCAGCACAAGAAGAAACGGATGGAAACTCATCAAGGAGAGAAGCAGCCTAGAACTAAGGAGAAACTTGCTGACACATAGAACAATTAACCAGTGGAACAGCCTGCCTGAGCAGCGGGTTGGACTAGATGACCTCCAAGGTCCCTTCCAACTCTTAACGATTCTCTCTTTTCTCCTCTGTGTGTTTTCCGCATGCAGATATTGATGCTCGCCCCTGGGACTTCCAAGCGGAAGAATGCAGTTTACGAGCCCACATCGAGTCCTTTAATAGCCGGAGGTACGACAAGATCCGGGATGCTGAATTTTGTCCGGTCGACAACTGCCTGCAGAGCGTGCTGGGACAACAGTTAGAACTGCCCGAAGACTTCCAGTACTCGTACGAACTCTGGCTAGAGAGAGAAGTATTTTCCCAGCCCATTCACTGGGAAGAGCTGCTGTGTTACCAGTGACGGGATTCGAACTCGGTGCTTCAGGCGACAGGGACTAGGTGTGGGGGGAAAAGAGGAGGTGTGTGTGTGGGGGGGGTTTGATCCGCGGATGTCTTTCTACAATGAATTAACTCCCTAGAGCAGGGGTCCCCAGCCTCGGTGACTTTAAGACTTGTGGACTTCAACTCCCAGAATTCCTCAGCCAGCTAAGCTGGCTGAGGAATTCTGGGAGTTGAAGTCTACAAGTCTTAAAGTCGCCGAGGTTGAGGACCCCTGCCCTAGAGGGTGTAAAAAGAATTCTTCGGCCTTTCCAAGCATCTTCTCCTTTCCCCTCAACGTTATGGGCCTGTAAGCAAAGAAAAATTGATTATTATTCCAGTCCTTTTCCCTGATCAGTGTTCCATGATATATATTTAAAGGTCTTATAACGGTGGCTTTGAATGAAGGAGATTCTATACATCAGCAGTGTCCAACTTTGGCTACTTTAAGACTTGTGGACTTCCCCCATGCTGGCTTGGGAATTCTGGGAGTTGAAGTCCACAAGTCTTAAAGTGACCACGATTGGACACCTCTGAGAAGTTGGTTCATTTTCTATGAATAGATACCTGGGCAAACATACCTGTTAGATCAGTGACATCCTAAGTCACTTCTTTCATTACAATCTATGGCTGATTCCATCAAACATTCCGGCAAAAATCCCCCAACTTGTTTTTAATAACCACCTTTGAGGATACTCACTATGTAGAAAACGGTATCCATAGAATAATTTTTCAGGATATAAGGGTGAATTAGGGGCATTTGCGTTATCTCCAATATATACAAATATATGGGAGACATGCAAATTATATACCAATATATATATATATATAAACACTCTGCCGTTTTCTTCCAACTTTTTATTCGTGAATCGCCAGGAGAATTTCTCCCAAGCATTGCAGCGTTGCCATTAAAGTGTTTTGATGCTTGCAAAAGGTCCGACGCCTTTTCGAATCAAAAATGCACAAAACGTTCGGGAACTGCTTTTACCTGATTTGGAAATGAAACACGTGTGCTTTTAAAAAAATTGTCGCGGCCTGCGATGTATTTAATATATGATGGCACTGCACAATAGTTATGTTGATAGTTTGCTTATCAGGAACGCATTCGGATCCCTTAATACCCATGTTCTCTTTTATTCCCGTGGAGTGACAATGTTTAAAGCATGCCAGCCCTCTTTGCTTGCTTGTTCACACGTAAAGGATATTTTGCACGTCCCCAAATCTGCGCTTCAGCGGCAACATATGGGTTTCCCCCAAGAACTGCTTCATGCTTTGTGTGTGTTTTTATGCCACAAACACGGATAGGAAGGAGGAGCAGCAGGGGGAATGCGCTAAGCAAAGCTTGGTTTATGAGCACAAGACGAGAGTCAAACACGCTTGCATTTCTGACATGCTCGAATGTATGGCTATGTGTGGTTATATGTGTGTGAGACAAATTTATTTGCAACCTTAGTAGCATGGCACAGATTTCTCTCTAAAATACAAATAAGAGGATTTTTTGTTTTTTTGGATTCTAGCCCGTCGGAAAGTACATTTCTCAAATGCGTTTTATAGGCACAAAACAGACCGTTCACATGTGGCATCCTATCTAAAGAAATAAGCCAATGCAGTGAATATATTTAGCAACCTGGAAAATTATGTGGGCTTAAAATTCACTGAAACGGCTGCAAACCAGATGCGCACTTTATCCATTCTGTGACAGTGCCTGCGTAAAGACCAAAAATAAAAAAAAAATCGCTCATCGTTTTGTTCGAAATCCTATTTCGGAGCAGACGTTTAAGGAGCTGCTTTTACCTTGTTTGGAAATGAAAAATATGTGATTTTAAAAATGGTAGTGGCATGCAAAATATTTGCTATATGGCACTGCACAATAATTGTCTTTATAGCTGCTTTTCTGCATCCAAATCCCCCAAACCAGGTGGTTCTTTTTTATTCCGGCGGAGTGAGAAATGTCGATTTCCTAATGCAAGTTGAGTTCGCAAATTATTTTTTAAGGACGTGTGTTATTATCCTAAGCACAAGGTATAACTAAGAATAAAAAAAATCTATTCTTAAATAGTTTTATTCTTTGGATTATTTCATTATATTTAAATTATTTGTTACCCACACAGAGAGGACCGGCATTTTCACCGTAACAGTGGGAGAGCATTTTAAACTACAAGAAGAGAGCTTTCTGGTTTGAAACGTTGATTTAATTTACTGTGAAATTAAATGGATCTGAAACAGTAGTGAATACTGTAAAGCATTAACCTCAAGAGAATCTACAAGTGCGTTTTTTAAAGCAAAAATAAACGTAGAAATTCATTTTTGCTTCCTTCCAATTCTTCTTTCCCCCTTCTGTCTTGACTTAACGTTGGCTAAAAAAAAAAGCTGTAAAATTAATGTGCCAGATGGCAACTGGCTCTGTACAAGGCAGCTAAAACCATATTGAAATTCGGATTATCAGATCAGCCAAACCTCCTTCCTTGCCCCACCCTCTGTAAAGGTCGATTTAATGGAATAAGGACAACCTTATGCTTAAAACGCCATTGGCCTCCTGGAAAACTACTATATATAGGAGATAGGATCGTGTGTGTGTGTGTGTGTGTGTGTGTGTGTGTGTGTGTGTGTGTGTGTGTGTGTGTGTGTGTGTGTGTGTGTAGCAAGCCACCTTGGTGGCAACATCTTTGGTGCTTCTCCTTTAAAAAAAAAAGCTGCTGAGGTATGCAGCGAATTTGCAATTTGTTTTGGAAGCAAAGGCTAAGAGAAGATTTAGCTTCCATCTTTATGCATGTTAGGATCCAGTTCTGACTACACCATCATAAGCCAACATTTTGGGAATATCACACAGAAAGAAAGGAAATTGACAAATGGACAATATACCGGTAGGTAGGCCTTGATTTACAACAGTTCATATAGAATAGAATAGAATTAGAATAGAAGAATAGAATAGAATAGAATAATAAAATACAGAATAGAATAGAATAAGAATGGATAGAATAGAAATACAGAAGAGAAGAGAATAAAGAAGAGAATAGAAATACAGAATAGAAGAGAATAGAATATATTTTATTTCTTATTTTTATTTATTTATTTTAATTCCATTTATATCCCGCCCTTCTCCGAAGACTCAGGGCGGCTTACAAGCTTAGCAGAATAGAATATATAGAATAGAATATAGAATAGAATAGAATAGAATAGAATAGAATAGAATAGAATATCTTTATTGTCATTGTGTAACACATCGAAATGAAGTGACCGTTCAATGTTAAGTCACTGAAAAAAGTGACTGATGACCATCGTTCACACTTGCAACCTTTGGAGCATCCCCCCCGGTCATGTGACCAGAACTCAAGAGGCTTGGCAAGTGACTCATTTATGACAGTCACAGCGTCCCCGGGGGTCACATGATCCCCTTTTGCGACCATCTGACAAGCAAAGTCAATGGGGAAAGGCCAGATTCGCTTAACGGTCGTGTGACTAGCTTAACAACTGCAGTGATCCACTTCACGACTCCTGCAATAAAGGTCACAAAATGGGGTATGGAATTCACTTCACAACTGACTGAGGTTGCAACAGAAATTTTGGACTCAAGTTACGGTCGTAATTGTGTTTGTAGCTCAGAGTTGAACTGGGGGTGTGTGTGGGGGGTGATCCTGGGTGCTCTCTGGGCTTGGTTGTTTTCTTGCAGACGTTTCGTGACCCATCTAGGTCTGGATCAGGGGTCTTCAAACCTGGCTCTTTTATGACTCGTGGACTTCAACACCCAGAATTCCTCAGCCAGCTTGCCTGGCTGAGGAATTCTGGGAGTTGAAGTCCACGAGTCATCAAAGGACCCAGTTTGAAGACCCCTGTCCCAGAATAATTTTGACCGCGCAGGCGCGGGCCTTCCCCTTTTTTTCCCCCCTCCCTCCCGAGTCGGGAGGCTCGTTGCTTAGCCACAGGGAATAGGGCCCGCCCCCTTCCCCATGGCAACCAGAGTAAGCGCGGGACAAACGGCAGCCTCCGAGCCCCGCCCCTTGGCGAGGAGCCCCGCCCACCGCGGGCGTCCGTTGCGGCGGTTGCGGCAGAGGAGAAGCGGCGGGCGAGCCCCTCCCGGCGGGGCCTGCGACGCGTGTCCCGTCTGCACGTGGGAACGGGGACCGCGGGGTCGTGGTCACCCCGGGCAGGTGAGGCGGGGGAGGCTGGCGGTCCCGTTTCTGACTCCGCGGCTGCTTAGACGGGTCGGCTGGTTCTCAGGTTAAGGCTTCCTCTCCATCCCGTGTGTAGCCGGCCCAGAAAGTGGATTAATTGAGGAACCAGGTTTATAGTGTGTTGTCTGAATTTCAGGGGATGCTTCCTTTCTTCCTCTCCTCTTTTCCTTCCTCTTTTCCTTCTTTCCCTCCATTTCCTTCCTTCCTTTCTCTTTTCCTTCCTTTCTTCCCTCTTTTCATCCTTCCCTCTTTTCCTTCCTTGTCTGAGAGGGTATAGAGGTTCTCCTGCTTGAGCCGGGTTGTCGGGGGGCTGGACTAGAAGACCTCCAAGGTCCCTTTTCCAGCTTCTATTCTATTCTATTCTATTCCAATCCTTCCTTCTTTCTTCCTTCCCTCTTTTCTTTCTTTCTTTCCTTCCTTTTCTGAGATGGTATCGGTTATCCTGCTTGAGTGTGTGTGTGTGTGTGTGTGTGTGTGTGTGTGTGTGTGTGTGTGAGGGGTGCTAGACTAGAAGACCGCCAAGGTCCCTTCCAGCTTCTCTTCTCTTCCTCTTTTCCTTCCTTCCTTCCTTCCATGTCTGAGATAGTATTGGCTCTCCTGCTTGAGTGTGTGTGTGTGTGTGTGTGTGTGTGTGTGTGTGTGTGTGTGTGAGGGGGGCTAGACTAGAAGACCTCCAAGGTCCCTTCCAGCTTCTCTTCTCTTCCTCTTTTCCTTCCTTCCTTCCTTCCTTCCTTCCTTCCTTCCTTCCTTCCTTCCTTCCTTCCTTGTCTGAGATAGTATTGGCTCTCCTGCTTGAGTGTGTGTGTGTGTGTGTGTGTGTGTGTGTGTGTGTGTGTGTGAGGGGGGCTAGACTAGAAGACCTCCAAGGTCCCTTCCAGCTTCTCTTCTCTTCTTCTTTTCCTTCCTTCCTTCCTTCCTTCCTTCCTTCCTTCCTTCCTTCCTTCCTTCCTTCCTTCCTTCCTTGTCTGAGATAGTATTGGCTCTCCTGCTTGAGCAGGTGTGTGTGTGTGAGGGGGGCTGGACTAGAAGACCTCCAAGGTCCCTTCCAGCTTCTCTTCTCTTCTTCTTTTCCTTCCTTCCTTCCTTCCTTCCTTCCTTCCTTCCTTCCTTCCTTCCTTCCTTCCTTCCTTGTCTGAGATAGTATTGGCTCTCCTGCTTGAGCAGGTGTGTGTGTGTGAGGGGGGCTGGACTAGAAGACCTCCAAGGTCCCTTCCAGCTTCTATTCTATTCCTTCCTTTTTTTCTCTTCCTTCCCTCTTTTGTTTCCTTCCTTCCTTCCCTCCCTCCCTCCCTCCTTTTGCCTTTTACGCCTTCCTCCTATTTTCCCCACAACGACCCTGTGAGGTAGGCTTGGCTGAGAAAGCGTGACTGGCCAACAATCGCCCAGTTGATTTTCATGCCTAAGGTAGGACTTAGAACTCAGCACCTTCCGGTTTCTGCCTTAATCAGCAGGCCAAACTGGTTCTCCTCCTGGAATTTTTAAGGGAGGGGAATAAATTAAAAATAATACGGTAAAACGCAACCAAGGGGGAAGAAAAACTGCCCTGTTAACAATAATTACAGTAGTTGTTATTGCCACCCTGCAGCTGGCTAAGCGACAACCAGCAACTGGGCAAAAATCTCCCCACTTGAGGGATCCGTTTGGGTTACTAGCGACAGCATTTAGACTTATATCCCGCTTCACGGTGCGCATAGGAACCAACCTCAAGAAGGGGCCCAGATATTTGTGAGGGATGGATCCCCTTCTGCCTAGCCAATTTTGCAAATAATATGTGTAATTTTTTTTATTTTATTTTTTTAATCCCATTTATATCCCGCCCTTCTCCGAAGACTCAGGGCGGCTTACAATCTAAGAAGCACAAATCAATGTGCTTAGCAATAGCCTTCATTCTACGTATATGCCTGCTTATTAGGGCTTTCGCCCCCCCCCCCAAGCGGCATTATTACAAAGTCAGCTTAATTGCCCCCAACAATCTGGGTCCTCATTTTACCTACCTGGGAAGGATGGAAGGCTGAGTCAACCTTGAGCCTGGTGGGACTCGAACCTGCACTAATTGCAGGCAGCCGGGGTTACTTAAGGAGGCATTAGCCCACTGCTCCACCAAGGCTCTCTAATGGTGTCGTGGACCCACAGGCGATGGGAGGACACCCCCTGTGGGGAAAATTGGCATCAGAAAGAGGGAATGCCAGCCAGAGTCACGGGTCAAAGGCGCTGATGTAATTTGGGCAGAGAAAAACCATCCCTGGTGGCCCAGTGGTTACAATGCAGCGTTGCAGGCTAATTCTGCCCGCCGCCAGCAGTTCGATCCTGATGGGGCTCAAGGTTGACTCCGCCTTCCCTCCTTCCCAGGTCGGTCAAAGGAGGACCCAGGTTGTTGGAAGGGGGAGGCAATGTGCTGATTAAACCGCTTAGAGGGGGCTGTGTAAAGCACCGTGAAGCAGTGTATAAGCCTAAGTGTATATAAGCCTATCCTGCGAAGTCGCCCTGGTGGAGATGCAGCCTGGTAGGGAAAGGGGGCCACTAAGAGAGAGCAAGAGAACTGAGCTTGTAAAAAGGGTGTCATTTAAAAGTGGGATTCGGGGTCAAAGAGGGAGAGAGACTGTACAGCAAAGTTTTTCCGAACTTGGTCCCTTTTAAGACTGGTGGACTTCGACTCCCAGAATTCCCCAGCCGGCTATGGCCTCTGCTGAACAAGCTGGATTTCAGCAGATAACTCTATTTACAGCCCTTTCTAAGCAGTTTTACACAGGCTATGTGCATACAGGCAGTCCTTGACTTACAACCGTTCATTTAGCGACCGTTCAAAGTTACATCAGTGAAAAAAGTGACTTAGGACTGATTTCCACACATTTGACCGTTGGTAGCATCCCCGTGGTTACGTGATTTATATTTGAATGCTTGGCAATTGACTCGTATTTATGATGTCGCAGTGTCACTGGGATCCTACGGCATCCCCTTTTGCGACCACCCACAAACAAACTCAATGGGGGAAGCCGGATTCCCTTAACGACCGGGTTGCTTAGCTTCAGAACTCCAGCGCTCCGCTTAACCATTGTGGCCGGCGAGGTTGTAAAATGAGACAGAACACACTTCGCCGTTTCACTTAAGCAGTGCAAATGTTGGGCTCGCTTGCGGTCGTTAAGTGAGGACTTCACACATTTAATTTTGCGTGTTTGATATTCTTTTAGCTTTTGAAATGATTTGTCTGCATTTTATCCTCCTTGGGCTGGCCTTATAATCAAGATGTAATGGGGCTGTCCATACTGCGTAAAAAGGAACTTGATTTTGTGCCGGGTGCGCCCTGCGGTTTTCTGCGGTCATCTCCGATCAGAAATCCGACTATTTTTCCCGCAGTGCGTACAGGCCTCACCTGTTTTGTTCTCTCCCCCCCCTTTTGCCTGCAGTTGCTGCGTCTGGAATCCGATCCGGTGGTCTTTCTTTGAAAGCGGGCACGATGCTCATCCGCTCACCTCAATAAAAGGATGACAGTATGGTAAGGTATACCTCCCCGGGTCTCACCTGTGGGACAGGTAGATGAGATTGCTCTTTCTGGCTGCAGGGTGAGGGAGAGAGCCGAGCAGGCCGGCAGCCCTCACCCTGACAACCACAACTCGGCCCAAAATTGACGTCGCCAAGTGAGCCTGGCCCCGCTTTACGACCTTCCTTGCTGCCGTTAAGTGAACCCCTGCAGCGGTTCAGTTACTAACACTGAGCTGGCTTTCCCGTTGAGTTTGCCGGTCAAGTCGCGAAAGGGGATCCCGCGTCACTGGGGCACGGCGGCCATTGTAAATATGAACCAGCTGCTACCAATTTGGATCGCGGGACCACCGGGACGCTGCCATGGTCGTTAAGTGTGAAAAAAGGGTCGCAAGTCAGTTTTTAGTCAGTGCCGCTGTTACTTTGAATGGTCACTAAAGCGAATGGTTGTAAGCCATCTGTGAGCATTCATTCTGGGGGGTGCATAAGATTCTCCCGCTCTGTTCCGCGGATTGTGGCGGTGAAGCCATGCCCGCGTCCCCCAGCCGTGCAGAGGTGGAGGCAGTAAGGGACCGAGTTTGGCCCCAGGGACCCCAATCATGTGGCGTAGTGGTCATCTCCTTCACCTCCATCTCGCTGGTTGAAGCGCCACTTGGAGGAATTAGCTAAAGGGGTGCCTGTTCAGTGCGATGAGCATCTATTTAAATTGATTTAATTGGCAGCTTTGCCCAGCCTGTTGCCACCCTGTGCCTCCCCTAGACGCGCTGGGTCACATCGCTCTAAGCCGGTCTGATTTCCAGACGCAAGGATGGCCATCACGGACCATGAAATTCCCAGATGCACAAGTGGCAATTTCTGTGTTTTTATTGATTTGATTTATATCCAGCCTTGATTATGTTAGAAGTAACTTGAGGCAGCAAGCATACACAATGCTACTTCCTCCTCCTGTTTCACCCACAACAACCTGGTGAGGTGGGCTGGGTTGAGAGGGGCTGGCCCAGAGTCACCCAGCTGGCTATCAAGCTGAAGGCGGGACTAGAACTCACCGTCTCCTGGTGATTGGCCCAAAGTCACCCAATTGGCTTCCATGCCTAAGGCGGGACTAGAACTCACCGTCTCCTGGTAATTGGCCCAAAGTCACCCAATTGGCTTCCATGCCTAAGGCGGCACTAGAACGCACCGTCTCCTGGTGATTGGCCCAAAGTCACCCAATTGGCTTCCATGCCTAAGTCAGGTCTAGAATTCACTGTCTCCTGGTGATTGGCCCAAAGTCACCCAGCTGGCTTTCACGCCTAAGGCGAGACTAGAACTCACCGTCTCGTGATTGGCCCAAAGTCACCCAGCTGGTTTGCATGCCTAAGGTGAGACTAGAACTCGTCTCCTGGTGATTGGCCCAAAGTCACCCAATTGGCTTCCATACCTAAGGCGGGACTAGAACTCACTGTCTCCTGGTGATTGGCCCAAAATCACCTAGAATGGTTTCACGCCTAAAGCAAGACCAGAACTCCCCGTCTCCTGGTTCCTTGGCCACTACACCAACCTGGCTCTCCATTGTGTAGGTTCCTGAGGAAGAGGCAGCCTGGTAGTGCGCTACAAGATGGATTTTGTGTGTGTGTGTGTTTGTTTTATCTCTGGCTTCCACCCCACAGGGAGGCAAGAGCAAAGGGAAGGGCTCGGGAAAAGGGAAAGGCAAGGCTGGGAACAAACCCAAGAAGGCCGTCGTGGAAGTGGATATTCTGAGCCCAGCAGCCATGCTCAACCTCTACTACATCGCCCACAATGCCGCCACCTGCCTGGAGTTCCGTGGCTTCCCGTGGCCGGGCTCTCTGAAGAAGAAGGGGAAGAAGAAGAAGTAAGACTGGGGCGAGGTGGAAGACCCCTGCTGGGGGGGGGTGTCATCCAACGAAGGTCTCGTCAGGGACAGGAGGACCACAAGCGCATCATCTCAGGTTTGCCGTGACGCTTGTGGTTCTGACCAAGTAAACGTTTCTTTTGAGCTGTTGCCGTGGCACTCGGCATGGTGTTTGCCACACAAAACCTTCCACACAGCCCCCACTGCCAGCCGCTCTGGATCCAGTGCGTGAGCCGGCAGCCTCCCTGCCGAGCGCCGGCGTCCCAAGGGGTTGCGCGACATTGTCCGGCAGATCCTGATTTGCATCTCAGCGGCCCTCATGCGCTCGAGACGTCTCGCTTGCGTGACGTCCTAACTTGGCAGTTGTGACTCGATGCACGCACCCCGGCCGCCTTTGCGTGCAGCGATGGGCCCGGTGGGGTTTTGCGCCGGTTGCCCCCGAGGCCGTGAGGGCAGGTCATTTTCCCTCTGGGAGCCACAGGGCTGACGGGGCACCATTCTTTCAACCGAGGTTTCTCTGGTGGCCAGGATTTCGTGTCATTGAGCCTCCAGACCGCGGATGAGTCACTAGCCACCCTCTCTTCTCTGGTAGCCAGGAGGAGGGAAGAGGGGTGCTGCGATGCGGCCTTGAGCCAGACCGACTTCCAGAGCGCGTTCCCGAATCCTCTGCAAAATTCTCCCGAGGATTCGGCAAACGGAATCTCTGTCCTTCGGCACTAGTCCTGGCTAGACCTTGGCTTGAGTGGAAGTCTCACGTTCCCCCACTTGCCTGGCTGTGGCGAAAGGCCTGGCCTCCGCTTATTCCCGGGACAGATGCAGACGTGACGTTCCGTGCGGAACTCCCATCGGCAGAGGGAAGCACCCACCACACCCCGTCTCTAGCTCTAAAGAGGTCCAGGTTACCCTAAGACGAGATCTTTAAAGATGGGATTTTCAGACATGGGAGGGGGAAAAAAAACTCTGCCAAACCTGCCCTAGAATGAGAGGGTTGACAGCTTTAGCAGCCTTGATAGCTCAGCAGAGTTCTTGCAATTTGCAGGCCTAAAATATCAAAATTAGAAATCATCTCTGCGGGAGAACCAACTTTTGGTCCGAGGGAGGTTAAAAGTGTGGCTAGATGAGTTTTGTGCTTCAGGGACCGGGGCTGAAGTGGGAAATTATCCAGATGTTTTCCAAGCATCCTTCTCAGTCCTTGCAAAGGCTCCTTGAGGCCGGCCGAAGCGGGTGCGGGCTGCTCTTGCAGGAAAGTGTCCTTGCAACATCCAGCTGATGCTGTGGATGCATGAAAGCATCCCTTTCCTACCCACTGGTGAGAAGGTTGGTCGACAAAAGACACGAGAGCGTGTCACATTGTCAGCCGGGGCTACCGAGGCCTCCAAGTGCGATGGTTCCGGCGTCCAACTTCACACCTTTAAGGCCCCTGCCTTGCTCGCCGTCCTCCCGTTTTTTTGGGTATGGTGCATCACCTGCAAATTTTGCCATTCGATCTGCACTTTCCTAGCATTGAGAGGCCTGGACCTCCTACGTGCATCTCGTTTTGGACCAACACGTCATGTCATTTCCGCGCACAACGCAGTGTGACGGCACAAGCCGACCTCTGCTGATTTGCGTCCCCGTTACCGCTGTTTTGCCCTCTTCCCGGCCTATTTCAGATTTTTCTGCCTTCGTTCAAAAAGCCGAACGGCCCGTTTTGTTGTGCGTTATGGGTTATCCACAAGTTTTTTGGTTTTTTTTTTTAAAAAAAGTTTTTGAAGAAAACGTCTCCATTTTCATATTAAATGTTCGGGGGTAGAAAAAAGATAAGCCATTACGGCACAGAATCCCCAAACATTAATGTGGAAAAATGAGACATTTCCTCTCTCTCTCTGATCATTGCCACGTTTTGCTACCGTTTGGGAGCAAGCGAGGATGGAGAAGGGAAATGTTTTAAGATGGCCCACAAAAGTCCCTGGAAGGGGGGGGGAAAGTGGAAGCTAGCAGATTGGGACCCCCCCCAAAAAAAAGAAAGAAAAGAAAAAATGGATTGGAGATGGATAGACAGATTAGCCCAGTGGTCCAAGAAGCAGATGGCCTTTAAGTTAGGCACCTAACTTGTAATATCCTAACGTGTTGGGCATGTCTGCAAACTTCCCCAGCACCGAGTGAAACCATTCCAAGCACCCCGTTTCTTTTTTTATTCCAAGGTCAGCAGGTAAAATGGAAAACAGGCAGGCTTTCCCACGCTCTGAAGAAAACTTGCTTGGCGGGGCCTTCTTGGCAAATGTTCTCAGGGCAGCGAGTTAACACACAACCCCGTCCCCAAATCTGAATTTTGGATCAAGAGACGCCAGGCGCTTCTGGTGCTGATGTCTTTGCTGCCTTTTTGTTGCTTCGAGGCACTCCCCGCCTGCTCCAAACCCAGAACCAGGTTTTCTTGGGGTTTCTCTTGGGGGGGGGGGAAATAGTTGGCTTATTGTTAAGGGCTGCAAGTTGCAGGTTGTTTTACTGTGCAGTGGCCCCAATGCTTTGAGATTTCTCCTAAGTGTGCGGTGCTATTCCCAAACGGGGAACAGGCCAGTTTTAAGAAGTATAAAATGCAGAAGTTGATAGCAAAGTTATTTAAGGTATTATTATTCATTGTTAACTTAATTTCCCAATTGTATTTTTTTTAACATGTAAAAAAACGTTTGGAGGTAATAAAACTTCAGCCAGTGTTGATTTGTTAATACTGGAGTTTGAATGCTTTTTGAGACTTTTGGGGCAGACCCTGCGTGGAAATGGGGGACGACTAGCACCAGAAGTCCTATCTGGTCAAGGTCTGTCCTGGCACTAGTCTGCCTTGGCTCTTTTACGACTCGTGGACTTCAACTCCCAGAATTCCTCAGCCAGCATGGGGGAACTATGGCCCCTTTATGACTCGTGGACTTCAACTCCCAGAATTCCTGAGCCAGCCTGGCTCTGCTTGGAAACCTCTCCCTTTCCCCTCAGCCTGGCTGGCTCAGGAATTCTGGGAGTTGAAGTTTGCAAGTCATGAAGGGGCCAAGGTTGCCTACCCTTAGTGTATATTAGTAACCATAAACCTGGGCACTGTTTAACACACAAAGAACCACACATAACACAAAGTGAAAGTATACTAGAAGGCTTTATTAGATCAATTGTTGCTTCAAGATAGAAACCAAAACAATTAGGAGCTGTATTTCTGACAATTTTATTGGCTTTATTTTTAAAGCAAAAAGGACTCTCTTTGCCAAGACCTATTTGTAAGCACCGCCTGTTAAAAAGTGATCCTTACGTAAAAAAATCTACTTATTTTAATAAGAATTTTTTTTGCATATATACAGGTTATCTTTGACTTACTACAATTCAGCCCAAAATTGTTGTTGCTAAGCGAAACAGTGAAGTAGAGTTTTACCCCATTGTATGACCTTTCTGGCCACAGTTGTTAAGTGAAGCACTGCAGTTAAGTTAGTAACGCAGCCATTAAGTGATTCTGGCTTCCCCCACGGATTTTTCTTATCAGAAGGTCACAAAAGAGGATCACGGGATCCTGGAACACTGCAACCGTCATAAATATGAATCAGTTGCCAAGGGTCTGAATTTTGATCACGCGATCATGGGGATGCTGCAACAGTCATTAAGTGTGAAAAACGGTCATAAGTCACTTTTCTCAAAGCTATTGCAACTTCAATCGCTAAACAAACTGTTGTAAGTCAAGGATTGCCTGTACTTTGAAGAAGCAAAGACCATTAAACTGTTTAAGGAGAGTCTGCACAAGATAGTCAGGAGGTTTTGGGTAGGTTTATGATGTGTTTGTTAAAGATATTTGCTGCCCATCTCACGGTTGCTTTACTCTCGGTGGCTTACAATAATAAGAAGGAAGAAAAGGAAGAAAAATGAAAAGGCATGCAAAGAGAAGTAAAATAATAGAACAATGAGGTAAACAAATGACAAAGGAACACAACGAGAATAAATGCATCAATAGGTATTTATTAATACTTCAAATGGTTCTCTGCAAAGTCTCAGAAACGGAGGAAACGTTTGGGTTGCTGCTCTGGCTGATTCTGGGTACAGCGTTAACTGGGTTAGTTGGAGGGCTGCATTCACACAACATGCTAACCTGGTTTGGCTTTGGTGGATTAGCGCGTTGTGTGAACACTGCAGCTATCACATACGGGTAGCCCTTGACTTAACAACTACAACTGAGGACAGAATTTATGTAGCTACGTGAGAAATCTGGTTAGGGTTAGGGTTTGCCGCATTTTACGACTTTTCTTGCCACGTTTGTTAAGCGAATCGCCGCAGTTGTTAAGTTTGTAACACGGTTCCTAAGCGAATCTGGCTCTCCCCCTCCCCCCCCCGCTTGACTTCGCATGTCGGAAAGTCTCAAAAGACGATCACGTGATCCCAGAGCACTGCAACTGTCATAAACGTGAGTCAGTTGCGAGTGTAAATCACGTGACCGTGGGGATGTGGCAACGGGTCTGGAGAGTGAAAAAGGCCGTAAGTCACTTTTTTTTGACTGCTGTTTTTAAATTTGAACGGTCACTAAATGAACTGTTGTTAAGTCGGGGACTAGCTGTATTGCGAAAGGGTCTGCAGGGGGCAGCACCAAATCTCCCTTCCCTAAGAACAGGGGTCTTCCAACGTGGCCCTTTTATGACTTGTGGACTTCAACTCCCAGAATCCCTCAGCAAGCGTGCCTGGCTGAGGAATTCTGGGACTTGAAGTCCACAAGTCATAAAAGAGCCACGTTGGAAGACCCCTGCCTAAGAAGATAGCCTGTATTGTCAATTTTAACTGTGGACACATTGACCCACATTAAAAATGAAATTTTGTTGCCTGCTCTCAAAAGCGTGCACATACATAACACATATATAGACATGCTATATACATAGGTAGGTACATGCATACCTTGACATATAAATATTAATCACTGCCCATCCTGAAGACATAGTGGAAAGGAGGCGCTCCCGAGACACACGCAATCTCGGCTCCAGGGTGGCGCAGGGTGATGGACCTTGTTATCCTAAGCGCCTCCCTTCCCCCGCCATCAGCGCCCTCCCAACGTCAAGGCAGGAGCGGACCTCTCCAACATGGCGCCGCTTCCCCTCAGCCGACCTTCCCAACATGGCGGCGGCCGCCAAAAGAAAGGCGCCGCTCGGCTCCGACCCTCTCAACATGGCCGCCGCCACAGGAAGGCCGCCAGAGCCCTGCCCAACATGGCCGCCACGCGTATCTCAGCCCGGCCGGGACGCTCCACGGGCCTTCCCAAAAACCTCCTCCGCTTCTCCTGCCTCCGTAACTCCGCGCACTCCTCGCTCGCCTCCCCGCCGGACGAGCGCGGGCGCCTCGCCTTACACACACACACACACACAGTTCCTTCGACCTTCCCATCATGGCGGCGCGAGGGCTCCGTACACGCCGTGCGTCCTCCCCTCCTCCTCCTCCTCCGCTCTCCCAACCCCTCCCCTCCGGCCTGCTGCCGCTCCCGCCACCACAGGACTCGGCTTTCCCGCCCGCGGTAGGCCCGAAGCCTCGCCTCGAGTGGTGGCGGCGGCGGCGGCGAAGGGTTGTGTTCGCCTCAGCGACGCAGGACAAGGCCCGGCCTGGCGCGCGCGGCCGACAGCCGAGGCTGGCGGACTGACTGAGCGGGCGCGCGCCCGCGCTGCCTCCTCCTCCTCCTCGTCCTCCCGCCCGCCGTGCCGCCCGCTCACTCCTTCGCGGCCGTCGTCGCCGCCGCCGCCCGTCTCTCTCCTCCTCCTCTTCCTCCGCCCCCGCTGCCTCGTCTTCCTGCCTGCCTGCCTAGCTAGCTAGCTGGCTGGCTGGCGGCGGCTCCACGGCGCAGGCCCGCTGCAGCGCAGCCGCTCTGAGGTGAGTGTCCTACCGCGCAATCTCCCAGCAGCTCCTCACTCGCCGCGCGCCAGACCCGGCGCAGCCGCAGCAAGGCGGGGGCCCCGCGCCGCCTCGCCCGCCCCCGCCTCGTCCGCTCCGCCGCCGCGCGCGCAGCCCCCCCCCCCCGCCGCTCCCCGCCCCGCCCGCCCGGCCAGGCCAGGCCAGGCCAGGCCAGGCCGGGCCGCGCGCTAGGCCTCAGGCCCGCACTCCATCGCCCATCATCCGAGGCCCGCGGCCCTGTCTTCCGCGCGGGCAGCCTCGCCCGAGTTGCCCGCCACGGGAACCGCCCGGGAGCCCCGTTTCCGGCCCGGGGAAGGCCGAGTCGAACCGCCTCCTCTTCCCCACATGACTTGCAAATAATAATAATAATAATAATAACAACAATCATCGTGCGTTATATCCCCTCTTGTGCCCCACCCCCCCTTCTCCAATGGCGCCGGCTTCTGGGAGCCACAGGTCTCCTGGAGGAGCTTCCTCTGACGAGGAGAGCTGTGGCTGCCGAAAGCTGGCGCCGTTGGAGGGAATTAGCCGGGCAAGGAGGTGGCTTTGCTGGGGCTTTTCAGTGGAAATTGGGGGGGGCCCTCGGAAAAGAGCTTCCCGGGTGTCACCCCCGCTTCCATTTCCTGCAAGTGATGAGTGGCCTTGTCTTAGACCAGGGGTCTTCAAACATGGCCCTTTTATGACTTGTGGACTTCAACACCCAGAATTCCTCAGGCAGCATGCCTGGCTGAGGAATTCTGGGAGTTGAAATCCACAAGTCATAAAAGGGCCAAGTTTGAAGACCCCTGTCTTAGACCCTGCTTCAGCGGGTCTTCCAACTTGGCCCTTTGATGACTGGTGGACTTCAACTCCCAGAATTCCTCAGCCAGGCGCACAAGTCACGAAAGGGTCACATTTGAAGGCCCCTGGCTTCTATGGCCAATGCTGGCTGAGGAATTCTGGGAGTTGAAGTCCACCAGTCATCAAAGGGCCAAGTTTGAAGACCCCTGGCTTATATGGTCCGTGCTGGCTGAGGAATTCTGGGAGTTGAAGTCCACAAGTCATCAAATGGCCACATTTGAAGACCCCTGGTTTCTACGGTCCATGCTGGCTGAGGAATTCTGGGAGTTGAAGTCCACCAGTCATCAAAGGGCCAAGTTGGAAGGCCCCCCAGCCCTGGTTCAATCTTGGTTGGATCGCTCCCGACCTCCAAGCGAGGGGGAGCCACAGACCACGAAAGGTCCTTGACTTATGGCTGTCATTGAGGCCAAAATGTCTGTTGCTAAGTGAAGCCTTTGTTAAGTGAATTTTGCCCCGCTTTACGACCTTTCTTGCCACAGTTCTTAAGTGTGTTGACGCCGAGGTGGGGCTTATTTATTGTTATTATATTATTATTATTATTACTTTTTTAAAAAAAGTGGGTGTTTTTATATCCATGTGATCCGCCTTGAGTTGCCATGTGTGAGTTAGGTAGCAATATAAATTTTCTTAAATAAATACACACACACACACACACACACACACACACACACTGCATGGTGAAGTGAGTGGCTTCAGCATTGACTTTGCTTGTCATACAGTCGCAAAAGGAATTAGATGGCAATATATTCATTTATTTATTTATTTTATTGGATTTATATACCGCCCTTCTCCCGAAGGACTCGGGGTGGTGTACAGGGCAGTTAAAACACAATATACAAAGTTAAAAATAAATTAAATTACATTAGCCCCAACAAGTAAATCACATTCTAAAAATTTAAAATTCCAATCCCTCAGTCCAATATAAATTTTCTTAAATACACACACACACACACACACACACACACTCACACTTACTACACAGCTAAGTGAATCTGCCTTCTCCCCATTGACTTTGCTTGTCATACGGTTGCGAAAGGGGATCGATCAGGTGAACCCGGGACACTGCAACCGTCATAAGTATGAGTCAGTTGTCAAGCGTCTGAATTTTAATCACAGGAGCACGTGTGTGAAAAATGGCCATAAGTCCCTTTTTTTCCCATTGCTGTAACTTCAAATGGACACTAAATGAACTTTCCTAAGCCGAGGACTTAGGGGGGTTGCCTCGCTTTCTAAGTGGGGGGGGGGGAAAGGAGGTTTAAATTCCACCCAAGGGTGGATCGGCATTTATTTTGATTTTATTTGTCTTTTGGGGAGGCCTGTGGTGCAGGAAAGACCCTTTGATCAAAGCAACGTAAGTAGTAAGTTTGGGGTGTGCCGGAGGGCCTTCTTTGACCCCACTTCCTCGATGGAAACAAGGAGGTTAAATGTCATGGAAAGGGCGGTCCCCCATTTATTTTTATTTTAATTTCTCTTTTGGAAGAGAGCCTTCGATCAAAAGTTCAGGGGTCCACTCTGGAAGGCCTTTTTCCAGCGCGGTCTGGCTGAAGATTGCCGTTAGGGAGACTTTATTATTGGGGTGGGGGAGAAATACACGGGCGTGTATCGTTCTTTTAAAAAGCAGAAGATGGCTTTGTTGTTTTTTTTAATCCCATTTCATTCCTGGGACTGAGTTTGTTCTCCAGCTTTCCTTGACATTTCCTGAGTTGCGAAGAGGAGCTGGAAGATTCTGTCCCTGGGAAAGGAACAAGCGGGGAGGGCGGATTAACTGTGCAATATATCCCCATCGAGGTGGTACATCACTTTTATTTCTTCATGCTGGAGAGATTCCAAATTGCTCTTCTGCTCTCTTGCTAGCTAGTTGCAAAATTAATCGGGCTGACGCTGTTGTTTGCGTCTGTTCCTTTTAGGCTCTGGTGGTGGTGGGGGGAAAGCAAATGTGGTCATGGGATGCTGTTCCCATATTGTGGGGTTCTCGGAGCTTTTTTCTGAACTGGGCTGTTGGCTTGCAGACGTTTCATCCCCCCAACTAGGGAACATCATCAGTACTAGAAGGAGTTTGTGTGTAAAATCACTCCACTCCCTTGTATAACTGATGTCGTGGCTTGGTTAGGTCATGAAACGTCTGCAAGAAAATAAGCACAGAGAAGCATCAAGGACTCCACAGTCCTCCTCCTCCTCCTCCTCTCCACAACACCCCCCCTCTCTTCTAGCACTGATGACGTTCCCTAGCTGGGTCATGAAATGTCTGCAAGAAAACAAGCAAGCTCAGAGAGCACCAAGGACCCCACACTCCTCCTCTTCCTCCTCTTCCTCCTGCTTCTCCTCTTCCTCCTCCTCCCTTCCCCACCCTCCTCCTCCTCTGCACAAACCCCCCTCCCTTCTAACACTGATGCTGTCCCCTAGTTGGGTCATGAAACATCTGCAAGAAAAAAAAAACCAAGCACAGAGAGTACCAGGGACCCATAATCCTCCTCCCCACCTCTACAGCCTCCCCCCTCCCTTCTAGCACTGATGATGTTCCCTGCTTGGGTCCTGAAACGTCTGCATTAAAACCACTAAACTCAAGAGACACCCGAGCATCCCCTTGCTACAGATACTCTTATTTTTCTGCAAATGGGTCCGCAAGCACTCGTATCGGGAAGCCCATTCTCCTTAGCCTCCAACACCCCCATTGATTGCACCCGCCAGTTAATGGGGAAGGGTCCGGCCATCCCCGGTATCCCCCTTGTGACGCTGGGCGGCAAGAACTGGCAGCGCTGCCTTTGTCTCTTCGTGTCTCGCAGAGGGATTTGGAAAAGAATCCTTTTTCCTATGATGATGATTACTATTATTATTATTATTATTCCTCTTCAGTCTCATGACTGGGCCAGGGAAATGTGCAAATCACCCTGGGAGATCGCTCTACCTTCAGCCAACGGGTCCCAGAGGATCCCAGCCGTAAATTTGGTAGAAAAAGGGGCAGTCTTTTTCCTACCACGGACACTCAGGAGCTTTGAGCGCAGTTAAAGCCCCGGATTCCTTGAGAACTAGAAACCTGACGGGGTGGGATCCTGCTTTGCAATAACCCACCCCAGCCAGCCTTCGGGCTGCCTTTGAGAAAAGAAAGCTATCCATAAGAGAGAGAGAGAGAGAGAGATTTTGGAGGCGGGGGGGGGGGGGAACCGTTCCAGTGGATCCAAGAAGGGGGGGGAAAAAAAGCCCGTTTAGCCTAATAGGGTTAGACCGAGGCTGCAGCTGTTCTCCAAACGGGAGGATTGCAGCCGGCCTCCAGGTTGCTGGTTTTTCTGGGATTATATCGGGGACAGGAGGCACCGCATGTATAAGGCTTTGATTTTAAAAAAAAAGTCCTTTTTGTCTGGCAAGAGATAGGGCGGGATAAACACCCGGCCATCTGCTCACCCAGGAGAGAGACCGGTGACTCCTTGTTAAGGCAACCCCCCCCCCAAAACAAGATCTCTACTAAATTTGAATCCCGGCCTCTGTGCCTGCCGCTCAAATGGTAAAAGTCCCCTCTCCCCACTGATGCAAACTTAAATGCCTTTGATTTCCCAGCCTCCTCCTCCGCTTCACTTTTAAACAATTCTCCAATCCCACATCAAAATGCAACACAGGTAGTCCCTGACTTACAACGGCTTCGCTTAGAGACTGTCCGAATTTTCAAGGGCCCTGAAAAAGGGGACATAAGGATCATTTTTCACACTTACCACCATTGCAGCATCCCCCAGGGCAGGGGTAGGCAACCTTGGCTCTTTTGTGACTCGTGGACTTCAACTCCCAGAATTCCTGAGGCAGCATGGGGGGAACTATGGGCCCCCTCACGACTTGTGGACTTCAACTCCCAGAATTCCTGGCTGGCTGGGGCAGGGGTAGGCAACCTTGGCTCTTTTATGACTCGTGGACTTCAACTCCCAGAATTCCTGAGCCAGCCACGCTGAGGGGAAAGGGAGAGGTTTCCAAGCTGAGCCAGGCTGGCTCAGGCATTCTGGGAGTTGAAGTCCACAAGTCATGAAGGAGCATAGTTCCCCCATGCTGGCTGAGGAATTCTGGGAGTTGAAGTCCACAAGTCATGACGGGGCCATAGTTCCCCCATGCTGGCTCAGGAATTCTGGGAGTTGAAGTCCACAAGTTATGAAGGAGCATAGTTCCCCCATGCTGGCTCAGGAATTCTGGGAGTTGAAGTCCACGAGTCATGAGGGGGCCACAGTTCCCCCATGCTGGCTCAGGAATTCTGGGACTTGGTGTCCACAAGTCATGACGGGGCCATAGTTCCCCCATGCTGGCTCAGGAATTCTGGGAGTTGAAGTCCACAAGTCATGAAGGGGCATAGTTCCCCCATGCTGGCTCAGGAATTCTGGGACTTGGTGTCCACAAGTCATGACGGGGCCATAGTTGCCCCAGGCTGGCTGAGGAATTCTGGGAGTTGAAGTCCACGACTCATAAAAGCCAAGGTTGTCTACCCCTGCCCCAGAGTCACGTGTTCCAAATTCAGACGTTTGACAATGGGCTGGTATTTATGACGGGTCCCGGGGTTGCGTAATCCCCTTTCGTGACGACCTCGTGAGCAAAGCCGATGGGGGAAGCTCGATTCCAATTTTAAAAATCGCGTTCCTAACTTAACAACTGCAGGCATTCCCTTAACAATGGTGGCAAGAAAAGTTGTCAACATGGGCCCAAACTCACTTCACGACTGTCTCGCTTAGCAACAGAAATTTTGGGTTGCATTGGGATCGTAAGTCAATCGGAATAGAGCCGGAAGGGACCTGGGAGGTCTCTTCTTCAAAACCTCCAGTGATAAGAGCACCCACAACTTCTGGAGGCAAGCTGATCCTCTGTTTAATTGATCTGGGATTATGCAATAACAGAATAACAGAGTCGGAAGGGACCTTGGAGGTTATCTAGTCCAACCCCTTCTCGGAGAGGAGACCCTAGGATTATACAGTAAGGGACCTTGGAGGTCTTCTGGTGGCAAGCTGTTCCACTGGTTAACTGTCCTCGCTGTTAAGTTTCTCCTTAATTCCAGGTTGCTTCTCTTTGGTCAGTTTCCAACCATTGTTCCTTCTCCTGCCTTCTGGTGCTTTGGAGAATAATTGGACCCCTCTTCTTTGGGGCAGCCCCTCAAATATCATGTCTCCCCTATTTCTTTTCTTTAGACTAGCTAGCCAAACCCAAGTCCCACAGTCATTCTTTCTATGGTTTGGTCTCCAGCCCCTTAATCCTCTTAGTTGCTCTTCTCTGCATTTTTCCCAAAGTCTCAACATCTTTTTTTGTAACGTGGGGACCAAATCGATGTAGGATTCCAAGTGTGACCTTATTAAGGATTTTTTAAAAAGCGGTACTAATAACTTCACGTGATTTCGATTCTATGCCTCTGTTTATACAACCCAGGACTGTATTAGCTTGTCTTCTGGAGCGTTGGCTATTCCTGCCAGCTTAGTGGACTACTTACTTGTGTATAGTAATCCTTTGAAGGTGTCCAGGTTAAAACTTTTTTCTGC
The DNA here is from genome assembly GCF_964194415.1 of Vipera berus. Taxonomy (NCBI): domain Eukaryota; kingdom Metazoa; phylum Chordata; class Lepidosauria; order Squamata; family Viperidae; genus Vipera; species Vipera berus. The sequence continues at coordinate 90,290,317 of NC_138208.1, read as the reverse complement.
AAAACCAAGTCTTGAGGAAAGGTGATTTAGGATTACGGTCCATTCTTTTTCTGCTCTCTAGCAGAGTCTTCACTTTCTGCCGTTATCTAAAATAAATTCTTTTTCCTGTAGCACCCCCGCTTCTAATGGAATCAAAGTTTCCTTCTAAAAAGGAGAGGCATGGCTCTGCAATGGAAGAGTAGACCACACAATCGTTAAGTGAATTTTGCCCCATTTTATGAGCTTTCTTGCCACAGTTGTTACGTGAATCCCCGCGGATGTTAAGTTAGCAACACGGTCGTTAAGCGAATCCAGCTACCCCAGTGACTTTGCATGTCAGACGGTTGCAAAAGGGGCTGCAGCGGTCCTAAATCTGAGACGGTTGCCAAGCGGCTGAATTTTGATGGTCGTAAGTGTGAAAAATAAGTCTCTTTTTTGAGTGCTGTTGTATCTTTGAACGGTCACTAGTTGTAAGTCAAGCATTATTTTTTTGCAAACTCTCTTTTGAGTTGCATATGAGATGTGAATCTGTTTGCTCAATTGACGATTTAACTTGGAATGGTCATTAAATGAACTCTCCTTAAGTCAGGGACCACCTGCGCGCAATAATTTTGAATACCCTTTTGCTAAACCAAAGAGTTTAGGATTGTCCAGGACTTGGCAGGGTTGAACAGAGCATCTAAAAACAACTTCCAGTGCAAAGAACGGAAGATTTGATGCTTAAGTTGGTATCAGACCTTTTTTTTTTTGCAGAAATGAATTATAACGGAGGCAGCAGCTCCCATTAGCTCGCTGTTGATGAACTCTAGTTATATATAGAATATGAGCTGGGTTTTTTCAGGAGAAAAATAAAGACAGGAAATGATTAAAGACGAGAGCACGGCCTTCAACGCAGCTCTTCACCGCCTTGCAAGGTTTCTCGAAGAGTTGATACCACCAGATGAGTTTTCTCCTAGCAGAGGTTGAACACACGGGCGGACCGTTTGTGATGAGTCTCTGCGGAGTTTTTGCTTTTGAAATGAGCCTTCATCACCCAGATCTGAGAACAACGCAGCTAGTTTTCGACTTACAGCTCACACTTAAAAACCGTTGCAGCATTTCGGCCACGTGATCAAAATCCGTAGGCTTGGCAACTGGCGTGTACTTGCGACGGTTGCAGCCTGCTGGGCCCACGCGATCCCCTTTTACAGCCTTCTGACAAGCAAAGTCAATGGGGGAAGCCGGATTCATTTAAGAGCGACAATTCATTGAACAACTGGAGTGACTCACTTAGCAACGCTCGTAAAAATGGGGCAGAAAAACTCACTGAACAACCGTCCTGCTTGGCAACAGAAATTTGAGGCTCAGCTGCGTTCGTCAGCTCCCTGTAATTGAATTAAAAAATCCAGAAAATAGTGTTCAGCGTTCTTACATTTCTTTTCATTTTGAAGGCAACGCAAATTTTGTGTCCTGCAACACAGTGAAAAATGCCTGGCTGAAGCAGTTCTACTTGGAATTGTATCTTCTTAGTAAACCTCTCATCCCGCCTTCCATCAGCTTCAGCCATCTTGGGCAAAGCCCGTCCTGCTTGGGGCCGATTAAGCCTTGCAAGATATCTTTGCTGCTCCAGGTTGGGAGAAGCCGGTGCAAAGTCCGAGGAGCAGGTTTTGCACTCAAGCCAGGCCACAAACAAAGGCTCGGCGTAGGAGCAAGTCTCCGCCCTCGTTTCCATCTACTGGTAGTCCTTATCTTGCAACAGTTCACTTAGCGACCGTTTGACGTTACAACGGCACAGAACAAAGTGGCGTGGCCATTTTTCCTACTTAATGACCGTTTGCATTATCCCTGTGGTCACCGGGATCAAAATTCGGATGCTTGGCGACAGACTCCTAATTATGACGGTCGTGGCGTCCTGGGGTCACGTGATCCCCTTTTGCGACCTTCCAACCAGCAGAGTCAATGGGGAAGTCAGACTCGCTTAACAACCGTGTTACTACGATAACTGCAGTTAAGTGGCTAACTTAACAACTGTGGCGAGGAAGGTCGAATAGCCCGTTTTTCATATATAGGTAATTCGTAACTTGGAACTATTCGCTTAGCGACCAAAATTACAGCGGCACTAACCAAAGTTTTTCCCACGTGTGACGGTTGTTGCAGCATCCCCCGGGGTCACGTAATCAAAATTCAGACACTTGGCAACCGGCTCATATTTATGACGGTTCCTGAGTCACGGGATCCCCTTTTGCGACCTTCTGACAAGCAAAGTCACTGGGGGGGATGCAGATTCACTTAACGACCGTGTTGCTAACTTAACAACTGCAGTGATTCGCTTAGCAACTGCGGCAAGAAAGGTCGTAAAAATGGGACAAAACTCACTTAACATCTGTCTCGCTTAGCAATGGAAATTTGGGGCTCAGTTGTCATAAGTCAAGGACTATCTGTATTATTATAAAACTTTCATTCCTTAAACATGAAACTCAGTCAACTGAACACTCAAACGGACTGGCACCAATGGTTGACACGGGTTGCTGCCAGCATCCTAGGTATCAACCAGGTATCTCCTTAAAATTGCCCTGTTCACCGCCCTGAGTCCTTCGGGAGAAGGGCGGTATACAAATTAAATTATTAAATTAAATTATTAAAATGTAAGATGTTCCGAGTAGCGCACTTTTTTGTAGCTTTGCTGGAGGAAGCTGCAATTTCTTGATGTGTTTTGCAAAGATTTTGGACATCGATCCCAGCGCCCCGATGACAATGGGTGTTGTTGTTTGTTTGTTTGTTGTTATTATTGTTATTATTCATCGCACAGTCAGCCGGATGTTAAGACTGGATTTGGCATTTTTGTCTACCTTTCAAATTATTATTATTATTATTATTATTGAACATCGCACAGTCAGCCAGATGTTCGGACTGGATTTGGCATTTTTGTCTACCTATCGAGTCCTTACCAAGGACCTGGGATAGGCAGATGTGGATGTCTGATGGTATTACAGATCTCGCCGCAGGATGGAAGCAGTTCCTAGTAAGGCTGCCTTTTGCAATTGACTAATGGCGAATTTGTCAATGCCGATGATGGTGTTCAAGCGGTGCTCCCGTTGTTCAAGGCGCCTCTTACTATTGGTACTACTCCCCTTGCTTGCCTTTGCCAACAGTCTTTCTATTTCGATTTGTAGGACCGTCTTCGTAGTTTGTCATCTTCTCCAGTTCTTTCTCGTCTATTCTGCTGTCTCCAGGCACTGCCACGTCCACTATCCAGACTTTTGTCTTTCTTACCGACAATTGTTAAGTCCGGGGTGTTATGTGGCAGGGGCTTGTCAGTTTGTATTCTGAAGTCCCAGAGCAGTTTAACTTTATCATTTTCTATGACTTTTCTCTATTTTATGATCCCACCAGTTCTTGCTTACAGGCAAATGATATTTTTTGCAGATCTTCCAAGGCACCATTGCTGCTACTTTGTCGTGCCGCTGCTTGCAGTCAGTCTGTGCGATCTTCTTGCAGCAGCTTACCAGGTGGTCCACTGTTTCTTCAGCTTCTTTGCACAGGCGGCACTTGTTGCTGTCTTCTGAATTTTGACTTTGTATGGATTTGTCCTTAAGGCAGAATTAGTCCCTTGGTCTTGTGCAGCCAGAATTAGCCCCTTGGTCTCTTCAACTTTCCGGCTCTTAGTCATTGCCAGGTCTTGTTATTATCTGTTTTCCCAGCTGTTTTTTTATTGTACTGGCCATGTAGTGCTTTGTCTTCCCATGCCTCTATTCTGTTATTGTTGTTGTTATAAAACTTTTATTCATAAAACATGAAACTCAGTCAACTGAACACTCAAATTGTCTGGCGCTAATGTTTGACACGGGTTGCTGCCAGCATCCTAGGTATCAACCAGGTATCTCCTTAAAATGTAAGATGTTCCGAGTAGCACAGTTTTTTTTTGTAGCTTTGCTGGAGTTATTTGCAGGAAGCTGCAGTTTCTTGGTGTGTTTTGCAAAGTTTTTGGACATCGATCCCAGCGCCCCGATGACAATGGGTATCCCTGTTACGCGTTTCACCTATAATCGCGCAGTTTCGATGGCCAGGTTGCGGTATTTCATAATTTTTTCCAGTTCTTTTTCTTCGACTCTGGCATCTCCTGGTACAGCCATATCAATCAGCTGGACGCTTCGGTTCTCTAGGACTGCGATATCTGGCGTGTTGCATTCCAAATGGCAATCTGTCTGTATTATTATTATTATTATTATTATTATTATTATTATTATTATTATTATTATTATTATTATTATTAATTACTATTATTATTTCTTAAGTTCAAATGCTACTCAACTCGGGGCGGTGATAAATAAAAACCGCCCAGGTGGCAGACGCTAGGAGAAAGAGAAGCCATCCCAGTAAAATAGCCTTGTTCAGTCGAAAGAGCCTCGTGGGCCAAGCCTTCAGGATCAAATTACCTGGGCAGGTGTGATCAAAGCCAGAGACGCCCCAGGTAGCCTGGTCCCTCCAGGCCTTGGAGGGCATTGCCCGGAAGCAAACTGGCAACCCAAAGGATAGGTGAAAATATAATACAGGTAGTCCCCGACTTACAACCAGTCTCTTTAGCTACCGTTCGAAGTGGCAAAAGACTCCCCGGAAACGACTTAACAACCTGGTTGTTCAAAATATCCAACAGCTGACCGCCCCCACCTGATTGTGATAGCCATTTTAGGCACGTGACGACCAGTCGGTATTTACAGCTGTTTATAGCGTCATGGGCCTGCGACTTTCGGCAATTTTTGCCACAAAGTGGTGTTTACTTCTATTTTCCGATAAAAGCCACCCATTGGATAAAATGGGTTTGTAACAACACACACACACACACACACACACACACACACACACACACAGGTTGGTTTAACTTCCGCTGCAAAAAAAAAAAGTAAAATCGGGTGATTTAAAATCAGCCCACTTAACAGCCGTCGTAAGTTCTGGGTTCAATTACGGTCATAAGTGGAGGACTAGTGCAAGGTGAGTCCGTTTACTCATTGGCTAATCGGCACCCCTCAATCAGCTTGCAGGCCTTGGGGGAATCCCACTCAAATCTGTGGTTCCTCCAAATGCTTTTTGTGTTTATTTTTTAGTCTTGAGGACTAGCAACTTGAACGGGTCATAAAGGTTTATTCTACTCCGTAGCACCTCTTGACTGACCATTGGATAGTTTTCGGGCGCAGTTTGCGTCTTGCAGTCTCTGGTTTCCTGGATTCAGGAGTTTGCATTTTACTACTCTCGGGAAAAACTATTATTTCTTCAATGCAGCTAAGTCCTCAACTTAACAGCTATAACTTGAGCCCAGCATTTCTGATGCTGAGCGAAACATTTGTCCCATTTTGCGACCTTTCTCGCCACCGTTGTTAGGTGAATCACTGCAGTCGCGAAGCTAATAACACGGTTGTTAAACGGACCCAGCGTCCCCCCCTTGACTTTGCTTGTCAGAAGTTCGTAAAATGACACACACACCCCAGGACACTGCGACCGTCATAAATAGGGGTCAGTTGCCAAGCTTCTGAATTTGGACGCTGCAACGGCCGTTAAGTGTGAAGAACGATCCTAAGCCGCTTTTCCCCCCCCGCCCCCAGTGCCCTTGTAACTTTGAAACGGTCGCTAAGTGAACTGCTGCAAGCCGAGGACCAGCTGCGTAGACAGCTATCTCGAAGAGATTTTGTGATGTTGGTGCTGACAGCTTCTCCTCCTCCTCTGCTTCCTTCCCCACAGCGGTGATCATCCATGGAGGAACATACGGTGACCCAGGCCGAGCACATGGCCACCATAGAAGCCCACGCCGTGGCCCAGCAGGTCCAGCAGGTCCACGTGGCCACGTACACGGAGCACAGCATGCTGAGTGCCGACGAAGACTCCCCGTCTTCTCCCGAGGACACGTCCTACGATGACTCGGACATCCTCAACTCCACCGCCACCGACGAGGTGACCGCCCACCTGGCCGCCGCAGGTAAGTTGGGCTCGGCCGGCACACCTTGCTCCCTTCTCCAGCCACACCTGGGGGAAGGGGGGGTGGCAGACGGAGGCACACAGGTGCCTTTCCCATCCCCGTCATTGGCTTGGCCGGCAATAAAACCACACCTGGAATGCTGCATCCGGGTTACCAAAAAAAAGACGTTGAGGCTTTGGGGAAAGTGCAGAGAGCGGCAACTCGGAGGATGAAAGGCCCGGAGACGAGAACAAGGGTGGCTGGAATTGGGTTTTGGTTAGTCTGGAGAAAAGAAGGACTAGGGGGGGAGGACGTGATTTCAGTATTTGGGGGGCTGCCACAAAGAAGAAGGGGTGGGGGTCAACTCATTCTGCAAAGCACCAGAAGGCAAGACAAGAAACAATGGACAAAAACTAATTAAGGAGAGAAGTAACCTGGGATTAAGGAGAAGCTTCTAGCCAGTGGAACAGCTTGCCACCAGACGTTGTGGGTACTCCAACACTGGGGGATTTCTAGAAGAGACTGGACAGGGGTAGGCAACCTTGGCTCTTTTATGACTCGTGGACTTCAACTCCCAGAATTCCTCAGCCAGCCTGGGGGAACTATGCCCCCCTCATGACTCGTGGACTTCACTCCCAGAATTCCTCAGCCAGCATGGGGGAACTATGGCCCCTTCATGACTCATGGACTTCAACTCCCAGAATTCCTGAGCCAGCATGGGGGAACTATGGCCCCCTCATGACTCGTGGACTTCAACTCCCAGAATTCCTGAGCCAGCATGGGGGAACTGTGGCCCCCTCATGACTCGTGGACTTCAACTCCCAGAATTCCTCAGGCAGCATGGGGGAACTATGGCCCCCCTCATGACTCATGGACTTCAACTCCCAGAATTCCTGAGCCAGCATGGGGGAACTGTGGCCCCCTCATGACTCGTGGACTTCAACTCCCAGAATTCCTCAGGCAGCATGGGGGAACTATTGCCCCTTCATGACTTGTGGACTTCAATTCCCAGAATTCCTCAGCCAGCATGGCTCAGCTTGGAAACCTCTCCCTTCCCCTCAGCATGGCTGGCTGAGGAATTCTGGGAGTTGAAGTCCACAAGTCATAAAAGAGCCAGGGTTTGCCTAACCCCTGTTATAGGGTTTCCTCCTTGATCGGGGGGCTGGTCTAGAAGACCTCCAAAGTCCCTTCAGCTCTATTTTGATTGTTTGATTGATTGACGGATTGATTGATTGACAGTTAATACCAAAAATAAACTACCCATCCCTGCAAGGATTTTTTTTTTAAAAAAAGCTTCCAGCTACCAAGGTCATAAGTGCGAATAATGGTCAGTGACAAGACGCCTTCTTTCAGTGTTGTGGTAATTTTGAAATGTTGGCTAAATGAACTGTTGCAAGTCGGGGATGGCCTGTATTCGTTTTACAAAGGTTCAGGGAAAAAGGGCTGTTTTTATTTACATTTTTACTTTCAATCTGGGTTTTTCAGGGTTTCCCTGGAGTCAAAACAAGTAATTTAAAAATTGTAGCCTGCAGAGGGCAGCAGAACAGTAATTTTAATTTTTTTTTTAAATTTTTTTCAGTTAGGGAGCCGATTAGCCTTATTTCCTAGTTTAACCGTTTATTTATTCATTTATTTACAGCTCCTGTTTCTTAAATCTCCCACCTCCCTCGTGTTCCTTTGGGTTTTGTTTCCACATTCCAAGCTGGCTGTGGGAAGGATAAAGCACCCCGAAACCTCTTATCGGAATGACAAGCAGGCTTATCCCGTGCCTTGCAATTATTCCGGGGAAGTGAACCAGCATTGCAAGCAGTCCTCAACTTACAACCGTTCGTTCAGTGACCTTTCAAAATTATGACGGCACTGGAAAAAAGGGACTTACGGATGTCATTCACACTTAACGACCATTGCAGCATCCCCACGGTTGTGGGATCAAAATTCAGACGCTTGGCAACTGGCTCCTATTTATGACAGTCGCAGTGTCCCGGGGTGTGTGTCCCGGGGTAGCCAGATTCACTTAACAACGGCGTTAGTAACTTAATAACTGCACTGATTTGCTGAACAGCTGTGGCAAGATGGTAAAATGGGGAAAAGCTCATTTAACGAATGTCTCACTTAGCAACAGGAAATTAAGTCCTCGATTTACGGAGCGCAATTGGGACCGGACCTTCCATTGCTAAGCAAGGGAGTGAGTCCTCCCTGACTTTACAACCTCTTCTGCCACAGTTGCTGAGGAAATATGTTGCTAAGCGAATCCGTTGCTAAGTGAATCACATGGTCATTAAGCGAATATGGCTTCCCCCATTTTCTTTGCTTCTCAGGAACCCTCTGGGAAGGTCATAAGTGGCGATTGCGTGGACCCTGGATGCCGCACCGGTCATAAATATATGCCAGTTGCTAAGCAACCGTGGGGAGGCTGCGATGGTCATAAGTATGAGGACCTGTCATAAGTCACTTTTTCCCAGTGTCGTGGCAACTTAAAATGGTCGTAAGTCAAGGACCACCACAGGACTCCAATTGAGTCCAAAATTTCCATTGCTAAATGAGACAGTAGTTCAGTTGCCTCATTTTACCTCATTTTACTTTCTGGCCACCGTTGTTAAGTGAATCACCGCAGTTGTTACGTTAGGAACAGGGTCGTTATGTGAATCCGGCTCCCCTTCCCCGTTGACTTCGCCCATCGGAAAGTCGCAAAAGGGGATCACGCGACCCCGGCACGCTGCGACCGTCCTAGATGTGAGTCAGTTGCCCAGCGTTTGAATTTTGATCACGTGTGACCACGGCGATGCTGCAACGGTCGTAAGTGTGGAAAACGGTCCATCGGCCGCTTTTTTTTTCCCCAGTGCCGAACGGTCACCAAACGGAACGGTTGCAAGTCGAGGACCCGCCGTACTTTGTTTGGAGCGCGGCTGCCCTGATTCCCGGCCAGTTTGCCCCGTTTTTTGGAGGAACCCTCCACCCCGCTTTGCGACGGGAGATGGTGGGAGCTGTCACGGGCCTGGCTTTGCTCCCTTGGGTGATTCAGGTCTCTCCTTTGTCCCCAGGGCCGGTGGGAATGGCCGCCGCGGCCGCCGTGGCCACCGGGAAAAAAAGGAAGCGACCGCACGTCTTTGAATCCAACCCCTCCATCCGCAAGCGGCAGCAGACCCGCCTGTTACGGTAAGAGCGCTTGTCCGGCATGTCCCAGGATTCCCCCTTCCAGCTGCGGGGGGGGGCACGGGGTGGGTGTATGGGGTGCGACTCCCGACCCTGGACGGAGCTTCCTCTAGCCTGGCTTGGTCCAGCGAAGAAGGGAGTCGAGCTAGGTGGGTCTGTGCAGCTGCCATGCGAACTGGTTGAGAGGTCAGCCCTGCGAGGTAGGCCAGGCTAAGGAAAGGATAGCATGGAGGTCAATAGCTACTTCACTGTGAAGCTCTCGTAACAGAATCTGGCAAGTCTGGAGGTGATTTTCCCCCCTTTCACTCTATCAGCTTATCTATCCCTCCACCCACTCACTCTCTCTCTCTATGCCTGTATGTATGCCTGTATTGTGTGTATGCCTGTATTGTGTGTATGCATGTATTGTGTGTATGCATGTATTGTGTGTATGCATGTATTGTGTGTATGCCTGTATTGTGTGTATGCATGTATTGTGCCTGTCTGCCTGCCTACTGACTGTCTGTCTTTCTTTCTTTCTTTCTTTCTTTCTTTCTTTCTTTCTTTCTTTCTTTCTTTCTTTCTTTCTTTCTTTCTTTCTTTCTTTCTTTCTCTTTCTTTCTTTCTTTCTCTTTCTTTCTTTCTTTCTTTCTTTCTTTCTCTTTCTTTCTTTCTTTCTTTCTTTCTTTCTTTCTCTATCATCTGTTATCTGTTTGTCTGTTCTTTCTGTCATCTATCTTGTCCATCCTTCATCTATTGTCTATTATCTGTCTATACCGTCTATATAACTTTCATCTGTATTATCTATTATCTGTCTATTTCTATCTATTGTCTATGTTTCTATTTATCTTTCATCTATTATCTGTTTGTTTGTCTATCTGCCATATATTTATCTTTCATCTGTTTGTCTCTATCTATATCTTATCTATCTATCTTTCATATGTACTTTTGTCTTTCTATCATCTATCTTGTCTGTCTGTCTTTCTTTCTGTCTCTATCATCTATCATCTGTTATCTGTTTGTCTATTCTGTCTGTCATCTATCTTGTCTATCTATCATCTATTGTCTATATTATCTGTCTATATCTACCATCTATATCTCTATCTTTCATCTGTATTATCTATTATCTGTCTATTTCTATCTATTGTCTATGTTTCTATTTATCTTTCATCTATTATCTCTTTGTTTGTCTATCTGCCATATATTTATCTTTCATCTGTTTGCCCCCCCCCCTCTCTCTCTCTCTCTATCTATCATATGTACGTTCTATATCTGTCTGTCTTTCTAGCATCTATCTTATCTATCTATATCTGTGTCTGTCTGTCTATCTATCCAGATCCTAAGCCACGTAGGGTTTTGGGGGTGGCAACCAACCAACATCTCGATTGCAGAGAGAAACAAGTCACTAAGACTCCTTTTGCAACAAGGGGTGACAAGGAGGAACCCAGAGGTCCTATCCCCACCCCAGCAACTTCATTCTGGAGCCCCGTGACGCTTCCAAGTACTTCTCAAGGGTGGTCCCACATAAGGCCCGTTGCAGTAGTCCCTGCGACAGGTGGCCCAAGCAGGAGTGATGGGGCAGCGACATATTTTTTATCCCTTGTTTACCCTGATAGTACAGTTACCAACCCAGACTTCCTTCTCATTGGGAATGGCAAGGTCTGACGCCATGCACAAGTCTAAAACACGCACGTCTCGGAATGTGGTTTGGACCCTGCGGAGAAGAACCAAGTTCAATGCTAGTTAGGAGCACTTTCCTCCAGGGCTTCTCTGATGCAACGTTCAGCCACATTTTCCCTAGCCGGGGTGTTGCAACCCGTGGCTCGGTCTTGCTCGGTATCGACGGGGTAACCCCTTGGTGCTCTGGCAGGGCTGGTCGTCTTAGTGACGGGTCCCGTGGCAGTTGCACATCCTCTGCTGGACTAGATGCCAGAGGCATCTTTTTTTGTCTCGTGCTCCCCAGCACCGGGCCCAGTCTTCTTTAATTGGATTTGTGATGCAATCGCTCTCCACGGCATCCAGAGGGATAGACGGTCCTGATTTTTCTCCTCGAAACGTGCCTGCGCGGGGTCTGTTGTCCCCGGACGAACTTCACAGCTTTGTTTCTTTCTCCTTCCTGCTCCTAAATCTTTTATAATAATAACAATAATAAGGTTGGAAGAGACCTTGGAGATCATCTAGTCCAGAGGTCCCCAACCTTGGCAACGTTTAAGACTCGTGGACTTCAACTCCCAGAATTCCTCAGCCAGCATGGGGCAACTATGGCCCCTTCATGACTCGTGGACTTCAACTCCCAGAATTCCTGAGCCAGCATGGGGAAACTATGGCCCCTTCATGACTCGTGGACTTCAACTCCCAGAATTCCTGAGCCAGCATGAGGGAACTATGGCCCCCTCATGACTCGTGGACTTCAACTCCCAGAATTCCTCAGCCAGCATGGGGGAACTATGGCCCCTTATGACTTGTGGACTTCAACTCCCAGAATTCCTCAGCCAGCATGGGGGAACTATGGCCCCCCTCATGACTCATGGACTTCAACTCCCAGAATTCCTGAGCCAGCATGGGGGAAACCATGGCCCCTTTATGGCTTATGGACTTCAACTCCCAGAATTCCTGAGCCAGCATGGGGCAACTATGGCCCCCTCATGACTCGTGGACTTCAACTCCCAGAATTCCTCAGCCAGCATGGGGAAACTATGGCCCCTTCATGACTCGTGGACTTCAACTCCCAGAATTCCTGAGCCAGCATAAGGGAACTATGGCCCCCTCATGACTCATGGACTTCAACTCCCAGAATTCCTCAGCCAGCATGGGGGAACTATGGCCCCTTCATGGCTTGTGGACTTCAACTCCCAGAATTCCTCAGCCAGCATGGCTCAGCTTGGAAACCTCTCCCTTTCCCCTCAGCATGGCTGCCTCAGGAATTCTGGGAGTTGAAGTCCATGAGTCATGAGGGGGGCCATCGTTCCCCCATGCTGGCTGAGGAATTCTGGGAGTTGAAGTCCATGAGTCATAAAAGAGCCAAGGTTGCCTACCCCTGGTCTATACCATTTCAGACAAATGGCTGTCCCGTCTCTTCTTAAAAACTTCCAGTGTTGAAGCATTCACAACTTCTGGAGGCAGGTTGTTCCGCTGGTTAATTGTTACAAATGTCAGGAAATGTTCTGCCACTCAAGTCCATCCGGCCCATCCGTGCAATCAAATATATACTTTTTAATTTTTATATATTTATTAGATTGTTATTTCCTTCATATACAACGTAAGGCAGTGAATATAGCAATATTCGTTTCTTCTCTTATTTTCCCAACAACAACAGTTCGGTGATAGAGAGTAAATAGCTGAAAGTCACCCAGCCGGCTTTCATGCCTAAGGCAGGACTAGAACTCACCGTCTCCTGGTGATTGGCCCAAAGTCACCCAGCCGGCTTTTGTGCCTAAGGCGGGACTAGAACTCACCGTCTCCTGGTGAGTGGCCCAGAGTCAGCCAGCCGGCTTTTGTGCCTAAGGCGGGACTAGAACTCACCGTCTCCTGGTGATTGGCCCAAAGTCACCCAGCCGGCTTTCGTGCCTAAGGCGGGACTAGAACTCACCGTCTCCTGGTGATTGGCACAAAGTCACCCAGCCGGCTTTCCTGCCTAAGGCGGGACTAGAACTCACCGTCTCCTGGTGATTGGCCCAAAGTCACCCAGCCGGCTTTCGTGCCTAAGGCGGGACTAGAACTCACCGTCTCCTGGTGATTGGCCCAAAGTCAGCCAGCCGGCTTTCGTGGCTAAGGCGGGACTAGAACTCACCGTCTCCTGGTGATTGGCCCAAAGTCACCCAGCCGGCTTTCGTGCCTAAGGCAGAACTAGAACTCACCGTCTCCTGGTTTCTAGGCCAGCACCTTAACCGGAAGATCCCACCTTCACCCTCTTGTATTTCACTATCTAACTTGCTTAATCTCAACTTATTTTTGTATGTCCTATTTTAATGTTCTGTGCTTGCTTTTACATCGTCTCGTTTTTTTAGCTTTTCTATTTAATTCTTTTAATTTTAATTGTCTTCTAATACTTTTTTTTTTAAAAAAACACCTTTTTATCATATTGTAAGCCAGCAAGAAGAGGGGGGCGTATAACTTTAATAAATTAAATACGTGAAGTTTCTCTGCCCCATTGGCCAGAACGGGAAGCCTTCATCCCACCTGCCAACCTGACGTGACGGGAAAAGTTTAAAACCAGAAAGTCTGGGGGTGTGTGTGGAAAACCCCCCCGAAGGACGGACGTGTCTTTCCCGCAGGGGGAATAACCTTTTAAAGCCAATTCTTCCTTCTCTTGTCCTCCTGACGCAGGAAGCTGCGAGCCACTTTGGATGAATATACCACCCGGGTCGGGCAGCAAGCGATAGTCCTGTGCATATCTCCTTCCAAACCCAACCCGGTTTTCAAGGTCTTCGGGGCGGCCCCCCTGGAGAACGTGGTAAGGCTCCTCAAACACCCCCCCTCCCCCAATGCCCCCAGTTAGAAACCCGGAAGTGGGAAGTGGGGAGGGAATGGGAAAGCTTGGGAATCAACTAGAACAGGGGTAGGCAACCTTGGCTCTTTTATGACTCGTGGACTTCAACTCCCAGAATTCCTGAGCCAGCACAGCTGGCTCAGGAATTCTGGGAGTTGAAGTCCACGAGTCATAAAAGAGCCAAGGTTGCCTACCCCTGAACTTAGAAGAACATGGCAGCAAGGGGATTTAAAGCCCATGTCTCTTTCTCTTTGCCCTCTCGAAATACAAAGCTCAGAAAACCAGGCAGTTCTTTTACTTTTACTCAAAGGTAAAAAGGTGAGATACAAGAACGCTCCCAATGGACATCTGCGTATCTACAACCGTGGGGTCCTCGGGGCTCTCTGAGCTGGGTGGTTTCCTTGCAGACGCTTCAAGACCCAACTAGGTGACATCATCAGTGCTAGAAGGGAGTGGAAAGGAGAAGGGGAAGGGAGGAAGGAAGGAAGGAAAGGAAGGAAGGAAGGAAGGAAGGAAGGAAGGAAGGAAGGAAGGAAAGCAGAAGAACTGTGGGGTCCCTGGTGCTCTCTGAGCTTGGTGGTTTTCTTGCAGACCTTTCAAGACCCAACTAGGAGGGAGGGGGATATAAGGATTGGTGGAGAAGGAGGAGGAGGAGGAGGGCTGTAGGATCCTTGGTGCTTTTTGATCTTGATTGCTTTCTTGCATGACGTTTCAAGACCCA
>NC_138208.1:90240645-90275870 GCF_964194415.1 Vipera berus | reverse complement strand
TTTCCTTTCACCCTCCCTCCCTCTTTCCTTCTTTCCTCCCTGCCCACCGATGACCCCCAAAATAGCCGGGGAGGGGAGGGGAGGGGGAAAGGGTCCTTGAATGGGTGGGTGAGAAGCAGCTCATTACCACCTAAGGCTGAACTGAGCAGTTACACCTGCTATTTTGGGGGGGCTTCCAGAGAGACCCCCCTGCCGCATCCCCACTCCTAAAAATTGCAAGACGGCGCCCTCTCCGTCTTTCCTCACGGAGTCGTCCACAGTATTTAATTTCTTCCTTCTGTTCCTTGACGCAGAAATCACCATTTTGCAAATCACCGGCTTTTCAAGGCTGGCCCTTCTCCCTGCCCTTCCCCACGGCCTCCCCTTCCCAGATTCACCTGTTTTTAAGCTGGCTTCTTTCTTTTGCCCCCCCCCCCCCCGATTTAAAACGAGGAAACGAAAACCAGGAGGGTCCTTTGTATACATGTTTTCTTCCGGACGTAAATAGAGGAGAAGGTTTCCTTCCCAGGTCTTTGATTTTCTATTTTATTTTATTATTATTTTTTTTGGGTTGTTGTTTTTCATTTATAAATAATATTTTTTATTGTCGTTGTAAAGAGATGTCAGGTGTGACTTTAAAGTTGGTGTTCCTTTTTATGTTTCCCCCCCCCTCCGCCCCACGACAGAATAAAGTTCTGATAGACTGAGAAATTATTTCCCCGAGACCCAAAGAAGAAGGAAAAAAAACTTTTTCCTCCGCCACTACTGTCAAAAGCATGGGGTTACCCTGTTGTTCCCCCCAATTCTGTCTATTTCCTCATTCAATAAATTGTTACAGATGTGTCCAGAGGTTGCCCTTCTTTCACACTTCTTTGTCTTCCGGAACCCAGGACAAAAGTGACAAGGCCGTTGGTTTATCCCACGGCTCTCCAAACTTGATAACTTTTTAAGACTTGTGGACTTCAACTCCCAGAATTCCCCAGCCACCCATGCTAGGGGCTCTCCAAACTTGATAACTTTTTAAGACTTGTGGACTTCAACTCCCAGAATTCTGGGCATTGAAGTCCACAAGTCTTAAAAGTTGCCAAGTTTGGAGAACATCCTAGTTTATCCTACGGAATTCTGAGGGGTTGAAATCCACAAGTCGTAAAGTTGACAGGTTTCAGACCAATGTCTTACCCTATGGAATTCTGGGAGTTGAAGTCCACAAGTCTTAAAAGTTGCCAAGTTTGGAGAACATCCTAGTTTATCCTACGGAATTCTGAGGGGTTGAAATCCACAAGTCGTAAAGTTGACAGGTTTCAGACCAATGTCTTACCCTATGGAATTCTGGGAGTTGAAGTCCACAAGTCTTAAAAGTTGCCAAGTTTGGAGAACATCCTAGTTTATCCTACGGAATTCTGGGGGTTTGAAATCCACAAGTCGTAAAGTTGACAGGTTTCAGACCAATGTCTTACCCTATGGAATTCTGGGAGTTGAAGTCCACAAGTCTTAAAAGTTGCCAAGTTTGGAGAACATCCTAGTTTATCCTACGGAATTCTGAGGGGTTGAAATCCACAAGTCGTAAAGTTGACAGGTTTCAGACCAATGTCTTACCCTATGGAATTCTGGGAGTTGAAGTCCACAAGTCTTAAAAGTTGCCAAGTTTGGAGAACATCCTAGTTTATCCTACGGAATTCTGGGGGTTTGAAATCCACAAGTCGTAAAGTTGACAGGTTTCAGACCAATGTCTTACCCTATGGAATTCTGGGCATTGAAGTCCACAAGTCTTAAAAGTTGCCAAGTTTGGAGAACATCCTAGTTTATCCTACGGAATTCTGAGGGGTTGAAATCCACAAGTCGTAAAGTTGACAGGTTTCAGACCAATGTCTTACCCTATGGAATTCTGGGAGTTGAAGTCCACAAGTCTTAAAAGTTGCCAAGTTTGGAGAACATCCTAGTTTATCCTACGGAATTCTGAGGGGTTGAAATCCACAAGTCGTAAAGTTGACAGGTTTCAGACCAATGTCTTACCCTATGGAATTCTGGGAGTTGAAGTCCACAAGTCTTAAAAGTTGCCAAGTTTGGAGAACATCCTAGTTTATCCTACGGAATTCTGGGGGTTTGAAATCCACAAGTCGTAAAGTTGACAGGTTTCAGACCAATGTCTTACCCTATGGAATTCTGGGAGTTGAAGTCCACAAGTCTTAAAGTGGCCAAGTTTGGAAAAACCCCTGGTTTATCCTATGGAATTCTGGGAGCTGAAGTCCAAAAGTCTTTAAATGGCCAAGTTTGGAGACCCCCCTGGTTTATCCTATGGAATTCTGGGAGCTGAGGTCCAAAAGTCTTAAAATGGCCAAGTTTGGAGACCCCCCTGGTTTATCCTATGGAATTCTGGGAGCTGAAGTCCAAAAGTCTTAAAATGGCCAAGTTTGGAGACCCCCCTGGTTTATCCTATGGAATTCTGGGAGCTGAAGTCCACAAGTCTTAAAATGGCCAAGTTTGGAGACCCCCCCTGGTTTATCCTATGGAATTCTGGGAGCTGAAGTCCACAAATCCTAAAGTGGCCAAGTTTGGAGACTCCTTAACCATCTGTGACCAGGCACACGGTTGTGTTTGCATTGCAGGTCAGCTGAACTTCAGCATCCTGCAAAAACCCAACAGTCCTCTTAGCGGATTGTGTGAATCGAACGGTCCCCTTCAGCACCAGGCAGTCCTTGATTTACAACCACAATCGAGCCCAACATTTACCTTGCGGAGCAAGACCGTTGTGAAGTGAGCTGTGCCCCATTTTACGACCTTCCCTGCCACAGTGGTTAAGCGAATCATTGTCGTTATTACGTTCGTCACACGGTCCTTAAGCGAATCCGGCTTCCCCCATTGACTGCCTGCCAGAAGGTCGCAAAAGGGAATCATATGACCCCCCTTGGGACACTGCAAACCGTCATAAGTACATGCCAGTTGCCGAGCCTCTGAATTTTGATCGCGTGACCCCGGAGGAGGCTGCAACGGTCCTAAGTGTCCAGGTTCTGATGAATGAGACAAATCAAACAAATTGCTGGAAATAATTATTTATCTAAAAAGTCTTAGTAATGAAACGAAGCATCGGCACTCCTGGAGTGATGCCAGAATCTGAAATCTCCTCCCCCCAAACCCATCGTAACACACACACAGTCCCCACCCTTATCTACACGTCATAAATCACATTATCCAATTAGTTTCACATATGAGGTGTCTCCTCCCATTCTGTACGCAGGCTTTTCTTATCTTCTCAAAATAGTCGTTAGAAAATTCCCTCCCTTCAAGATTCAAAGTGAAGCAGTTTAAACAAAAGGCCGTCTCTTACATCGGCAGTGCCAAAACATGTCAATGTTTGCAGCATTGACACTAAGTGGGAAAAAACGGGTCATAAGTCAGTTTTTTCACTGCCGTTGTAACCGGTCACTGAATGGTTGTGAATCAAGGGTTACCTGCATTGTGGGATCCGTTGCAACCCAGCCCCAACGTTTGTCAGTCTGAATTTCGAATTAAACTTCTTGCATCGTGTTGTCTCTACGAATAGCCGAGCATCTTAACTCTGGTTTAACTCAGAATGGGACAACTCACCGCGGCCAAGTCACCACAGCCAAATTGATGATGATGATGATGATGATGGAAGGGACCTTGGAGGTCATCTAGTCCAACCCCCTGCTCAGGCAGGAAACCCTATACCATCTCAGACAAATGGCTGTCCAGTCTCTCCTTAAAAATGTCCAGTGTTGGAGCATTCACCACTTCTGGAGGCAGGTTGTTCCACTGGTTAATTGTTCTAACTGTCACAAAATTTCTCCTTAGTTCTAGGTTGCTTCTCTCCTCAATGAGTTTCCATGATCCGTCGCTTCTTGTCCTGCCTTCAGGGGCTTTGGAGAATAGCTTGACTGCCTCTTCTTTGGGGCAGCCCCTGAGATACTGGAAGACTGCTCTCCTGTCCCCACTCGTCCTTCTCTTCATTAAACTAGACTTACCCAATTCCATCAACCGTTCCTTTTATGTTTTATCCTCCAGTCCCCTGATCCTCTTTGTTGCTCTTCTCTGCACTCTTTCCAGAGTCTCAACATCTTTTCTGCATCGTGGTGACCAAAACTGGATGCAGCATTCCAAGTGTGGCCTTACCAAGGCCTTGTAAAGTATTATTTGCCACGGGACAACTCGACAGTTCCCTAATTTAATTATTTAAAGCAATTTTTTTTAAAAAAATATATATATATTAATGTTGGTCATTGACTATGTCATTCTTGTCCTGCCTTTGTCACCCTTTCTGTAACGATTCTATCCCGTTATTTCTTCAATATTAGCATAGCTCTTGCCGCCCCCCCCCCCCCCGATAAGCCCATGGCGATTTATCCCATGGCACGTTGGCCCCGGCAAGTTGGCTGTGGTGAGTTGTCGTAGACCCGGTTCGGCGGGCCAAAAGTTCATTTCAAAGAGGGCCAGCTCTGTTCTATTCTAAGACATTTTTGGTGCATGCGCATCGTGAATAGATTTTGGATCTGTGGGGGAACCCGGGCTCCATTTGAGTTTCTGGTCCTGGAATCGAACTTAAGGTGAGGGAAAGACATTCCGAGATAGACGGCGAAGAAATGATTTCAGAGTCCTACAGAATTTAGACCATAAAAAGCCAAGCAATTTTATTTTTATTTTTTTCCGTTCAAGTTGGCAGGATGGTCACTGGAGAAGAAAAAGCCGTGCCTGGCCATTTATTCCTCCCAGCCCGGACACTGAAGTCAGTTTTGCCCCATTTTACGACCTTGGCCACTGTCGTTAAGTGAATTGCTGCAGTTGTAAATTAATCCTCCGGTTGTTCAGTGAATCTGGCTTCCCCCACTGACTTTGCTCACCAGAGGATTGCAAAAGGGGGGTCACGTGACCTCCCCCGGGACGCTGCAATCGTCATAAATACGAGTCAGTTGCCAAGCATCTGAATTTCCTTCTCTTTCTCTCTTTCACCTTCCTTCCTTCCTTTTTTCTTTCTTTCCTTCTCTTTTTCTTTTTCTTTCTTTCTTTCTTTCTTTCTTTCTTTCTTTCTTTCCTCTCTCCTTCCTTTCTTTCTTCCTTTCCTTCTCTTTTTCCTTCCTTTCTTTTTCTTTTCCTTTCTTTCCTTCTCTTTCTCCTTCCTCTTTCTTTCTTTCTTTCTTTCTTTCTTTCTTTCTTTCTTTCCTTCTCTTTCTCTCTCCTTCCTCTTTCTTTCTTTCTTTCTTTCTTTCTTTCTTTCTTTCTTTCTTTCTTTCTTTCTTCCTTCCTTCCTTCCTTCCTTCCTTCCTTCCTTCCTTCCTTTCCTTCTTTTTCCTTCCTTTGTTTTTCTTTTTCTTTCTTTCCTTTTCTTTCTTTCCTTCTCTCCTTCCTCTTTCTTTCTTTCTTTCTTCCTTCCTTCCTTTCTTTCCTTCTTTTTCCTTCCTTCCTTTCTTTTTCTTTTTCTTTCTTTCTTTCTTTCTTTCTTTCTTTCTTTCTTTCTTTCTTTCTTTCTTTCTTTCTTTCTTTCTTTCTTTCTTTCTTTCTTTCTTTCTTTCTTTCTTTCTTTCCAGTTTGAAGGGATCAGCTATCCATTCATGGAGAGATCACTCCCTTAAACGAGACTTGGGCTGATGGACAGACTGGCATACGGTGGTGACCCAACATTGTCTTATTTTACTGGGCCAGAACTGTTCCCAGTCACGATCTAAATGCCTGATTTGACTTTTTAAGCCCTAAACAGCTTAAGGCCCAGTTCTCAAAGGACTCATCCTTAAGATGAGCTTATCCAGACATTAAGGTCAGCATCCTAGGATTCTTAAAGTCACCTTTCCCCTGTTTGCACAAGTCATATTACTGTTTTATAAGGGTAAGGCCACACTTGGAATATTGAATCCAGTTTTAGTCACCACCATATAAAAAAAAGATGTTGAGACTCTGGAAAGAGTACAGAGAAGAGCAACAAAGATGATCAGAGGACTGGAGGCTAAAACATACGAAGAACGGTTGCAGGAATTGGGTATGTCCAGTTTAATGAAGAGAAGGACGAGGGGGGACAGGATAGCAGTCTTCCAGTATCTCAGGGGCTGCCCCAAAGAAGAGGGAGTCAAGCTATTCTCCAAAGCGCCCAAAGGCAGGACAAGAAGCAACGGATGGAAACTCACCAAGGAGAGAAGCAACCTAGAACTAAGGAGAAATTTCCTGACATTGAGAACAATTAACCAGTGGAACAACCTGCCTCCAGACGCTGTGAATGCTCCAACACTGGAGGTTTTTAAGAAAAGACTGCACAGCCATTTGTCTGAAATGGTAGGGTCTCCTGCCTGAGCAGGGGGTTGGACTAGAAGACCTCCAAGTTCCCTTCCAATTCTGTTTTATTCTGTATTCAGTGGAATGGCTTGACTTTAGAACTGGTGGGTGCTCCATCACTGGGTTTTTAAAGAAGAGAGTGGACAACCGTTTGTCTGAAATGGTTCAGGGTCTCCTGCTTGAGCAGAGGGTTGGACTAGAGGACCTCCAAGGTCCCTTTCAACTCTGTGATTCTGCTTTCTTGAACATGAGACCGTTTAAGCCCAGTTTAAAGCCTTTTTAACCATGGTTTCAGCATGCTCGGAAATATCTGTTTGGAAGGATGACCCAGGATCGTTCCACGAACTAAAAATCTCATTTTATGGTAAGGGATTGTTTTTCACAGCAAGTTGGGATACTTTGTGAGCAGAAAACAAACGGAATACAGATAGTCCTCGGCTTATGACCAGAACGGAGCCAAAAAATTTCTGTTGCTAAGCCAGATAGTTGTTAAGTGAATTTTGGCCTATTTTAGTCAGTTGCAAAGGCCCAGAATTTTGATCCCGTGACCACAGGATGCTGCAACAGTCGGTAATAAGTCTTTTTTTTTTTCCAATTTCACTATAATTTCAAACGGTCGCTAAATGAATGATTTTAAGTCAAGGACTATCTCCATAAGTTCTTTTGTCCATTCCAGCCAATAATCTCCCTTGGCCAATTTTTTTTTTAAAAAAAAATACACAGAGACAATCATCGGTTTGCGTGTTTATTTATCCGTTCCTTTATTAACAGTTTTTCAAGGCAAGAAAAAATATATTTGAGTTACAAAGAAATACATTTGGGCTAGACCTCTGCAAAAATCCAGGGGTAAAAGTGGATGAGGAATGGAATAGAATAGAATAATAGAATAGAATAGAATAGAATAGAATAGAATAGAATAGAATAGAATAGAATAGAATAGAATAGAATAGAATAGAATAGAATAGAATAGAATAATAATAGAATAGAATAGAATAGAATAGAATAGAATAGAATAGAATAGAATAGAATAATAATAGAATAGAATAGAATAGAATAGAATAGAATAGAATAGAATAGAATAGAATAGAATAGAATAGAATAGAATAGAATAGAATAGAATAGAATAGAATAGAAAATATAGAATGGAATGGAATGGAATGGAATGGAATGGAATGGAATAGAATGGAACGGAACAGAACAAAACAGAACAGAACAGAACAGAACAGAACAGAACAGAACAGAACAGAACAGAACAGAATAGAATAGAATAGAATAGAATAGAATAGAATAGAAAATAATAATAGAATAGAATAGAATAGAATAGAATAGAATAGAATAGAATAGAATAGAATAGAATAGAATAATAATAGAATAGAATAGAATAGAATAGAATAGAATAGAATAGAATAGAATAGAATAGAATAGAAAATATAGAATGGAATGGAATGGAATGGAATGGAATGGAATAGAATGGAACGGAACAGAACAAAACAGAACAGAACAGAACAGAACAGAACAGAACAGAACAGAACAGAACAGAATAGAATAGAATAGAATAGAATAGAATAGAATAGAAAGAATAGAATAAGGATAGGATAGGATAGGATAGGATAGGATAGGATAGGATAGGATAGGATAGGATAGGATAGGATAGGGTTGTAGAATAGAATAGAATAGAATAGAATAGAATAGAATAGAATAGAATAGAATAGAATTGAATAGAATAGAATAGAATAGAATAAGGATAGGATAAGGATAGGATAGGATAGGATAGGATAGGATAGGGTTGTAGAATAGAATAGAATAGAATAGAATAGAATAGAATAGAATAGAATAGAATAGAATAGAATAGAATAGAATAGAATAGAATAGAATAGAATAGAATAGAATAGAATAATAGAATAGAATAGAATAGAATAGAATAGAATAGAATAGAATAGAATAGAATAGAATAGAATAGAATAGAATAAGGTTAGGATAGAATAAGGATAGGATAGGATAGGGTTGTAGAATAGAATAGAATAGAATAGAATAGAATAGAATAGAATAGAATAGAATAGAATAGAATAGAATAGAATAGAATAGAATAGAATAGAATAGAATAGAATAGAATAGAATAAGGATAGGATAGGATAGGATAGGATAGGATAGGATAGGATAGGATAGGATAGGATAGGATAGGATAGGATAGGGTTGTAGAATAGAATAGAATAGAATAGAATAGAATAGAATAGAATAGAATAGAATAGAATAGAATAGAATAGAATAGAAAATATAGAATAGAATAGAATAGAATAGAATAGAATAGAATAGAATAATAATAGAATAGAATAGAATAGAATAGAATAGAATAGAATAGAATAGAATAGAATAGAATAGAAAATAATAGAATAGAATAGAATAGAATAGAATAGAATAGAATAGAATAGAATAGAATAGAATAGAATAGAATAGAATAGAATAATAATAGAATAGAATAGAATAGAATAGAATAGAATAGAATAGAATAGAATAGAATAGAATAGAATAGAATAGAAAATATAGAATGGAATGGAATGGAATGGAATGGAATGGAATAGAATGGAACAGAACAGAACAAAACAGAACAGAACAGAACAGAACAGAACAGAATAGAATAGAATAGAATAGAATAGAATAGAATAGAATAGAAAGAATAGAATAAGGATAGGATAGGATAGGATAGGATAGGATAGGATAGGATAGGATAGGATAGGATAGGATAGGATAGGATAGGATAGGATAGGGTTGTAGAATAGAATAGAATAGAATAGAATAGAATAGAATAGAATAGAATAGAATAGAATAGAATAGAATAGAATAGAATAGAATAGAATAGAATAAGGATAGGATAAGGATAGGATAGGATAGGATAGGATAGGGTTGTAGAATAGAATAGAATAGAATAGAATAGAATAGAATAGAATAGAATAGAATAGAATAGAATAGAATAGAATAGAATAGAATAGAATAGAATAGAATAGAATAGAATAGAATAGAATAGAATAAGGTTAGGATAGAATAAGGATAGGATAGGATAGGGTTGTAGAATAGAATAGAATAGAATAGAATAGAATAGAATAGAATAGAATAGAATAGAATAGAATAGAATAGAATAGAATAGAATAGAATAGAATAAGGATAGGATAGGATAGGATAGGATAGGATAGGATAGGATAGGATAGGATAGGATAGGATAGGATAGGATAGGATAGGATAGGGTTGTAGAATAGAATAGAATAGAATAGAATAGAATAGAATAGAATAGAATAGAATAGAATAGAATAGAATAGAATAGAATAGAATAGAATAGAATAGAATAGAATAGAATAGAATAGAATTGAATAGAATAGAATAAGGATAGGATAAGGATAGGATAGGATAGGATAGGATAGGATAGGGTTGTAGAATAGAATAGAATAGAATAGAATAGAATAGAATAGAATAGAATAGAATAGAATAGAATAGAATAGAATAGAATAGAATAGAATAGAATAGAATAGAATAGAATAGAATAATAGAATAGAATAGAATAGAATAGAATAGAATAGAATAGAATAGAATAGAATAGAATAGAATAATAGAATAGAATAGAATAGAATAGAATAGAATAGAATAGAATAGAATAGAATAGAATAGAATAGAATAAGGTTAGGATAGAATAAGGATAGGATAGGATAGGGTTGTAGAATAGAATAGAATAGAATAGAATAGAATAGAATAGAATAGAATAGAATAGAATAAGGATAGGATAGGATAGGATAGGATAGGATAGGATAGGATAGGATAGGATAGGATAGGATAGGGTTGTAGAATAGAATAGAATAGAATAGAATAGAATAGAATAGAATAGAATAGAATAGAATAGAATAGAATAGAATAGAATAGAATAATAGAATAGAATAGAATAGAATAGAATAGAATAGAATAGAATAGAATAGAATAGAATAGAATAGAATAGAATAGAATAGAATAGAATAGAATAGAATAGAATAGAATAGAATAAGGTTAGGATAGAATAAGGATAGGATAGGATAGGGTTGTAGAATAGAATAGAATAGAATAGAATAGAATAGAATAGAATAGAATAGAATAGAATAGAATAAGGATAGGATAGGATAGGATAGGATAGGATAGGATAGGATAGGATAGGATAGGATAGGATAGGATAGGATAGGATAGGATAGGATAGGGTTGTAGAATAGAATAGAATAGAATAGAATAGAATAGAATAGAATAGAATAGAATAGAATAGAATAGAATAGAATAGAATAGAATAGAATAGAATAGAATAGAATAGAATGGAACGGAAAATATAGAATAGAATAGCATAGAATAGAATAATAGAACAGAACAGAACAGAACAGAGCTGTAAAGATCTGCCTAAGGCAGGGCTAGGCAACCTTGGCCCCCTCATAAGTTTAATAAATATAAATATGACTCATGGACTTCAACTCCCAGAATTCCTCAGCCAGCATGGCTCTTATGGAAACCTCTCCATTTCTCCTCAGCATGGCTGGCTCAGGAATTCTGGGAGTTGAAGTCCACGAGTCATAAAAGAGCCGAGGTTGCCTAGCCCTGGCCTAAGGCATCCAAGGGAGGGGTAGGGCTAGATGACTTTCTAGGTCCCTTCCAACTGTTCACAGACATAGATCACTTTTGCTGAATAATCTTAAACAGATCAAATTTAACCTAGCCATGAAATTTTAGCGCTTATCAGATATCATAAGGGATACAGAGGGTGCTCGAATTATGACAACTGAGCTGAGAATTTCCATTGCTAATCAAGGTGGCTGTTAAGTGAGTTACCGACAATTTATAACCTTTTTGCGGTTGTTAAGTGAATCTGGCTCGGCAAATTGATGTTGCTTATTTGAAGCTGGCTGGGAAGAGCTTAAAATAGCAATCAGGGTGCTACAACCATCATGAGCAGGGGGCTGGACTAGAAGACCTCCAAGGTCCCTTCCAGCTTCGATTCTATTCTATTCTATTCTATTCTATTCTATTCTATTCTATTCTATTCTATTCTATTCTATTCTATTCTATTCTATTCTATTCTATTCTATTCTATTCTATTCTATTCTATTCTATTCTATTCTATTATTATTTCTTCATTCCTCCTATTCTATTCTATTCTATTCTATTCTATTCTATTCTATTCTATTCTATTCTATTCTATTCTATTTCTTCATTCCTTCTATTCTATTCTATTCTATTCTATTCTATTCTATTCTATTCTATTCTATTCTATTCTATTCTATTCTATTCTATTCTATTATTTCTTCATTCCTTCTATTCTATTCTATTCTATTCTATTCTATTCTATTCTATTCTATTCTATTCTATTCTATTCTATTCTATTCTATTCTATTCTATTCTATTCATCTAATGTAATCTAATCTAATTCTTAATTTATATTGACAAGTGCCCAAATTTTGATCACCCTGGGGATGCTGCCACGGTCGTACGTGTGAAAAACGGTCCTAAGTCCCTTTTTTCAGGGCCCTTGTAACTTCGAACGGCCACTAAACAAACGGCTGTACGTCAAGGACTTATGTGTGTTCTAGTGGCGCTCCAGTTGCGGTTATTATTTCTTAAATATATACGATGCCAGTCATCCCACATTTTCGGTGACCGACAGATATGAAAAGCAGGATAACCGTTGAAGCTGATCCAAATGCCGAAAGGTGCAAAACTTTCCCCCCTCAAACTCCAACGAAGAGGTGGCCGTCAGCCCGCAGTCCAGATTCCTAAATTCGCCTAGCTCCTGAGCCCGTGCAAAAAAAAACACGAGGCCGATCAAGCAGCCTGAGTCTACGTGATCGGCTAAGCCACCCAGCACCACTGTCCCCTCACCCTTAACCAAGGTTAAACGAAATGCGCTTAGGGTTTTTGTGCAAAGGCTGCCAGGGGGATGGAGTTAAGCATCAGGGCATCTTTAAATATTGGCAATGACCTTGGTGCGAGTCGGCACTTGGCTGGCTCAGCCCTTCCCCTTAAGGAGATCATTTCAGAAGCAATTAATTTAGCCCAGGGTGCCAAGGGCCAGTCCAGAATATTTTTTTAATATTATTTGGGTGGGTTTTGACGGTTCTGCTCTGCTCTGGGGTACATCAGATCTGTCCATTCAGGAAAACAAAATTAATAACGTATTAATTAAAAGAGGTTGTGTGTGTGTGTGTGTGTGTGTGTGTGTTCTTGTCTAGTTTTGTTCTGCTTTTGTGTTTCTTTTTCTCTTTTTCCCTTTGTTTTTGGAGTCTGTATTTTAAGGTTTTGAAAATAAAACTAATACTACTACTAATAATAATTATTATTAATAAATAATAATAATAATAATAGTAATAATAATAATAATAATAATAATAATAATAATAATAATAATAATAATAGTAATAATAATAATAATAAAAGATTTAGCAGTATAGGGAGAATAACATTAGGATCTCTGGATTAAAAAATACCTGCCGGGGATGAGGGCAGAAGTGGGCTGGAGGAGGGGGGGTCTTCCCCTCCCAAATCTTGCCCTCTCTCCCACCCCCCAGGCTTGTTTCTGCTGGGCATCTGACATGATTTGTAAGTGCAGAGAGCCCTAATCCCAGCCTCATCCGATATCCGCAGAGCTTACTCCCAATACGCCAGCAGCCTGGCCTAGATTTCGCTCCTGCAGCAACCGACTTGCTGGGGACAAACAGGGAATCGCATTAGCATCCCACCCGGGATGGGGTGGGGGTGGGGGGGGAGGAGGTGGAAAGGAGGGGGGCAGGTGGAGGTGGGGAGGGCCAAGGTGGTCAGAGAAGGCAGGAGCCTTGGCGGGGAGGGGGGGATGCTGGGTGGATGGGTGGGGGCTGGCAGGGGAAAACCCATCAGGCAGTTCTCTGACCCAGCATCCATGATTCCTGGGCAGGAAGGAAGGAGGAAGGGAGGAAGGAAGGAGAGGGAGAAGAGAGAGGAAGGAAGAGAGGAAGGAGGAAGGAGGGGTGAATGGATGGATGGACGGACGGAAGGAGAGGAAGAAGAAAGAGGAAGGAGGGATGAATGAATGGATGATGGATGGATGAGAGGAAGGAGAGAGAGGAAAGAAGAAGAAAGAAGGAAGGAATGGAAGGGAGGAAAGAAGGAGGGAGGGAGGGAGGAAGGAGGGAGAGAGGGAATGATGATGATGATGATGATGATGATTATGATGATGATGTTGGAAGGGATCTTGGAGGTCATCTAGTCCAACCCCCCTGCTCAGGCAGGAAAACCTATACAATTCCAAACAATAGAATGGAATGGAATGGAATGGAATAGAATAGAATAGAATAGAATAGAATAGAATAGAATAGAATAGAATAGAATAGAATAGAATAGAAGTTGGAAGGGACCTTGGAGGTCATCTAGTCCAACCCCCTGCTCAGGCAGGAAACCCTATATCATTTCAGACAAACGGCTGTCCAGTCTCCTCTTCTGAAATTGATGGAGGGAAGCCAGGAAGGAAGGAAAGAGAGGGAGGAGAGAGGAAAGAAAAAAGGCTAGAGAGGAAGGAGGGGGTGAATGGATGGATGGATGGAAGGAGAGGAAGGAGAGAGAGAAAAAGGAAGGAGAAAAAGGACAGAAGGAGGGAAAGATGGATGAATGGAAGGATGGAAGGAAGGAAGGAAAGAGAGAGAGAGAGGAAGGAGAGAGAGGAAGAAGCCTGTTGGGAAGGCGACTTATGACCAGTTTTCATACTAACGACCGTTGCAGCGTCCTCATCATCACATGGATCAAAATTCAGACATTTGGCAGCTGACTCATATTTATGATGGGCGCAGTGTCCCAGGGGGTCACAGGATCCCCCTTTTGTGACCTTCTGACAAGCAAAATCAATGAGGGAAGCCAGATTCACTTAACAACCGGGTTAGTAACTTAACCCCTGCAACAACTGTGGCAAGGAAGGCCGTCAAATGGGGCAAAACTCACTGAACAAATGTCTCACTTAGCAACATAAATTTTGGACTCCATTGTGGCCGTAAGTCGAGGACTATCTATAGGTTGGGGGGGGTGTCTAAGGATGCCAGCGATTGCTTAGCAATTTTCAGTTGTTAAGTGAAACAGCTGTTAAGTGAGTTGTGCCCCATTTTATGACCTTTCTCGCCACAGTTGTTAAATGAATTGCTGCTATTCTATTCTATTGTATATTCAAAATTCTATATTCTATATTCTCTTTGCTTTTCTTCTCTTTGCTTTTCTTCTCTTCTCTTCTATTCCCTATTTTCTATTCTATTCTATTCTATTCTATTCTATTCTATTCTATTATTCTATTCTATTTTATTCCCTATATTCTATTATTCTATTCTATTCTATTCTATTCTTTTCTATTCTATTCTATTCTATTCTATTATTCTATTCTATTCTATTATTCTATTCTATTCTATTATTCTATTCTATTCTATTCCCTATATTCTATTCTATTCTATTCTATTCTATTCTATTCTATTCTATTCTATTCTATTCTATTCTATTCTATTCTATTATTCTATTCTATTCTATTCTATTCTATTCTATTCTATTCTATTCTATTCTATTATTATTATTCTATTTTTTCAAAACAAAAGCCTCAATTCTAGAGCTCCCTTACATAAAATTCCTAGGAAGGCAACTTTGATTTTGAACATTTTAAAAAAGAACAAAAAAACCCCAGAAATCCAAGTTTCTAGTCCTCATGGAAGAGAACGGAAGTTACTATTTGGCATAGGAAAGCATTTTCTTCTTCGGAAGCCAAGCTCCCAGCCAGAAAAGCCAGGAAGATGCAGAATTCACCCTGTGACTTCGACCAGGTAGAGAAATGGTGGGTTTTTTTTCACATCTGGCTGTACCTGATCCAGCCACTGACCCAGGAGATGAGATGCTGGTTGGCTCTTCGGTCATCCTTGAAGCTTGACCATCAGCTCCCCCTCCCCTTGGTGGTTCAGAGGGAAGGGGAGACACCGGTGACTCAGCTTGAACCCCCCCAGGCGGTAGTTGGCAAGTCTAGAACCACCGGAACCGGATAGCTCACCAGTGTGAGTTCTACCATTGCCAAAGACCGCAAGAGGGAGAGACCCCCCGAGGACCCTCAGCAAAAGGCTGGGCTCAGACAAGTCTCCTGTGGAGAAAACCTGCACGGCCTCCATTGTTGGGCTCCTTCAGGGCGAGCATCCATCTGCGCCGGATGGTCTTGCGTTGCACGTGAATGACATGTGTGGTCTGAAATGGGAGAGAAAAAAAACACACACACATCATGCTGGTTGTATGGTGTGAAAGAGAGACCAGGACTTGTACACACAAACACACACACACACACACACACACACACACACACACCAGCACACACACGTACTTTTTTATTGGAAGGTGCCTAATAAACATTTTAAGAGAAAGTTATTAAGAACCAAGCGAAAGATACAGGTCGTCCTCGATTTATAACCGTTCGTTTAGCGACCGTTGAAAGTTACAACGGCACTGAAGAAAGCAACTTGTGAACGTTTTTCACACTTACAACCACTGTGCAGCATCCCCGTGGTCACATGATCAAAAATTTGGACACTCGGCACCTGGCACGTACTTATGACGGTTGTAGTGTCCCAGGTCACGTGATCCCCTTTTACGACCTTCTGGCAAATAAAGTCAATGGGGAAGCCAGGTTCACTTAACAACCGTGTTAATAGCGACTGCAGTGACCTGCTTAACAATTGTACAGGGTAGGTTGTAAAATGGGGCAAAATTCACTCAACAAATGTCTCACTTAGCAATGGATAATTTGGGGCTCAGTTGTGTTTGTAAATCGAGGACTATTTAATCCCGGATGGATCAGAGGCAAGGATTGTGGTGATTTGTGGCAGATAAAGAAGCCGTTGTAGACTTTCTAGAAGTTAAACACAATAACTGATTGTTAACAGAGGCTTGGAAGTTTAACTTTGCTGTCGATTTACCGATTAACCAGTTTATTTTTGCATACAGTGGACAGAGAACAGACCAAATTAGTTGTAAATAGATGGAGAAGTTTATACAGGGAGTCCTCGACTTACGACCACAATCGAGCCCAAAATTTATGTTGCTAAGTGAGACATCTGTGAAGTGAGTTTTGCCTTTTTTCTTGCCACATTTGTTAAGAGAACCGCTGCAGTTGTTAGTCACGCGGCTGTTAAGCGAATCCGGCTTCCCCCCCCCTTGACTTCGCTTCTCGGAAGGTCGCAAAAGGGGAAATCACGTGACACCCCCCCTCCCGGGACACTGCAAACCGTCGTAAATATGAGTCAGTTGTCCAGCATCCAAATGTAAATCACATGACCCTGGGGAATGCTGCAACGGTCCTAAGGGTGAAAAAAAGTCAGAAGTCACTTTTTTGGGTGCCATTGCAAACTCGGAACGGTCGCTAAGGGAAGCGTGGTCAGTAGAGGACTCCCTGTAAATTGTGGGCCTGCTTCGCAAGGCGGGGAAACTAATCTATTTATCGGTAATCAACCAGGGGGGAATAACACATGTACCGTGTTTCCCCCCAAAATAAAACTCCACCGGGAAATAAGCCCCAGTGTGATTTTTTTTCCAGGGTGCTCGTAATATAAACCCTAGCCCCAAAATAAGCCCCAGCATTGTGGTTTCCCTGGGGGTGGGGGGGTGGGGTGGGGTAGTGGAGGATTAGGGTTAGGGTAAAATGAGATCTAACCAGAAAATAAACCCTAATAGATCTTTCGGAGCAAAAATTAATATAGGATCCGGGCTTAATTTGGGGGGGGGGGAAACACGGTATATACCTTGTTGTTTTTTCCCCTTTTCAACGCCAACTTTTTTTTTCCTCCATGTTTTGTGTATTTTGGCTTGCCTTTTTTTTTTTGCTTCTTAATTTTTAGGGGTTGGAATTTCTATTTTATCTTTCTGAATAAAATAAAAGAAACTTTAAAAAAGGCGCACACAGACATACAGACACACACACACACACACACACACACACACAGACACACAGTCAACTTCAAAGCAGTCTGCCTTCATCAATCCTCAAACGGCATCAGGCCGATGTTCTCCCGCATTCAGCCTTGGGGAGACTTTTAACCTCTGATCTCTCCTCAAAGTGCACTATTGGCTGGGTGACCCCCACAGATGTGTTGAGACAGGACAGCTGCTGACTGGGGAGGGGGGGCATGGAAGCTGAAAAAAACAACCTCCCCCCCCCTTGGAGCTTCCTATTTTACCTCCCAACTTTGGAACCCACATGGAGAAAACCTAATATTGTCCTCGACTTACGAGGGAGCCCAAAATTCATGTTGCTAAAGCAAAACACTCGCGAAGTGAGTTTCGCCCCGTTTTATGACCTTTCTCCCCCCCCCCCCGAGTTCCTCAGTGAATCTTTGCAGTCGTTAAAGTCAATGACACAGTCCTTAAG
Organism: Vipera berus; assembly: GCF_964194415.1. Classification (NCBI taxonomy): domain Eukaryota; kingdom Metazoa; phylum Chordata; class Lepidosauria; order Squamata; family Viperidae; genus Vipera; species Vipera berus. The sequence continues at coordinate 90,258,217 of NC_138208.1, read as the reverse complement.
CAAATCTGGCTTTTCCTCCCCCCCCCCTCATGTTGGCTTGGCTGGTCAGAAGGTTGCAAAAGGGGATCGGGTGAACCCCAGGACTCTGCGACCGCCGTAAATGTGAGTCAGTTGCCAAGCTGGTCAAAATTTTGCTCACGTAACTGCAGTGGTTGTAAGCGTGAACAATGATCACAAGTTGCTTTCTTTCGGTGCCGTTCTCACTTCGGTCGCTAAATGAACCATTGTAAGTCGAGGTCAAGGCGATAATGTCGCGTTCGCATGGGAGCCAAGGCCTTAAGATGCAGCTCTGAAGGCACCACGTTGCACCGGAAGGACGGGAGGCAAGTGTCCCCAGCCTCAAATTTGAAAGCCGAAGAAATGCAATTAATCCCAATTTTTCTCCCTACTTCTGGACGGATCTCCCGAGGTGCCTTTTCCATCTGGGTCCACCCCGGGGGTGGGGGTGGGGGGGGCTCTGCCTCCCCAAGACGGACGGACACCTCTGGATTCCCAGGGCCCCGGTTGCGTAAGAAGGGACCACAATGGCACACTTCTGTGCCGTTACCTGCCATGCGCCTTGGGGACACGAAGCCGGGCTTATTCCGCTCCGGGGAGAAAGAAAACAATTCTTGGCTAATTAAGGTGTGTTTTTTTTTCCAGATGGCAGGTTGGAAAACATTGTAAAAGGGCCTCATTTCGCCTCCTTCAGCATCCGGGGTGCCTCTTTCCTCCCGTCCTACCTGCAAACTCACCTTTGCTTATTTCTTTGCAGCCTTTATTTCCTTTTCCTGCTTTCCTTTCCAGGTGGCTGCCGCCTAATTCCAGCTCCTTCTCTGGAGCCGGGAACCCGGAAAATAAGCATTAAGCTACCTTTCCTCCTGTTGCATTGAGGTGGGAAGGATGCCTTATGTTGATTAAGAGCCTTTATTTTAAGTCTGTCTGTAATGAAATCAAATCAGGGTCAGCCTGATTTAGTATTTGCATCTTTCTTTCTTTCTTTCTTTCTTTCTTTCTTTCTTTCTTTCTTTCTTTCTTTCTTTCTTTCTCTTCCTGATTTCCTTTCTTTCTTTCTTTCTTTTTCTTTCTTTCCCTCCCTTATTTCCTTCATTCTCTTTCTTTCTTTCTTTCTTTCCTTCATTCCTTCTTTCTTTCTCCTCCCTCTCTTTCTTTCTTTTCCTTCCTTATTTCCTTCCTTATTGCCTTCCTTCCTTCTTTCTTTCTCCTCCTTTTCTTTCTTTCTTCTTTCTTTCCTTTTCTTTCTTTCCCTTCCTTATTTCCTTCCTTTATTTCTCCTCCCTCCCTCCCTTCTTTTTCTCATCTCTCTTTCCGTCACCTTTCTTTCTTTTTCTTCTCTCTCTCTCTCTCTCTCTCTTTCTTTCTTTCTTTCTTTCTTTCTTTCTTTCTTTCTTTCTTTCTTTCTTTCTTTCTCCTTTCTTTCTTATTTCTTTCTTTCTTTCTTTCTTTCCTTTCTTTCTTTCTTTCCTTCCTTTCTTTCTTTTCTTTCTTTCTTTCTTTCTTTCTTTCTTTCACCTTTCTTTCTTTTCTTTCTTTCTTTCTTTCTTTCTTTCTTTCTTTCTTTCTTTCTTTCTTTCTTTCTCTTTCTTTTTTTCTTTCTTTGTTTCTCTTTCTTTCTTTCCTTTCCTTATTTCCTTCATTCCTTCTTTCTCCTCCCTCCCTCCCTTTCTTTCTTTTTCTCATCTCTCTCTCTCTCTCTCTCTCTCTCTCTCTCTCTCTCCCTCTCTCCCGCTCTCTCTCTCTCTCCTCTTTCTTTCTCTTTCTTTTTCTTTCCTCACTTCCTAAAGACCTCAGGGCATAACCATAAAAATAAAAACAGGGCTGATTTTGCTTTGATCCAGAAAAATGTGGCGATTATGCCTACATTTCACGATGCAGAATCAACCAAGCAAAAATCAAAGCATTCTGTTTTAAGGCAGACTTGTTTTTAGAGATAGAAGGGTTGAGGCGGTGGGGGGTGGGGTGAGGATGAAGGTTGACATATTCTCAAAAGATTCTCCTGCTTCTTTTCATCTCATGACACCACCAGAAAGCCCTGGGATGCATCTAAATCCATCCTGGCTTCCATAAACTCATCTCAGGTTGTTGTTTCTTGGGGGTAAAAAAAAAGCATGGGGCACAGACCTGTTAGAAAAAAAATGGACAGAAGATCTCTTCGGAAGAACGCTGATCTCTTTTTGCATTGGAATTACAAATTGCACTGAGATTAAATTGGGGGAAGGGACACAGACAAGGATGAGATAAATAAATAAATTCATTTCTGCGTTTCCCCCAAATCTTGACCCAAACAGAACGTTGCATTTTCAGGAACGCACAATAGCCAGCCCAACCTTATCCCAAGCAAGTTCTTTAAAGGCACCGAAATCGCACACCTCACTAGTCATTCAGATCATGGCCGTGTTCACACATCCGCCTGGCTCCTGAATTAACCCATTTTCAGGGTCAGCTCAGCTGTCTGATCCCCAGATTAACCAAGCTGGCTAAGTTTCCACAAAGCTAACCAAGATCGAAACCAACTAGCATTAGTGAAAATGCTGCAGCTGCTATCGTAGATTTTTCTCTGGGTGGGCTAAGCGTGCTGTCTGAACGCAGTCAATGTCAGATTGTGCAGTTTTCTCTTCTTTCCAGACCGATCTTGCTGCCAAATCATATTTTTTTTCCCAAGGGGGGCTGGGATTGGGGTGTCTGGGTGGGGGTGGGAAACCTTGCAAGTAGTAAATCCTAATCAACCTTAGTTGGTTTCAAAAAGATAAACAGCTTCAGGACCGGTTTGGACTTGAATAGCAAACACCAAAAAATCCACAGCTGGAGGCTAAATTGGGAAGCAAGAATTATTCTCTCCCTTTCTGCCTCTCTTTAAACTACAGTTAAAAAATTTCCGCTACTAAGTGAGACAGTGAATTTTGCCCCATTTTATGACCTATCTTGCCAAAGTTGTTAAGTGAATCTCGCCGTTGTTGAGTGATTCCTATGGTTCTTAAGTGACTCCGACGTGCCCATTGACTTTGCTTGTCGGAAGTTCGCAAAAGGGGATCACGTGACCCCGGCACGCTGCGACCGTCGTAACTACGAGTCGGTTGCCAAGCATCTGAATTTTGATCACCTGACCCTGGGGATGCTGCGACGGTCGTAAGTGTGAAGAAACTGTCATAAGTCCCTTTTTGCAGTGCTGCGGCAATGTTGAATGGACGCTAAATGAACGGTGGTAAATCGAGGACTATCTGTACAGCGTTCTCTGCTTCCAGAGGGAGAAGGAGATAAAAAACTGAATGGAAAAAAATGTACCGTATATGAAAGTATCATAAAGGAGGAAGCAGCATCGTGCTGGCACTGATGGTTTCCTAAAAATGGCAATTTAAATGCTCAGCTCGCTGCATTTGGCTTGCAAAGCTCCAGCGATTGCAAGCCGAGCATTACCGTGTTTTGATATTTGATATTTTACGGTAAGCCAGGCCAATAATGGATTTGCTGGATGCTTTTAGTGTCCCATCAATAAATAAACATCCTCTCCCCTCTCACGAAGAGAATTCAAGGGAGCTACATAGCTTTGGGAGGCCAAGCAACAGAAATGCAAATTGTTCTGATCGGGAGCAAGTCCTTTTGGGGAAAATCCTTTATTCTTCCAACATTTTGTTTAAAGATAGTCCTTGACTTAAATTGGGAGCAGAATTGTCATCGCTAAGCAAGGCAGTTGTTAAGTGAGACACACCCGACCTTTTTTTGCCACAGACTGTAACCAGGGGTGGGGAATTATGGCCCCTTTATGACTTGTGGACTTCAACTCCCAGAATTCCTGAGCCAGCATGGCTGGATGGCCCCTTTTATGGCTTGTGGACTTCAACTCCCATAATTCCTGAGCCAGCATGGCTGGATGGCCCCTTTTATGACTTGTGGACTTCAACTCCCAGAATTCCTGAGCCAGCATGGCTGGATGGCCCCTTTTATGACTTGTGGACTTCAACTCGCCAGAATTCCTGAGCCAGCCTGGGAGTTGAAGTCCACAAGTCATAAAAGGGCCATCCAGCCATGCTGGCTTAGGAATCCTGGGAGTTGAAGTCCACCAGTCATAAAGGGACCATCGTTCCCCACCTCTGTGCTAAGGGAATCACTTGACTTGTTAAATGAATCATGCAGTTGTTAAGTGAATTCCGGTTCCACCATTGACCTTGCTTGTCAGAAGTCAGCTGGGTTGCTCAGAAGTGGTGATCACGTGACCCCACGACTCTGCAACCATCATAAATCTATGTTGGTTTCCAACCACCTGAATTCTGACTGCATGACCGTGGGGATGTTGCAACGGTCGTAAGCACGAGGATCAGTTTTAAGACACTTTTTTCAGTGCCCTTATAACTTCCAACCGCCGCTAAATGAATCTTGTAAGTTGAAGGCTGCCTGTATTTAAAACTACCCCAGCAGCTAGTCTGGGAAAATATTTTTAACAACATTAATAAAAGACTATTTCTAGAAAACGAAATACAGTAAAAGATGTTCAATTGGCATTTTTACACCATTTTTACACCATTCATCACTCTGAATGAAATGGACCAAATTAGCTGCTCTATCGCAAATTCTTGCGGAAGTTTGCCATTCTTAATTTATTTGCAGCCCATCAGCTGCAAAATTTATGCTGGCAAGTGAGACATTTGTGAAGTGAGCTTTTGACCCGTTTTACAACTTTTTTTCTTGACACCGTCGCTAAGTGAATCACCGCAGCTGTTACTAAAAGGGTCGTTAAATGAATCTGCCTTCCCCCCTCCTTGTCAGAAGGTCGCAAAACGGGATCACACGACACACACCCCCAGGACACTATGACCGTTGTAAATACGAGTCAGGTGCCAAGCATCTGAATTTTGATCCCGTGGGGATGCTGTGATGGTCATAAGTGTGAAAAACAGTCATAAGTCCCTCTTATCAGGGCCGTTGTATCTTTGACTGGTCACTAAATGAACTATTTGTAAGTCAAGGGCCAGCTGTGTTATTTTTGCAATCTCTGTTTTGAGCTGCATATAAGTTATGAATTTGCTTGTTTTGATTGATGACAATTCTAAGATTATTTACTGTATTTGTCAACTGCGCCGTCCAGCAATTTTCCACACCACCCTGACTTAGATTGATCCATAAAGGAAATTGCAGAAAATGGAAGATCTACTGGATATTAAAGACCTTCAGTGGCTATTTGGAGACATTCAAAATATTCCACTCTTAAATAGAATTAAATCCCGTAATTTTAGAGTATTGTGAAATACTTAAAAAGTTGTGACAGCTGCTATTTTGTGTCTCCCATTTCCAAGCACCTCATAAGCATCAAGTCCAAAGTGTTGTACCGCACAACCTGCTAAACATCTAAGCAAGGGCCTTTTTATTTATTAAATTCTGCCCAGTTAAACCTGGAAGAATCTCCACCCGATATAAAACACACTCAGAAGATGCTTCTTAAAAACAAACTGGGAGAAATTGGAGGCTGATCAAAAACTGGCAGATGTTTTCTTACTGCTGTTTTCAACCATAAACCTGTTTACATTAAAGAGGTGTTTCTTCACTAGCGCCATTTTAATTCCACTCCCAGAATTCTCCAGCCTGCTTATTTCAAGATGGGTGGACTTCAACTCCCAGAATTCCCCAGCTGGCATGCTTTAAGAGGGGTGGACTTCAACTCCCAGAATTCCCCAGCCGGCATGCTTTAAGAGGGGTGGACTTCAACTCCCAGAATTCTCCAGCCTGCTTATTTCAAGATGGGTGGACTTCAACTCCCAGAATTCTCCAGCCTGCTTATTTCAAGATGGGTGGACCTCAACTCCCAGAATTCCCCAGCCAGCATGCTTTAAGAGGGGTGGACTTCAACTCTCAGAATTCTCCAGCCTGCTTATTTCAAGATGGGTGGACCTCAACTCCCAGAATTCCCCAGCCAGCATGCTTTAAGAGGGGTGGACTTCAACTCCCAGAATTCTCCAGCCAGCATGCTTTAAGATGGGTGGACTTCAACTCCCAGAATTCCCCAGCTGGTCTGCTTTAAGATGTGAACACTTCAACTCCCAGAATTCCTCAGCCTGCCACACTGGCTGGAGAATTGCAAGTCCACCTATCTTAAAATGGCCGAGGCTAAGGAACACCATCTTATGGGAAGTGCTGAGAAGCCGGCCAATAAAGATGTTGGATGTCTTCTCCAACATCCCCAAAGTACAATTCTCATAAGGTCCACTGCTTTTGATTATGCAGGCTCTATTAAGCCTCTCTTTGCCAACAAGGCGCTTTGCAATAGGTTGGAACAGCAACACACAGGCGACTTCCTTGATGGCAGTTTTCATTTCTCCGACATCGACAGAACCTACAAATTAGCGTGCAGTTTTGGTGTTTTTTAAGATTCACCTGCTATTCACTTGCAGCGTTTTGCCCAGAATGGCAGAATTCAATTTTAATTCAATTTTGAAATTATTGTTTTAAATGGTTTACGCCGCATTTTAACGCCGGTAAGCTGGAGTATGCAAGTTTAAGAAATAAAAATAAGTGATTAGTCAGAATGCACCCGCCACGTCAACCGAACGAGTCTCCAAGACCGGTCTGTCCTTCAAAATATCCTTCAAAATTGTTCCCTGGCAAAAGAGCTGAATCTGCAGGCCCAAGGAGACGCGACACAGTGGAGAAACGGCGCATCTCACCGAGAGAAATAAAAACCGGCAAGGTTGTGCTATCCAGACCCGCAAGGAACACCGTGTGTGCTAAATTGTATTTCTTGCCTCTCTGGGGGACGAGAAAAATCGTTGTTGTCTCTGACTTCTCCCATATTGGCACTACACATAATTGCTCGGCGTATACAGAGAACAGCAAAAATGTGCTAGTGCCAAAAAGGGCCAAGCCAAGGGTCTTGCACCGTTCTCGGACCCTCCCCTAAATCAGGATCCGGCCGGAAGTTGTAAGCATTCCTAGGGACCTTTCGGATTTGTGGAAATGGCTTCGCTGTTGGAGCGCCCATGTTTTTTTTCCCCTTCTGTTTTCTTCTTCTGTTCAAATGCCCATGATAGATAAATAAATACAGGTAGTCCTTGACTTATAACCACTCGTTTAGTGACCATTTTTCAGACTTAGGACCGTTCTGGCATTCCTACGGTCACAGGATTGAAAGTCAGTTGTTTGGCAACCGGTTCGTATTGATGACGGTCGCAGTGTCCCGGGGTCACGTTATCCCCTTTTGCAACCTTCTGACCAGCCAAGTCAATCTGGTAGCCAGATTTTGTGACTAACTTAAGAACTGCCGTGATTCGCTTAACCACTGTGGCAAGAAAGGTCGAAAAATGGGCCAAGACTCAACAAACGTCTCACGTAACAATCAAAATTTTGGCCTCAGTTGTGATTATCAGTCCAGGACTACCTGTATCAACACTCCTGGCTGGCTTGCAAATTTTTGTTCCAAGGATTGTGCGAGCGGCATCCGAGAGCTAACCGCACCGAGCCAGTTAAGGCGGCTGCTTTATGTCCAACCACCGCATCCTCGCTCATGATTCCACCTTTGTCCACGGATTACCAACGAAAATGATGTGGGTCAGATGCCCCCGTGGTTCTTTCTCTGCTCCGTTTATGGCCCTTTGTAATTCACTGATCGAGTGTTTTCACAGTGAATTCTACCAGTGCCATACACAGAACAGGAGGACACTTCACCCCGGGTGTCAAAAAACGGCAGGAAAGAAGGGGGGGGGAACACAGGAAGGAGGGGGGGAAACCCTTTGAAAAGGAGATTTCAGGACTTCTCGGTGTGCTTGACGGAGTTTCACAAACGACAGCCACAAAATCCAAAACCAAAGGGATCAAAAGTTTCCTAAATTGATATCTCTGATTGTCAACACTGGGTTACGCACACCATGCAACCTACCAGAAAAGTCACAAAGGTTAAGAGAATAATAGAAATGGAAGGGAACTTGGAGATCTTCTAGTCCAACCCCTTGCTTGGTCAGGGGACCCTATTCTATTTCAGACAAAGGTTTGTTGAAAGCCAGTCAAATGGGGGAGGGGGCTTGTTCAGAATGCCCAGATACTCACCCCTTAATGTTGCGACTCCCTCCCCAGGTGCCAAAGTTTTCTTCTTGCAAACTCGTTCATTGTATGGACTTGGCAAGGAGATGCACTCATCAAGGCTGTGACTGCTGCAAGACAGAAACAGCACAGAACTATGTGGGTTGTTGCATCGCACACTAGGTTTCGGTCTTTTGTGTTTTTTGAGCCACCCACTCAGGACCCTTCAAGCATCTCTGGAGCTCGTAACAATTGTGTATTGCCGTTCTGTCCGTTCATAGCTTAGAGTAGGCTTTCTCAGCTTAGCAACTTTATAGATGGGTGGATTTCATCTCCCAGAATTCAAGGCTGGCTGGGGAATTCTGGGAGTTGAAGTCAACCCATCTTAAGGTTGTTGAGGTCTGGCTGGCTGGGAAATTCTGGGATTTGGTGTCTATGCATCTTAAAGTTGCAAGAGTTAAAGAACACTGGCTTAGAGCAACGCAAAAATTCCCTAAAGCAACACCAAATTGCAAATTGTGACTGCCCCACTGAAAGTTTCTCATGCTCGCTTTATTTCATTTCTGCCCGATTCATTATTATTATTTTTTTGACCTTAGAATCTGGATCAGATTCCGCTTTGCTGAAATCTCCTTCAAACAGCTCATTGCTAAAGGGAGAGACATGGGAGGTTGGCAAATTTTAACGCAACCGACACAAACATACATGCGACAACCTGTCTCCCTGGCCCTTTCCTACTCAGATAAAAACACGACAGTGAAAAGAAAAAATATATCCTTTTTAAGAAAACACATTTCCCACACAAGCTGCATTATCAAAGAGATCATTTGAGGGGAATCTTTACAAAGGTGTCAGGATTTCAAATCTGGGCGTCCTGAAGTAGGGGGAAAAATGGGAATTGAAAGGCGATCTGGAGGGTTGCAAAAGAAGAAGCATTTCAAGGAATTTATTTCGGGACAAATCTCGGCCTGGTTTGACAACCTGGTTCACTCATTCAGATAAAGACGTTTGCATGACCTTCTACAAATTTATTAGATACTTTTATACTATCCAGTTCTCAAGAATAAGTATTAACGCTGGTCCCCGACTTAACAAACATTCATTTAGCGACCATTCAAAGTTCCAACCACACTAAAAAAGAGGAACTTATGATTGGTCCTCATAGTTATGACTGTCGCAGCATTGAGACTCTTGGCAACCAGCATGCATGCATGACGGTTGCAACATCCAAAGGTCAAGTGTTTGCCATTTGTGACTTTCCAAGCCGGCTTCCGACAAGCAAAGTCAACCGGTGGGGGGGGATCAGATTCAATTAACGACCATGTGCTTCATTTACCAACTGCAGTGATTTGCTTAACAACTGTGATCAAAAGATTGCAAAACTCACATAACCATGGCCTTGCTTAACAATGGAAATTTGAAGCCCTGGAATCAACTATCAAAAAAAGTGACAAATCCAGACAGAACTATTTGACAGGTTCTGTCTAAATTAGAATAGAATAGAATAGAATAGAATAGAATAGAATAGAATAGAATAGAATAGAATAGAATAGAATAGAATAGAATAGAATAGAATAGAATAGAATAGAATAGAATAGAATAGAATAGAATAGAACAGAACAGAATAGAATAGAATAGAATAGAATAGAATAGAATAGAATAGAATAACAGAGTTGGAAGGGACCTTGGAGGTCATCTAGTCCAACCCCCTGCTCAGGCAGGAAACCCTACACCATTTCAGACAAATGGCTGTCCAGTCTCTTCTTAAAAACTTCCAGTGTTGGAGCATTCACAACTTCCGGTGGCAAGCTGTTCCACTGGTTAATTATTCTCACTGTTCAGGAAGTTTCTCCTTATTTCTAGGTTGCTTCTCTCCTTGATGAGTTTCCACCCGTTGCTTCTTCTCCTGCCTTCAGGCGCTTTGGAAAATAGCTTGACTCCCTCTTCTTTGTAGGACCCCCTGAGATATTGGAAGACTGCTATCATGTCCCCCCCCCCCTAATCCTTCTCTTCTTTAGACTGGAGATACCCAATCCCAGCAACCGTTCTTCCTAAATCTTTTACCCTCCAATCCGATATAAAGGAGAACAATAACGTCAGCCGGTCCAATGCCCTGTGTTGGGATTTGAATTGCCCTCGATGTTTACCTTTGGCTACTCCATCGCTTTAACCTTCTTAATTTGGTGTGCAAGCTACAAGTCTGATCATCCAACCAGCAAATTGTGTAGCGACCCCACCCCTTGCATCCTGTGACTTCGGCCATTTCTTTTCCTCCCTTCCTCTCTCCCTTTACTGAGCCTCTCCTCACCTGTTCAGACAGCCTTTGAGGTTCCCAGAAGAAAGAAGGTGGAAACGTCACCTTGGTCGGCCAGGTAGCCATGTTCTAAAGGTAAAGGTAAAGGTTCCCCCGCACATGCGTGCTAGTCGTTTCTGACTCTAGGGGCCGGTACTCATCTCCGTTTCAAAGCCGAAGAGCCAGCGCTTGTCCGAGGACGTCTCCGTGGTCATGTGGTCGGCATGACTAGACGCCAAAGGCGCACGGAACGCTGTTACCTTCCCACCGTAGCGGTCCCTATTTGTCTACTTGCATTTTTACGTGCTTTCGAACTGCTAGGTTGGCAGAAGCTGGGACGAGTAACAGGCGCTCACTCTGTTACGCGGCACTCGGGATTCGACCCGCCAAACTGCCGACCTTCTGATCGACAAGCTCAGCGTCCTAACCCACTGAGCCACACCGCGTCCCATAGCCATGTTCTAAATCGAGGCGAATTCGGGATCCTGGAGACAACATCCCTGCGGCGACGTTGGCCACGCGTCAGAAATCATTCTTCCTCTTCTCCTTCCGCTTCCTTCTTCTCCTTCTCCTTGGCTCGCTTCTTTTTCCCCTTCTTTTTCTTCTTTCCTTTTCCTGCTTCTCCTTCTGCTTCTCTCCTCCTTCTCTCCTTCTTCCTTCTTCCTTTTTTTCCACTGACGTTGTTGTGACCTGGTTTGGGTCATGAAAGGCCTGCAAGAAAAGAAGAAGCCGGCTCAGAGACCCCCTCGTGTCAACCCTACCAATATTCGCCTTTATTGGTTCTTTTTTTCTCTCTCTCTCCTTCCTTTTCTTTCCTCTTCATTCTTCTCCCTCCCTCTTTTCTTCTCCTTTTTTCCTCTCCTTTTGCCTTCCTTCTTCCTTTCTTCACCTCCTTCCCTCTCCTTCCTTCCTTCTTCCTCTTTCTCCTTCTTCCGCGTTCTTCCTCCTTCTCCTTCACCTTGCTCATTTTCCCTCTGTCGTTCCTTCATCTTCTCTTCTCCTTTCTCTTCTTTTCCCTTCCTTATTCCTTCTTCTCCTCCTCCTTCCTTTTTTTCTCTTTCTCCTTCCTTATTCTTTCTCTTCTTTTTCATTCCTTCTCCTCCCGTTGGATGCTGCAACAGTCACAGGCGTGAAAAACGGTCACAAGTCCTTGATTCAAAAGCGTTGAATTTCTTGAGGCAGGAAGTTCCAGATTTTAGACCCATTCTGGGGGAAGCTCTAGTGGTGAAGGCATTAGGCGAGAAAATGGGAGACGGTGAGTTCTAGTCCCGCCTTAGGCATGAAAGTTGGCTGGGTGACTTTGGGCCAATCAGCAGGAGACGGTGAGTTCTAGTCCCGCCTTAGGAATGAAAGCAGGCTGGGTGACTCTGGGCCAATCACCAGGAGACTGTGAGTTCTAGTCCCGCCTTAGGCAGGAAAGCCGGCTGGGTGACTTTGGGCAAATCAGCAGGAGACGGTGAGTTCTAGTCCCGCCTTAGGCAGGAAAGCCGGCTGGGTGACTTTGGGCCAATCAGCAGGAGACGGTGAGTTCTAGTCCCGCCTTAGGCAGGAAAGCCGGCTGGGTGACTTTGGGCCAATCAGCAGGAGACGGTGAGTTCTAGTCCCACCTTAGGCAGGAAAGCCGGCTGGGTGACTTTGGGCCAATCAGCAGGAGACGGTGAGTTCTAGTCCCGCCTTAGGCAGGAAAGCCGGCTGGGTGACTTTGGGCCAATCAGCAGGAGACGGTGAGTTCTAGTTCCGCCTTAGGCAGGAAAGCCGGCTGGGTGACTTTGGGCCATTCACCAGGAGACGGTGAGTTCTAGTCCCGCTTTAGGCATGAAAGCCGGCTGGACCAGTCCCTGTATCTCAGCTCAGCCCACCTGACAGGGTTGTCGTTATGGGGAAAAGAGAATGAGGAAGCTGTGTCAGATATGTTCATCACCTGTACCCTGCCCTTATTATTTGAAATAATGTAATTATTATTTGAAATGATAAAGGCGAGATAGAAGCAAGCAAATCAAACAGGGACAATGCAGAAATGTCAGACGAGCGAAAATGAGCAGTCGGACCAACATGCTGCAAAACAGCCAAATTTCATGCAGCAGCTTTCTTTTCCTGACCACAGTCTGGGTGTTTATTTCATTGGTTAAATTTATATGGCGCCCATCTTACTCGGATTCAGAGCTCTGAACTGAACAAGTTAAAATAAACATGAAAGTCATAAATTAAATTTCAAAGAGAATGAAGTTGGCCCTGCAAAGCACACAATATCCCATCTCTGAAAAAAAAATCATGCCTTAAAACAGGGGTCCCCAGCCTTGGCAACTTTAAGACTTGTGGACTTCAACTCCCAGAATTCCTCAGCGCTGAAGAATTCTGGGAGTTGAAGTCCACAAGTCTTAAAGTTACCAAGGTTGGAGACCCCTGCCTTAAAGTAAGTATGACGCCATCTTGACTTTTTCACCCCCCTACGAAGACCCCCTTCTCGGCAACTCATATTAAAATTTTGATGGGCCTGCTTTTGCAGCCTGCTAAACACGACTATTGGAGTCTTAAGGAAACCTGTTTTATTTTATGTAAGAAAGCCCTATATAATGTAAGAAAGAATTATTTGAGAAAATCTATCTATGCTGCGCTTAAAGAGTCGAAAAGGACTTAAGGGTACCTAATCAGGAAGGAAGGAAGGAAGGGGAGGAGGGAGGGAGGGAGGGAGGGAGGAAGAGGAGGAGAGAGGAGAGAGGGAGGAAGGAAGGAAGGAAGGAAGGAAGGAAGGAAGGAAGGAAGGAAGGAAGGAAGGGGAGGAGGGAGGGAGGGAGGAAGAGGAGGAGAGAGGAGAGAGGGAGGAAGGAAGGAAGGAAGGAAGGAAGGAAGGAAGGAAGGAAGGAAGGGGAGGAGGGAGGGAGGGAGGAAGAGGAGGAGAGAGGAGAGAGGAGAGAGGGAGGAAGGAAGGAAGGAAGGAAGGAAGGAAGGAAGGAAGGAAAAGAAAGAAAGAAAGAAAGAAAGAAAGAAAGAAAGAAAGAAGGAAGGAAGGAAGGAAGGAAGGAAGGAAAGAAAGAAAGAAAGAAAGAAAGAAAGAAAGAAAGAAAGAAAGAAAGAAAGAAAGAAAGAAAGAAAGAAAGAAAGAAAGAAAGACAACATGGCTTTAATCTCATGATCTAGCCCCAAATGCTGGGTTCAGCTGGGATCTTCCCATCCTCCTCTAGAGACGACCGGTGCTGTTGTAACTTTGAATGGTCATTAAATGAACCGTCTTAAGTCAAAGAGTACCTGTAGAGAGAACTTCGATCACATGTTTGCAGCTGCCATTTTGAGTGTTCTGATCGTACCTCTGCCCCGGATGGGTTCCTTGCAGCTTCTTCTACAAAAATAGCTTTAGGTGTCACAACTGCAGCCAGATTTCGGGAAATAATGGTCAGCCAACAGGGAGACCCCTCCCTCGCTCCCCCTCCCCAGAGGGAAATCAAAGTCCAACTGCTGCAAGGAGGGTCTCTCGGGAACAGATGCCCCCCCCCTCAAATCTGCATGGTGCGATGCCATCAACTCCTCAACAGAATAACAGAGTCAGAGGGGACCTTGGAGGTCATCTAGTCCAACCCCCTGTTCAGGCAGGAAACCCTAGACTGCTCCAGAAAAACGGTTGTCCGATCTCTTTTTAAAAACCCACAACTTCCAAAGGCGAAGCCGTTCCACCGGTTAATTGTCCTCACTGCCAGGAAATTCCTCCTTAGTTCCAGGTTGCTTCTCTCTTTGCTCAGTTTCCATCCGTTGCTTCTTCTCCTGTCCTTCAGGCGCTTTGGAGAATAGCTTGACACCCCCCCCTCTTCTTCTTTGGGGCAGCCCCTCAAATATTTGACTACAGCTATCATGTCATAGATAGATGAGAAAGAGAGATGGATAAGAGATAGACAGAAATAATACACAGAGATGACAGACAGACAGACTTAGTTAGATGATAGACAGACAGACAGAAAGACACACACACACAGCCAGTAGGTAGGAAGGTAGATGATAGATAGATGGATGGATAGATAGATAGATAGATAGATAGATAGATAGATAGATAGATAGATAGATAGATAGATAGATAGATAGATAGATGATAGAGATAGATAAATAGAGATAGATGATAGATAGATAGATAGATAGATAGATAGATAGATAGATAGATAGATAGATAGAGATAGTTAAATAGAGATAGATGATAGATGGATAGATAGATAGATAGATAGATAGATAGATAGATAGATAGATAGATAGATAGATAGATATGGATGGATGGATGGATAGATAGATAGATAGATAGATAGATAGATAGATAGATAGATAGATGATAGATGATAGATAGATAGAGATAGAGATAGATGATAGATAGACAGACAGACAGACAGACAGAGAGGGATAATAGATTGATTAGATAGATAGATAGATAGATAGATAGATAGATAGATAGATAGATAGATAGATAGATAGATAGATAGATAGAGATAAAGAGATGATAGATAGAGATAAATAGGTTAGATAGATAGTTATAGAGATAGATATATACAGTGCTTTTTTTTGTAAAAGAAAAAGGTGCCAGAACTCACACAAGTCATACAACCCGCCTTGCCAAAAAAGGTGCCAGAACTCCATTCTGGGCATTCTATGACAAAAAAAGCCCTGGAGATAGATAGATAGATAGATAGATAGATAGATAGATAGATAGATAGATAGATAGATAGATAGATAGATAGATAGATAGATAGATAGATAGATAGATAGATAGATAGATAGATAGATGATAGATAGATATAGATAGATAGAGATAAATAGATATAGATGATAGATGATAGATAGATAGATAGATAGATAGATAGATAGATAGATATAGATAGATAGATAGAGATAAATAGATATAGATGATAGATGATAGATAGATAGATAGATAGATAGATAGATAGATAGATAGATAGATGATAGATAGATGATAGAGATAGATAAATAGAGATAGATGATATATAGATAGATAGATAGATAGATAGATAGATAGATAGAGATAGTTAAATAGAGATAGATGATAGATAGATAGATAGATAGACAGACAGACAGAGGGAAGAGAGAGAGAGAGAGAGAGAGAGAGAGGATAGATAGAAAGAGATAAATAGATCGACAGACAGAGAGATCGATCGCCCCCCTCTACTTTGTGGCAGCCCCTGACATTGGAAGGCTGCTCTCCTGTCAACCCGGCTCCTCCTTTTCGTTCAACTCGACCCACCCAATCCCTGCGCCTGTCCTTCCTCGCCTGCGGGTGCCAGCAGGGCCACAAGTCCCCCTGTGCCCGGAGGGAGGGGGCCGGGAAAAGAAAGAGCCCTTTCTCTCCCCACCGTTCCCAGAAGGAGACCCCCCTCCCTTCGTCTCCTCCTGCCAGATGTCACCACAGGACCTCAACCAGTTGCACGGAGCCACGTTGGGGCTTCTGTCTGATTGCCAGTGCCCCCCCCCCACATCCTCTCCTATAAACCAGCATGGGCAGCCGGGGGTGGGGGAAATTTCTCCTGCGAGAATCGCTGGCACCAGATGGGCAGTCTCTAGGTGCAAGACTGCCTCTGGGGGTCTTGCAAGGAGTGGGGAGGGGGCATCAGGCAGGAAATGGAGCCTCTGGGACGCTTCTGCCTTGCCCCTTCTTCTAAGTGCCCCCCCTTCCCTTAAATCCAAGTGGGCGGGGGTCCCATTGATCACCATCTCTCCATCACCCCTAGCAGCTGCTAGGAAAGGAAATGGCTGGGAATTTGCAAAAAAAAAAAAATAATAATCAGAAATCAATCCAGGAAGAGTCAAAAGGTTAATGACGTGTGCCCGCCGCCCCCTGCTCCAGCCTTCCTAGCCCCTGATTTGATTCTCCTCAGCCCCCCCCTCCCCCCATTTTTCTTTCCTTGTGGGGTCCTCTCTCTAAAGGGTCTCTGGTGCTGGGAGGGAGGGGGGAACTGCAGAGGGAGAGGATCAATTAGCCGGGTTATTAATATTTCACCATCTCTAATCGGTCTGGTCTGCCTGCTCTTCCCCCCCCCTTCAGTTCACTTAGATTGATTCAGAGCGGGGGGGGGGGAGGGAATGGCTAATGAGTCCCCCCATCCCCCGGTGCAAATGGAGATGGAGATGCACAGGGCATCTGTGCCCAGTTGGGCTCTGCCTGCCTCCGTGGGTTTACGGGAATTTTTTCTTGGGACTGTGGCCGGTGTCCAATTCAGCCTCTTGGAGATTGGACTGCACAGCTATCTATCTATCTATCTATCTATCTATCTATCTATCTATCTATCTATCTATCTATCTATCTATCTATCTATCTATCTATCTATCTATCTATCTATCTATCAACTCTATCTTTCTATATCTATCTATCATCTATCAACTATCCACTTATCCATCCACCCACCCACTCTCTCATCATTTCTCTAGCTAATCTATCATCTTCTTTCTTTCTCTTTCTTTTTCTTTCTTTCTTTCTTTCTTTCTTTCTTTTCTTTCTTTCTTTTTCTTTTCTTTCTTTCTTTCTCTCTCTTTCCTTCTTTCTTTCTCTTTTTCTTTCTATCTAACCTTTTTCTATATCTATATCATCTATCAATCTATCCACTTCTCCATCCACCCACCCACTCTCTCATCATCTCCCTAGCTAATCTAATCTTTCTGTTTCCATCTTTCTATGTATCTTATCCTTCTCTTTCTATATCTATCTCTAACATCTATCCACTTATCCATCCATCCACCGTCTATGATCTATCTATCTAATTTACCATTTCTTTCTTTCTTTCTTTTCTTCTTTCTATCTCATCTATCCACTCATCCATCCACCCTCTATCTTTATCTATTTATCATCTATTATCCATCGATCCATCTATAGCTATCTATCATCTCCTATCATCTATTTCTCCGCTCAGCCATCCTTCCATCCATCCATCCATCCACCCAGTCTGTCTGCCTGTCTATCCATCCTCTCTCTCTCTCTCTCTCTCTCTCTCTCTCTCTCTCTCTCTCTCTCTCTCTCTCTCTCCCTAACCCCACCCACCCACCCATCCATCCCCATAGCTATCTAACTTCCTAAGAGAGTATTTGTCCCCCAGGGTTGAACTGTGGGGTCCCTGGTGCTCTCTGAGTTTGCTTGTTTTCTTGCAGACGTTTCATGACCCAACTGGGGAACATCATCTGTGCTAAAAAGGAACGTGGGGTTTGCTCTCTGTTTGGCTGGTATATTTCTATATTCCCCCCCCCGTCCCAACAATCCAAAGAAGATGTGTACAGAAAAATATAGGACCTTTTCCATCC
>NC_138208.1:90050645-90235645 GCF_964194415.1 Vipera berus | reverse complement strand
ACAGGATGGAAGCAGTTCCTAGTAAGGCTGCCTTTTGCAATTGACTAATGGCGAATTTGTCAATGCCGATGATGGTGTTCAAGTGGTGCTCCCGTTGTTTTTGGATTGCACCCAAGGTTATTGTTGTTGTTGAAAAAGGAGCAAGATTGAAGTCATCTGATCAATTGGCTGAGTTTATTGGTGAAATAAATTCCCAGGAATCAATCAGTTTATCTATTTATTTATTTCTTCCCTTCTTTCCCCTTCCATCTTTCTCTCTCTCCCTCCCTCCCTTCTTCCTTCCTTTCCTTTCTTTTCTTTCCTTCTACCTCTTTCTTTCCTTCTTTCTACCTCTCTCTTTCTTTTTCCTGATACAGTATAATAATATTTTTACTATAAACGAAATATTTTAAAGTGATGCAGGAAACTGCTGAGGCATCCCAAGTGCTGTTCTGATCAGAAGCAAATAAATGAAGGCCATAGAAAGCGGAAAGAAACATTTTTTTCCTTAAAAGTAAATCTCTTATTTTTTTTAAATCAAATCTTTTGAATGTTTCCATCCAGAAGGGTTTAAACAGTACTATATACAGCATCTGAGCAATTGTTTGTGTGAACTGTTTATATGGCGTCATTTTTTTAAAAAAATCTGCGGATTCTTTGGGGGAAATGGAGTTTTAAGAAAATCTTTCCCCGAATCACCACTCCTGCAAATTGTTTACCAGCCCTTAAAAAATAAAAATTAACACAGCACAATTTTATACAGGCCCACACAGAAGTGAGTTCCGTTCAATTCAATGTGCTTTTTTAAATGTAATTTCTTTTATGTAAGTCACTTTTATTTTGCAGCCGTGTTTTTATTCAATACTGTCCTGGGAATAAACAGCACCCACAATAGGTCTAGAACCAGACTTTAAAGAAACATACATTTCTATCATTTTTTTAACACACACACACACACACACACACACACACCCATTTATGGTCTTTCATTCTGTGTATCATCCTTTTCTTCTTTTAAACAAATGGTCCTTTGCAAATCTGGGAAAAAAAATGACTTTCGGGATCCACTTGTATAGACAGTTCAAAGCTTGCCCCAAATTGTGATCAAGGGGAGCCAAGAAGAAAAATAAATAAATAAAAAGGAAAGTAATCAATGCAAAATCAGAAAGCTGGAGATGTTAGCGCTTGGCTTTGGGGGAAAAAAAAGAGAGAGCTAGGATTTCAGCAAGGGATCAGCCTTCTGCCTCTGGGGTGACACAATGCTTGCTGAAACGTGATCCCTGCCCCATGAGGCAGAGCAGCTCATGTCGGAATTACATCATCCTTCAAACCAACTGCATCGCAGGGCTGGTACCCTCCATCAGTGGCACCCACAGCCTGCGTCTCTGACAGCTGCCTATTCCCGCGTCAAGCTCAGGGCTGGGCTTGGTTTTGGTTCCCCACCCCACCCCCCACCCCCGAAGGAGAAAAATAAGGCTTGCAAAGTCATAGAGGTTTCTTTCTGAAGAAGCATCCAGATCACCTTGAATGGTCTCTTAAATATATATATTAAATATAATAATGTAATATAATATAATAATAATATAATATAGTATAGTATAGTATAGTATAGTATAGTATAGTATAGTATAGTATAGTATAGTATAGTATAGTATAGTATAATATAATATAATAATATAATATAATTAATAATATAATAATATAATATAATATAATATAATAATATAATATAATATAATATAATATAATATAATATAATATAATATAATATAATATAATATAATATAATATAATATAATATAATATAATATAATATAATATAATATAATATAATATAATATAATAATATAATATAATATAATATAATATAATATAATATAATATAAATCTATATATGCAAGGTTTGGCATAAAGATTTGGGAGAAGGCGCCACCAGAAAATCTCAGACCAGTTCAACTGGACTGGCTGTTTGAAAAGCATTTGCAGAAGACAAGAAGGGAGATGGGAGGTTAAGAAACACAAAGAATAAAATGATTAGATAGATAAATGATAGATAGATAGATAGATAGAGAGAGAGAGAGAGAGAGAGAGAGAGAGAGATAGATATAGATGATATAGATTAGAGAATTTAGAGAGGATAGATAGATAGATAGATAGATAGATAGATATAGAGAGATTAGAGAGAGTTGAGAGAGATTAGATAGATAGAGATAGATATAGAGATAATAACCTTTGGGTTGACCCAACAGATAGATTCAGATGTTAAAGCAGGAGTCAAGCTTAGTTTCAGGGAATATTTGCATTTAAACGCCCATTAAAATCAAAGCATTTGATCTTCTTAGGGCTTTCATTGGGGCTATTACATAAACAGGACCCAACATTAAAGAAGCGTGAATATTTCGTGCTTCTTTCTATATGTGTGTGTGTGGGAGAGACGTTGTAACCCTAAAGAGATCCCTAAAGATCTTCTTTGTGCTTGCTTTGGGCGAAACAGTGGTCCATTGCTGGTGAAGATCAAGGGCAGAATTAAGGTGACTGGAAGGGAACTGGATTACATTCTTACAAAAGGAGTCGATGGTTTGGGGGTAATGATCTTAAGAGACCAAGAAGGCTTAGGGATCCTATCTGGGGTTACTCTGTGGATGGTTTGGGGGTAATGATCTTAAGAGACCAAGAAGGCTTAGGGATCCTATCTGGGGTTACTCTCAGGAGAGGAAAATAAACCCATTTGTTGCAGTAGAAATGGTCCCTGGCCGTCTTTAAAAATAGACAAGGCTAGCCAGGTTCCTTAACAGAAACCCCTTTAAAAAAAAAGAAAGAAAAAGAAAACAACAATTAAATTCTACAATGGCATTAATTGCAGAGCTTAGGAAGAACTCCCCCCCCCAGGGGTCCTGCTTTGATATGCTGATGCAAGAAGAGAAGCTGTGTATTTAAAAAAAAAAAAAGAACTCACAATTCACAATCCAAAATAGCTACCTCTTAGCCCGGAAAGAGCAAATAAATGCAGAAGGTTTTAGGTGGAAAATAAACCATCAAATCAAAGCTTTATCATGGCCCCAAACCAGCAGAGATAAATGGCATTCGGTACATTAGCTCAAGGTCAAAAAAAAATCAGCAACAATGGAATCATTGACTGCAGTGTTTAATAATCACGAGGCATAAAGGAGATTTTTTTTTTTATCAACTCAGATGCTTTACTCAATTTTAAGAGTTATTTTTTAAAAACAACCAAAAAAAAAACACCAGGATATTATTATTTTTTTCCAAGAGACGTGTTACCGTTTCCTAAAAATAAAATGAACTAAGGCTGCAAGATCTAAAAGGCAATTCATAAGTTATCAATCAATCCCTATAAATTATCTTTAGAATTTATAAAGCAAAAATTAACCCGGCTAGCTTGCTTGGTTTAAAAAAAAAATGAAGGTAAAGGTTCAAAAACAACAAATATTGCACTGAGATTTAGAGAGGGACTGCTTAACGCAGCGTATTTAATTTCCCCCTTTTTTTACCAAATAAAAAGAATATTCGTTTTGTCTTTTTTTAAAAAAAACAAAAAACCCTTTCAAGTGCTCTGCAAATCCTGAAATTTACCCCGCTTACATCACACCTTCCAATGAAGGAAGGGCTTTTGCAAAAACATCGCTGCCATCGCCATTTATTTATTTATTTTTCTACGAAAATTATAAACCTATTCCCCAAACGGAGAAGGAGAAGCGGGTAAATAAGGGAGGAGAGGAAATAAAACAAAACTCAGCTTCTATTAAATGAATGAATGAATTGAAAAGGCAGAAAGATTACTCCGCGCGCGGCCTTGGGAAATTTTGTTTCTGCCCTTCCGAACGTCCCACTTTGATTCTTCTCTCTAAAAAGTCTTTTTGGGTTGTTGTTTTTTTAAAAAAAATCTTCTCTTCTCCTCTGTAACTTGACTTTTCCTCCAGGAAACACAAGGCTTAATGTATTGCCCTGTACACCGCCCTGAGTCCTTTGGGAGAAGGGCGGTATAAAAATTAAATAATAATAATAATAATAATAATAATAATAATAATAATAATAATAATAATAATAATAATAATAATAATAATTATTATTATTATTATTATTATTATTATTGGCCCTTTTTATACAATTCTCTCCTCTTTCCCCCCCCCGCACCCCCTCCCCAAAGCAATCCTCTCCTTCTCCCCTGCCCCATCTCCCAAATGCTAGGACGCTTCCTGGCATGGGACTGCAAGACCCATCGGCCTGGGCGGTCTCCCCCAGCTATCTGGGGAGTTTTTCTGCCTGCCTGCCTGTCCTGGAAGCGGGGAAGGGGGGTCTTCGGGGTAAGGGGGGGGAAGGAAGAGAGGGTGTGTGTCAGGAGGGCAAAGGAGAGAAGGTCCAACCGAAAAGAGAGAGAGAGAGAGAGAGAGAGAGAGAGAGAGAGAGAGAGAGAGAGAGAGAGAGAGAGAGAGAGAGAAGGTGGAAGTGATCCACTCACCTTGCACAGCTTAGGAGTGGCGGGGAAGGAGAGGTGCCCAGCCTGGCCAGCTTCTGTGCCCCGAGGCTAATCCAGCAGCCAGCCGGGGCTTTTTCCTCCAGCAGAGATCCCCACCCAGCTGGGCTCCACCCTCCCAGCCGGCCACCCCCAGGAAAAGACGCCACTGCGGTAGTGGTAGCAGCAGCCCAGCCGGGTTATCTGCAGTCTCTTTGCAAAGCCATCTTCCAAAGTCAAGAAAGAAGCCCCGCCTTTTTCTCTCCCCCCCCCCCCGCCCAAGCCCTCTTCCCATTGCCAGGAGGAGGAGGAGGAGGAGGAGGAGGAGGAGGAAGAAGGAGGAAGGAGAAGAAGAAGAAGAAGAAGAAGAAGAAGAAGAAGAAGAAGAAGAAGAAGAAGAAGAAGAAGAAGAAGAAGAAGAAGAAGAAGAAGAAGAAGAAGAAGAAGAAGAAGAAGAAGAAGACGACATTCAAGCACGGTCTCAAGAGTTGGGGGGCAGGAGAAGGAGGAGGAGGAGAAGAGGAGGAGGAGGAGAGGAAGGAGGGAGGAAGAAGAACACACTCAACCATACTCTCAAAAGTGGTGGTGATGGTGGAGGAGGAGGAGAAGAGGCGGAAGGCAGGAAGAAGAAGACACTGACCATAGTCTCAAGAGTTGGGGAGGGGGAGGGGGAGGAGAGGAGGAGGAGGAGAGGAGGAGGAGGAGAGGAGGAGGAGGAGGAGGAGGAGAATCCGACAACAGTCTCTGCCTAGCTCAGATCCTTGGGAAGGATAAAATTACACAGTCTGGTCTGAACATCTGGCTGACTCTGGCAGCAACGGGAAGACAGCAGAGGAGAAGAGAAAGAAGTGGAGAAAAAAAACAAAATCCCGCAAAGAGGACTAGGAGGACTGTGGCAAAAGAACGCAAAGATAGGACTCCTGGTAATAAGAGCCTGGGGGGGAGGGGCAATCACAAAACAACCGCAAAACAACCAGAGCCCCACTTGAACCCCATGGGCATTGACAAAATCCCCATCAGTCAATTGCAAAGGGCAGCTTGACTTCGGAACTGCTTACATCCTGCAGCGTCTTTTAATTCAAAGACGCTTGCTCCTCGGGAGGGAAGCCACGGCAAATCTAGACAGCACACTAAAAAGCAGAGACATCACCCTGCCAACAAAAGTGCGTATAGTCAAGGCTATGGTCTTCCCAGTTGCAATGTATGGCAGTGAAAGCTGGACCATAAGAAAGGCCGAACGCCAAAGAATTGAGACCTTTGAACTCTGGTGCTGGAGAAGACTCCTGCGAGTCCCTTGGACTGCAAGGCGATCAAACCGGTCAGTCCTAGAGGAGATCAACCCTGACTGCTCTTTAGAAGGCCAGATCCTGAAGCTGAAACTCAAATACTTTGGCCACCTAATGAGAAGGAAGGACTCACTGGAGAAGAGCCTAATGCTGGGAAAGATTGAGGGCAAGAGAAGAAGGGGACGACAGAGAAGGAGGTGGCTGGATGGAGTCACTGAAGCAGGAGGCGTGAGCTTAAATGGACTCCAGAAGATGGTAGAGGACAGGAAGGCCTGGAGGAACGTTGTCCATAGGGTCGCAGTGGGTCAGACACGACTTCGCAGCTAACAACAACATCCTGCAGTGAGAGCTTTGATAGCATCGAACAACACCTGCTTATCACAGGTCCTTGGGAGGGACTTGATCACATTTATTTATTATTTGAAGGCCGTCATTGCCATTGACAAAATCCCCATCAGTCAATTGCGGAAGGCAGCTAGACTTTGGAACTGCTTACATCCTGCAGTGAGACCTTGAATAGCATTGAACAACACCTGCCTATCACAGGTCCTTGGGAGGGACTTGATCACATTTATTTATCATTTGAAGGCCGTCATCGCCATTGACAAAATCCCCATCAGTCAATTGTGGAAGGCAGCTTGGCTTGGAAGAGCTGCCATCCCGCAATATTACCTTTCACCCCATCAAACAACATCTGGCTATCTCAGGTCCTTGAGAAGGAAGGACTGGGCAGTTGGACCAAAATGTCAAATCCTATCTGAACATTTGGCTGATTGCGTGACACCTCATACTCATCACAGCAACATCACTTTTTTTCCAGACTTTTGACTTTCTGCATTTCTACTTATCACCAGCCCAAGTCAATGTCAATAGAATAGAATTGCCCGTCAATTTCACCACGCCATCCACAGCTGAGCAGAGTGGAGAAGATCCTGGTTAGTTTCTATCCTGACAAGCTGCCCACATATTTCCTGCTATATATTTCCTGCAGGATGAATCCTGAAACCAGGCTGTTTGCAAACAGAAGGATTATGGGATGCAGCTCTTCACATCGGGCTGGAAAAACCTTCTAGACGGCATTCCTCTTTGCCCATGCTCAGAGACACCCACATTATGACTTGGGGCTTTATTATTTCCCCCCCCCATTCTTCTTCAGCCTTCTCCCCAGGATTGAAATCCAGATTTCAGGCCTAAGCACTAAATAATTATGCTAATGAATTAGAACAGGGATATTTGAGGTCACCAATTAACTCTGAGTGCCCCAGAATTTGCAAGCCTCTTTTGAAAAGCTGCCAAGGGATTTTTTTGGGGGGGAGGGGAGGGGAGGGGAGAGAGGCCAGAAGGAAAATCTCTGCTTATGAATTAGCAGGGCTGAAGTTGGATTTCAGAAGGGAGGGGAGGTGGAGAAGGCTGCCGTTTTAAACCCACCCACAGGGTGATCTTGGAAGGGAAGGGAAGGGAAGGGAAGGGAAGGGAAGGGAAGGAAGGAAGGAAGGAAGGAAGGAAGGAAGGGAGGGAGGGAGGGAGGGAGGGAGGGAGGGAGGGAGGAGATAGGAATGAGGGAGGGAAGGAAGGAAGGTGGGAATGAAAGAAGGGAGGGAAGGAAGGAAGGAAGGTGGGAATGAAAGAAGGGAGGGAAGGAAGGAAGGAAGGAGAGGGGGGAGGGAGGGAGGGAGAAAGGAAGGAAGGAAGGAATGAGAGAAGAGAGGGAGGGAGGGAAGGAAGGAGACAGGATTGAGAGGGAAGGAAGGAGACGGGAATGAGAAGAGGCAGGGAGGAAGGGAAGGAAGGAAGGTGGGAATGAAAGAAGGGAGGGAGGGAGAAGGAAGGAATGAAGGAGGGAATGAAAGGAAGGAGGGAGGGTGGGAAGGAAGGAAGGAGATGGGAATGAGAGGGAGGGAGGGAGGAAGGGAAGGAAGGTGGGAATGAGAGAAGGGAAGGAGGGAGGGAGGGAGGGAGGGAGGGAGAAGGAAGGAAGGAAGGAAGGAAGGAAGGAAGGAATTGGAGGAAGGAAGGAGGGAAGGATTTCAGGGCCTTTGCTGATCCGCTTCCCGGGGGGGGGGGTCTCCCCCAAGGCTTGGCCTAAACCGCCAGGGCCGGCGCGCCCTCTGCCCCTTCCCGGCGCGCTTATTCCCCGCCCGGAGCGCTCGCAGCTCACTTGCTCAAGCAAGACCAGGCGGAGGGGAGGGGGGGTCCCCGTGGGTCCGTTTCCACGCAGAGTCCGGGGAAAACGGCAGGCCTGGAGCTCCACCGAGCGCTTCGGCTTTTGCCCGGAGAGGAGTCGGTGGATTCTTCCCGGCTGCCGGAGGCGCCTGAAGATCCACCTTCGCGGCCGAGACACGCGTGGGAGACTCGGAGGGAGGCAGCGGAGAGGATCGGGGGCGTCAAGAGGCTTTTCGAGGTCGCCCCAAAGATCTCCCGCCAAGCCCGGGGCGATCAAACTGGGTCGGTCTAGGTAGGATCACTAGCGGGGGTGGGGGGGTGGGGGTGGGGCGGTGGGCTGGGCTCAGATCACACACAAACCGCAATGTCAAAATCACAGCAGGTTCAACAAGCAAGCCAACGGCGGCAGCGTTCTCACGTTCCTCGACACGACACTCGTGACCTTCCCACCCAGCCAGCCAGCCAGCGAGATTCCACTGCTGGAAGATTTCTAGAGATCCGCTACTCATAAACCTTGCTCCGCCTAAGATTAAATCCCCCCGCCGCCGCCCCCCCCCCGCGCCTCTTTCGAAAAAGCCGATTCCAAAACACGCTTTTTTGCCAAACTCTACCCGAGTTTATTTCTCCAGAAAGAGACGGGGGGGGAGGCTTCTCTCTTCGAGCCCCCTCCTCTCCCCCAGCCCCTCTCGAAAAACCTGAGGGACCCCCGTCTTGAGGGGTATATAGCAGACAAAGATTCCTCCCCCCCCCCGCGCGCGCGCAGCACATCTGGAAGATCTAGACACGCGTTGGCAAAGCCCTTCTTCCGCGAGTCAAGGTGTTTACAAAACTCCCTTAAAGACACGGGTCTCTAGGCATACGTCCTGCTCACGTTCTCCGGGTGTTAAACCCCTAACCCTCCCGAGTTAGCCACGGGTCTAGAATCGGGCTTTCTAACGTCACGGAAGCCCCGAGACCCCGACCCGGTCGTCGGGATCCAACCCCAGGCCGGAGACTTACCCAGCGCGTCCTCCCTCGCCGCCGAGCAGCCTCCTCTTTTGCTGACCGTCCGTCCGTCCCCCGGTGTCCAGATCACGTCGGAAAGCGCCCTTGGAGTCAGGAAAGAGCAGCGGAGGGCTGCGGAGACACCCCACCCCCGCCCCAGCCCGTTCCTCAGCTGTGGAAATGAGTCCAGAAGGACAAAGCGAGGTCCCCCACCGGGCCGGGCTCTTTCCCTGCAGCCCCCCACCCCAGGCAGGGGAGGGGACGGGGGGGGCAGGCCCGGGAAGGAAACCAGCCGCGAAGAGCTCCGCGACCCCTCAGGTGTGGCGGGCGGTGCGCAAAGAGCCAGGTAAGCCGGAGGGAGGAGAGAGGAGGGGAGGGAAGGGGGGGGGACGGGCTGCCTGCTCCGCCCTCTCCCCGCACGCCCCAGCAACCCCCCCCTTCCAGATGGCGGGGGGGCAAGGAAGGGGGAGGGGTCCCCCTTTTCCCCTCCTCCAAACCTTTAAGCTCCTACCGGGATGGGCGAGGCTCTCCGTGGACCCCCCCCTCCCCACATACACACAGCATCTGCCATTGGTCTGGGGCGGGGGAGGGGGGACTGGATGCGGGGGGGCGGGCCTCCCCCACCTACCTCCCCCACCTACCTCCCCTCGGGACCCGAGCGGAGTTTGCGGCAAAAGACCTGCGACTCGGGCCGGGCTGGTGGGAGGGGGGGTCCTGTGTAGTCTCCCACCCCTCCATCCGCCCCCCACCCGATTTAAATACGGGGGCGCGGGGGGGGGGCGGCAGAGAGCCCGGGCAGGCGTGTACACGTGTGAAGGCGCGCTCTGGGGGGGGAGGGGAGAGGGGGCCGAAAGCTGGGAAATGAGGCGGAGGTCCACAAGAGCCGCCTTCCTCACCCCCACCCCACCCCCAGGAAAGGCGATTTGGGGTGGGGGAGGCGCTCGGGCTCTATCCCCATCCCCAGGACAGTCCTTCCGATTAATTTTTTTTAAAAAAGAAGAAAAAGTGATTATATTAATCGCTATTAAAGCGGGCCTTTGAGGATCCCTCGGCGCCCTCGCGTGCTTAATCCGGAGCCGGACCGGAGTCGAGGCGGGGGTCTCGTCATCAATTGCCCAGCCGAATAAAGGACTCGTCTATAGAAACAAGCCAGCCTATTAATTCCTAATAATTCTTTTTCTTTCGTTATGAGCCGTAAAATGATTCGGAGAACCGCCGCCGCCTCCTTCTCCCGCTTGGAAACGGCTCGGACGACCCATCACCGCCCCCTCCTCGCCCTTTCCCCCCCCCAAGGTACCAAACCGTCGCCCCCCACCCCCAAAAAAGCAGCCGCGCGGGCTTGGAAAAGAAGGCGGGCGTTCGCTTTCCTCGGTGTCGGGACTTGGAAGACTACCCTTCCCATTATCCCCAGCCGGGCTAGGGAGGGGTGGGCGCGGTGGCGATGGGAACCGAAATGCCCTCCCTTCCCTCTCCCACCCCGTTCGGCCCCCCCATTTTTTTTGGGGGGGAAAGGGCCTTCATCCAGAACAGAGAACAATTTGGCGAGAAAGAAAGGGGTGGGAAGGGGTTGCTGGTCGTGTGAACGTGCGCGCGTAAGTGTCAACGGCTCCTTTACAGCCACTCTTGTCAGATGTGACCCTCCCAAGGGGGCTCCAGGGTGCCCCCCCCCACCTTAAGCAGGGACCTAGATCCGAAAGGAGAGCAAACCCAGGGCAGAAGGGGCAAACGAGAAACGTTTTTTTAAAAAAGAATGAAAGTATTCGGCGAGAATAAACACGTATTTTCTCGGTTACGTCTGCCTGCGGAAACGCGTCTTTTCAAAAGAAATACCAATATATAATAAATATGAATATATAAAATTAGGTTCGCCTGTTATTCTCCTTTGGCCAACCCATAGTCGCAAACCAATTGGACGGTACGGGTATACAGATATATAGGTGCATAGATGTACGTATATGAGTATACATCTATGTGTGTATATATGTAAATAGGTAAATACACACACACACTCGCGAATTTTGCCAATATCCCCCCCAAAAAAAGAGAGAGGCGGTTTTCGCACGAATATTCGAACTCAATTTTGAAACCCATTTGGGGAAAAAGACACCCCCCCCCCACTTTGCATTATTCGAAACCCAGTCGGCGAAAGCGAAGCGAGCGCGAACCGTTACACCAGGGGTCTTCAAACTTGGCCCTTTTATGACTGGTGGACTTCAACTCCCAGAATTCCTCAGCCAGCTTTGCTGGCTGAGGAATTCTGGGAGTTGAAGTCCACCAGTCATAAAAGGGCCAAGTTTGAAGACCCCTGCGTTACACACACACACACACACACACACACACACACACCCTTCCCGGGCTGCTTCTTCCGAAGGTCAAACTCCCGGATTAATTCGGGAGGGGGGGTCCCCGGCGACTTCGGGTTCCCGGGAATTTCACGGGCTCAACTAACGGGCCATTAATTCTGGAGGGGGGGTCCAGCAAGCAAGTCCAGGACCCTCCCATCCGCCCTACCCCCCCCCCCCCGCGGAGATACTAAGCAGGCAGCGGATCGGGTGCTGGCCGGGGGGGGGGACAGGCAGAGAGAACCCCCCCTTTGTTTGACGAAGAGACCTGCAGGGCCCGGAAGCTTGCACGGTTTGGGAACTTGGAACTGCCAGCAATGAAGGTCGGATTTGACTCCCCCTCCCCAATTCCTTCTCCTCCCCTCTTCTTCCCCCCCCCCACTGCCCCCCCTCCAGTAAATAAGCCGAGGTTTTTCCCGTTTACCTCCACTTCCATCTGTCTCTCTCTCTCTCTCTCTTCTTCCTCCTGAAGCTGGTGACTCCAACTTGGGGGGGGGGGATCTTGACAACGTCTTCACCACCACCCCCGGATGCTGCTCGTGTGGAGACCGCCCCTCACCCAGAAGAAGAGGCCTGTGAACCAAGCACAAAAAGAGACTTCAGCAACTTCGTCTTCAAGACCCCCCCTTTTTTTTTTCTTTTTGCAAGGGGGTGGGCTTGTATTCCGACGACCCAGTGACCTGGAGTTAAGAGAACCCGGGTTTCCTGTTGAATAGGGTTTATATTTATATTTATTAAACATATACCGCCCTTCTCCCGTAGGACCCAGGGCGGTTCACAAGGCAATTAAAACATTACAATACAAAAATTAATAACAATTAAAATAGATTAAATTTTCCTTCATTAAAATCTAAAACCCCTATAACTCTGATTAAAAACCCAATTACAATAAGTTAAAAAATTAGTTTCCCACGACGATTCGCAATGGGGGGGAAAGGGGGGGTTTCGTGTCACCCCAAACAAGCCGGCCTTGTTTTCTCTCAGATTTTTTTTTTAATTTATTCGCGTTTTCTTTTTCCTATCTGCTGTCAACCAAGAAGAAACTACAATCGAAAAATGCGGTGGAATTAAAACTACCGATATTAGGGCGATGCCGTTAAGAGGCTGGCTCTGATCGAACCCGCGACTCTCCGTGTGTCCACTCACACGACCTGTGAAGCGGATCCTACATTAACACCTTCTCTGGGTTCACACGTTCCGGGCCGTAAACTAGACCGGCGGGGTTTGCGTCAACCGTAAAAAAAAAAAAGGCTAACCGAGGTCAACATTAACCAAGCTTTGAGAGGGATGTGGCTAAAGGGATCGTGTGAATGCAGCCCTAAGGACCGCGGACTTCCAGATCTGGTGGGTCGTTCCCACGAGTTGAAAGGCAAGTGGTTCTTGGATTGGTCTACTCGGGAGGAATTATCAGCCCTTCGTAAACCGCATTATGCCACTGTTAAAGGGAAGGAAACCGACCCGGTCAATTTTGGGCAACATGACGGTCGAGGGATGGAAATCCATGGGGATCTGCTCCCAATCTCGAACCGAGTCACTGCCGTGTTCCCACGGTCAGGGGGGGCATCGAACCAGGGTTTATTGGAGGAACTCTGCGTGTTTCTGACCCGAACTTGGCACTAAGGGTAGCGCTGAGTCTGCAAAGCCTGAAGGCAAAGCGACTTTGGGCCATCTAGGGGTTCAGCGAGTCGTGGGAACGCAACCCTTGCAGGGTTCCCTCCTCCTCCCCCTCCCCACTCGGTTTCAGCAGGGCATCCCGACCCAATTCCACGCAGCTTCAACCCAAATCAAAGACAACGCCCGCGGGCGGCCTTCCCACGACCTAATGGCCCAACATCTCGCGGGGATGCTTTTTCATCCTCACCACCCGAGCAGGATTCAAGCATGGGCTCTGGAGTCCCGGGGTGGGGGTGGGGGTGGGCGGGTCTGAACGCGGGGAAAAAACGGGACACCCCCCCCCCTGGCTCGGCCCGAAAAGACCTCGCCAGGAACAGAGGGGAAGGGTCCCCATCTCCCCTACTTCGCGGGGAAGGGCAGGGAATACCGGGGGTGGGGGGTGGAGGGGGGGGACCCTGCGCACCTGCGCGGAGGCGGAGCCAGAGACCGGTCGGGAGGGGAGGGGAGGGGAAGGGGAAGGGGCGGGCAGGGAGAGAGAGAGGGAGGCCGGCGGGGTTGCGGCACATCCCCGGCCCGCCTTACCTGCGCCCGGATCGGTGCGGCGGGCTGGCTCCGGTCCTGGCCCGGCCGCTCTTTATACAACCTCCGCCGGGCAGGCACCTCCTCCGCGCCCGCTGGGTGCCCACTTACCTGCTGGCGGGGCCGGCCCCGCGCCAGGTAAAGCGATCCGGAGACACCTGAGCCGGCCAGGTATCCGGTGTCCCTGGCGGCCTGGTGCCCGGCCGAGGGGGAGGGGGGGGAAGGGGCCTCTGCTAGGGCGGGCGGGGCCTTTTTAAAAATTTACGCGCACCCCCCCCCCTCCGTTCTCTCCCCCCCCGCCGCCGCGGCGGCCGGTTTTCCAGGGGGCTCCGGCGCCTCTCCCCGCCCTCGGCCTCCCTTTGTCCAGCACCGAGCAAGGAGGAGGAGGAGGAGGAGGAGGAGGAGGAGGAAGGCCAGCCAACCAGAGGTGAGGGGGGGGGCGAAAATGGCGGGCGGCATCTGGAAACCCACCCTAAACCCCCTCCCCCTTTTAAGGAAAGCTCCCCGCGCCGATTAACCCAACCTGGCGCCCTCCGGCTTGCGGATAGAAGGGAGCCAAGCCGACCCCCCCCCTCCGCTTCGCCCCCCCCCGCCCGATCTTCAAAACCGGAGGGGGGGGGTCTCACCTGTGTCCCGATTCCTGCATTGGGGCCCGTTCAACCTGCCCCATTTCCCTCGAACACCCCCACCCCCACCCCCACCACCCGCCTCCCCTGCTTTGCGCACGCGAGAGACCGGGCGATCATCCCCAAGCGGGCGCCCGCCAGATGCGCGCGCCCGCGTCCTCTACACCTGGAGGGCGCCGGCTTGGGGAAGACCTTCTAACCTTGGGCATTTATTTAATCGCTTTTAACTTTTGTATCCTGTTTTTGTATTTATTGCCCTGTACACCGCCCTGAGTCCTTCGGGAGAAGGGCGGTATAAAAATATAATAATAATAATAATAATAATAATAATAATAATAATAATAATAATAATAATAATAATAATAATAATAATAATAATAATAATAATAATAATAATAATAATAATAATAATAACAAGTTGGAAGGGACCTTGGAGGTCATCTAGTCCAACCCCCTGCTAAGGCAGGAAACCCTATACCATTTCAGACAAATGGCTGTCCAGTCTCTTCTTAAAAACTTCCAGTGTTGGAGCATTCACCACATAATAATAATAATAATAATAATAAATAAAGACCATGGGCTGCCCACCTAACTAGGGCGGTTTGAGGGGAAAATGGGCGCCTAGCTTTTGGGGGCCCCGGATTGTGGTTTTCCCGCTCCCGAGTGTTTCATCCGTGTCTTTACGTTCGATTTTTCCCTTTTGCAAGACGGCTTCAATCCGAATGCGGCTGGGTGGGGCCTGGGAGGTCTTCTAGTCGAACCGCCTCCGCTCACGCGGGAGACCCTGTAACCGTTCCAGACAACTACAGTCTCTCTTTCAGGATCCCCCCTCTCTCTCTAACGATCTTTCAGGATCGTCACAATATATTTATGCCTCGCCTCCCCCTCGGGCAGGTTAATAACCACGAGGTTACTAACCATGGTCGGTCGTTCTGACGGCTTGTTCGCCCCGTCAGCCAGATGGAATTTGAGACCCGGTTGGGCATTTAAGGTTATTTTACCACGGATTTTACCATGTTCACAAGGAAGCGAAACTACAGTTGTTGCTGGCCGTTGTTCCGCTGGTGTTTGGCCTTCATAAGCGCCGGCTTCTTCCCCAGATTGCAATTGACAGATTAAAATGTGGTCAATGCCCAGATATTTTTTTTAAGAGCCACCCCAGGGGTTTTTTGGGGGGTGGGTGGGGTGGCACCCAGTGTGCCCATAACCTCCCCCCCCAACAAGGCTGGTTTTAGGCCACAGTCTTTCAACTTCCTCTCCAATTCTGTCTTTTGATCAGCCCCTAATATTGATGTATAAAAAAACTAATAAAATAATAAAAGCTGTCAATTACATGAATGTTGGTTGTTGTTGTTTTTTCCCAAGTAGACACAATCTTTCTTCACCAGTGACAACCGGCAGGTATCTGTGGGTCTAACCTGCCTCTTCCCCCTCCTCAAAAGAAGCGGGGGGGGGCCCAAAGCGAGCTTCCTGCTCTTCTGGCTTAGCGTACACGTGTTCTGGGTGGGGGGGCATTTTCCCCGTGTGCATGTCAGCCTCCGGAACCAGCTTCTTTACCTGGGAAAACGCGGCCGCTTATAGCAATTCCCCCCCCCCTTCTCGAGTTTGCTGTCCTGCGAAGGAAGCTTAGTCGTACGTTCTATATGGAAAGACACCCGTGCGTACGTGTTCACACGTGCTTGGGAAAATTTCTTAAGCCAGGACAGGCAAGGAGCAAGGACAGTAGAGTCGTTCGGAAAGAAGGGGCGATCCGGGGGTGGGGAGGGGGTGAACTTACTTACTTACTTACTTACTTACTTACTTACTTACTTACTTACTTACTTACTTACTTACTTCTATAGAAATGTGTCCAGCAAGTTTGTGGAATTTTGCACCCCTCCCCACCCCAGTTTCTCCAAGAAACCGTGGTTGAATGATGAACTGACTCGGCGCTGACTCGGTTCCCGCTTTAGAGCCGACTCCGTTGGCCTCAACGGGACTTCGGGGACCCATAGAGTTCAATCCCTTGACCCGCATTCCTGCCGAAAGGCGGCAGGTCGCCGTTCACACGTGCTTGGGAAGATTTTTTTTTTTTATTTTTAAACCAGGATCTGCAAGGAACGGCGGGGGTGGGCGGGAAGGAAGAGTCAGTCGTTTGGAAAGAAGGGGCGAGCCGGGGAGGGGGGGTGGCAGGGGGGAACCATCTCAATCACACACACACACACACACACACTTCTATAGAAACGCGTCCAGGAAGCGAGCGGAATGAAAGATAACCAAACCAGTCGGATCACTTCGCGGAGAAAGACACCCCCCCGCCCCCCCTCCGCCCCCGGCGGGGGGATCAGATTGCTAAAAGCCCGGCCTGGCGGGGAGGATTAAAGCGGAAAAGCTTCAGACTTGGGGAGGGGGCGCCGGGCGAGGGAGGGAGGGAGGGAGGGAGGGAGGGGGGCCCTGCTGGGGGCTGAGCAGGCTTCTCCAGGGAAAGAGGGCGAGTGGGGTTTCCAGCCCCCCCCCCAGACCCTATTCTCGCCCCCAGACCTTTTCTAGCTTGGTCCCCGGCTGTTGAATGGGGGGGGTGTCCTGCAGACCCCCTCCCCCAGGCTTTATAATCCTCCGCAGGTCCTTCGGCACGATTTGGCCAGGACTTTGATCCTTCCTTGCATTTATTCATTTAATATTTGATTTTTGATTTTATTTTTTTTTTAAAAAAAAATAACATTTGCTATCCTTTTATCGTTTGGCAAAGGATGTTGTAAAATGTCGTTTGAGGCGACCGCCTGGTTGGTTCGTCGCCCAGCCAGCCAGATGTTGAGATTGGATCGGGCCCCTTTGGAGGCCACCTCTGCAGGCGTCCTTAAACCCCCCCCACCAGCCCCCCACCCCAGATCCTGAGAGAGGCAGAAGTTGGGGGTGGGCAGGGCTGCGCGATGGTGTTTGGGGAGTGGGGGACGATGATGGCACGGACTGAATTTGACGTGTTGAGGGTTTTTTTTCCCCTTTTATTTTCGTGAGATTCATTTCACAAATAATAAAGCCTTTCTTTAGCTGCCGGATGTTTTTATTGTTTTAATGTGGTTTTTTGGGTGTGTTTTTTTTTAAAATTGTTTTCTAATTGTAGAATTATGAGCCTGCCTGGCGCCCCTCGGTAGGATTTTTTTTTTTGGGGGGGGAAGGGGCTATAGAAATAAAATAATAAAAATAAAATAAAATAAAATATAGAATAAAATAATAAAAATAAAACAAAATAAAATATTAACATAATATAATATAATTGACATGCCATAACATATAATGTAATGTAATATAATTGACATGCCATAACATATAATGTAATGTAATATAATTGACATACTATAATATATAATGTAATGTAATATAATTGACATACTATAATATATAATGTAATGTAATGTAATATAATTAGCAGACTATAATACATAATGTAATGCAATATAATATACTTATATAATATAATATGTAATATACTAATACATATACTAATACTAATACTATACTATACTATACTAATAAAGTAAAATAAAGAAATAAAATAGAAAACAAACGAAATGAAACAAAATTAAATAGATCCTCTTCTGTCTCTCTCCCCACACCCCACTTTTTAAAAAAAACAAGATTTATTTTTCCGTTAGCAGGAAAAAAAAGAAGGGATGAAAATCCGGATGGCATCCGAGGTTTTTTTTGAGGAGAGAAAAAAAAGAAATTAAAAGTAGCTCCTGTGCAGAGGGAGAAAAAAAAGCATTCCCGGGTTGGGGGGGGGGGTGCAAGGTCGCCCCCTGAAAGAAAGAGCATCGCTTCCCGCCCGGTGGGCTTGCAGACCCCCCCACCTCCCCACCCTCCCGGGCTGCTCTTAGCCGGCGTTTACTCGCGAGGAAACCGCCGTCTTTGTACGCCCCTCTCCTCATTATTTTTTCTCCTGGGGGGGGTCTCCGCTGCCTCCGAAAGGCACCTGAGTTGGGGGGTCTCATCGTTTTCCTGAGCTGAAATGCGACCCCCGTCCTCTTGCAGACTTAAAATTGGCACGGGAGGAAAATGCAGCGAAAAGCAACTTAAAAGCGGTGTGTGTGTGTGTGTGTGTGTGTGTGTGAGGTTTGGAGGGGCCGGGCAGAAACTCAGCGAAACTTCAAAGGCGAGTTTCAACTCAGGCCGAAACTTCCCGGTAAAGGTGTCATTTTGCTGTCTTTCGATCCGTTTTCTCTGCGCTTCCCAAGTGGGGATTTCCCTTCGAAAAGCAGAATCTTTAAAGCTTGGAGAATGTGCTTCCCTAAATAAAGATGACGCCGCGAAAGCGAGATTTGCTGTGCATTCAGGTTTTTGCTTCAGCCTTAAGAAAGAATTAAATTTCAGAAAGTGAACGCAAAATCGAGTCCTGCAATTTGGTGGAAATCAGGTTTTTTTTCTTTCAAAAACAGGCAAAAAATCCGACAAGGTTTCAACCAAGAAGTTCCGTAGTCAAAAGGTTCTCAACTAAAATAAATGTATTTGTTACTTGAGTTTCATTTGCTGCACATCTCTGATCAGTCGACTCTGAACTTCTGCCTTATAGCATCAAAACATTAAAATCATCAGATCTATAAAATGACCAAGCAGGTAAAATATTTTATATCTATACAAGAAGGTTGCCTTCTATTATTTCGACTTATTTTATCCCGGACAAGGAATTTCTCTAATCTGTTGTAGAGGAAGAAATCAACGTATCCTTAAAATTACCTTTAACGTCATTGCTTAACCTTTGAATTATTAAAGGATACATTACCTTCCCATTCTGTAGCTTAAAAATAATTGTAGAAAGCGACGCTCTCTATGTATTTCTAAATTGGAAATTTAAACATTTGCAATTGCAATTTAAATTAAATGGGAGTGAAGATTCTCAGCAAAACAAACACACACACACACACACACACAAACACACAGATCGACCTCGGGGTTAGGATAACACTCTGGATCTTGTGATGCTACCAACAGCAACGTGGCCCTGAGCATGTACAGAATGCTTTTAGATTCCCACTTTTAGCTGATTTTTCTATGGACAAATCCAAATCCCACCAACAACCATTCGAGCAAAGCAGAAGGAGTTGCTGAAACCGCATACATGGGATTAAGGTTAAACTAGGGTTAAGGCAACTTGGGCTGTTTCCACAGAAAGGCTAAATTGAGTTTTGCAGAGCACGTTATGACGACGATGGGGGTCCCCATGTCACCCACCGTGAAATCTTTTTTTCTATCAATCTAACTTTCTCTGGCTCTATTTTCTTGGCAGGAGAGGGAATAAGTTTCCCACTGCTTCCTGAATTATTATTATTATTATAGTGGGATCAGCCAGATGTTCAGACTGAATCTGACATTTTGGTCCCCTTATTGAGTCCTTCCCAAGGACCTGGGTTGGGCAGATGTGGATGTGTGATGAGGTTAAAGGTTTCATCACGTGATGTCAGCCATGCCGAGAGTCTTTGCAATTGACTGATGGTGATATCGTCAATGCCGATATTAGTATTATGGTTGGTTGCACAGTCAGCCAGATGTTCAGTCTGGATTTGGCATCTGCATCCCCCTATCTAGTCCTTTCCAAGGACCTGGGATAGGCAGATGGGTCCTCTTTAATAATATTAAAGGTATGCAGAATGTCAGCTGCTCCAAGTCAAGCTGCCTTTTGCAATGGACCGATGGGCATTTTGTCAATGCCTACGATTATTGGTGCCATCTTTCTTTCTTTTGCCACAATCATTCTACTTCTGTTTGCAGGTCTTTATGTTTTGTGACCTTCTCCAGTTCTTTCTCTTTTATTCTATCTCCAGTATGCTGTCTCCACATTGCCACGTCCACCAGTTTAATAATAATAATAATAATAATAATAATAATAATAATAATAATAATAATAATAATAATAATAATAATAATAATAATAATAATAATAATAAGAAGAAGAAGAAGAAGAAGAAGAAGAAGAAGAAGAAGAAGAAGAAGTTGGAAGGGACCTTGGAGGTCATCTAGTCCAACCCCCTGCTAAGGCAGGAAACCCTATACCATTTCAGACAAATGGCTGTCCAGTCTCTTCTTAAAAACTTCCAGTGTTGGAGCATTCACCACATAATAATAATAATAATAATAATAATAATAATAATAATAATAATAATAATAATAATAATAATAATAATAATAATAATAATAATAATAATAATAATAATAATAATAATAATAATAATTCCTAAATTTCCTCTTCCTCTGCTTCTGACAAGCAAACAGAGAAGGATTGAAATGTTCATTTGGACACCAATCTGTCTGTTTGCTCCAATTCTAAAGTTCTGGTCTTCATGGATTTGAATAAACGTATTTAACTCATTCCTTTTCCCTTTGTATTCCCGGTCCAAATTATATCACCCTCAAGTGGTATATTTGGACAATAGCCAAAGATTAAGAGAATCCATTCTATGGATGCTGGAACAGGGCAGTGGGTGTTCCCTTCTTGAAATTAATCGGATTTAATTTCTTAATATTTTCCAAGGGAGCGGGCATGGAACAAAACATTATCATAGCAACGAATTCACATCAAATGACGTCTGAGATTTGGACTGCACAATTTGGATTCCTCAACTTAACGACCATCGTTGAGCCCAAAATTTCCGTTGCTTAGCGAGATGGTTTCTGAAGTGAGTTTTGCCCTGTTTTACGACATTTCTTGCCACGGCTGTTAAATGAATCACTGCGGTGGTTAAAGTTAGGAACACGGTTGTTAAGTGAGTCCAGCTTTCCATATTGACTTTGTTTGCCAGACGGTCACAAAAGGGGATCCTGGAACACTGGAACCGTCATAGGTACATGCCAGTTGCCAAGCGTCCCGAGTTTTGATCACATGACCCTGGGGAATGCTGCAACGGTCGTTAAGTGTGAACAATGGTCCTAAGTCCCTTTTTTCCACTGCTGTTGTAACTTCAGTTGTAAGTCAAGGACTGCCTGTTCTGCAATTCACTTCAAAAAGTCGAGGGCTTCAGACACATCGCCTTGGCTGCCATTTTGACTTTTTCGCCCCTTACGGACACCCCTGGCAGAAGACAAGCCGGGGTGCAAGTTTTACCAGGGTCTTTTTGACCCAAAACACTGAACGGTAGCTTTCGGAGAATTCAGCCACCGGATCAGACAAATGTGGACTAGTCTCCTGGCTGAAGGAGTCAAATTAGATGCGGCTGGCTGCTGGGAAAACAAACCTGCTTTTTGTTTTTTTTTGTTCCCCCTCCCCCAGAAATAGAATCGGGCTAAGTAGAAACAGCGCTGTTTTTTCAGAAATGATTTTTTTCCCATCTCCATTAAGATCCTGATAGACTGCTTCTGTACATGGAGGCTCTCCTGAGCAGCACTCGATAAAAACCCTGGATAACAGCTGCAGAGGGTCCGAATACAGGTTACCTTCCTCGTATCCCGCTAAAATCCCCCCAATTTCCCCAGTTTGGCCCATCCCGCAAATTGCTATCCCGACCCATCCATGGGCAGTCTTCGACTTACAACATTTCATTCAGTGACCGTTCAAAGTTACGACGGCACTGGAAAAAAAAAGCCACCTGGGACCATTTTTCACACTCGGCGTACTTTTGCCGCATTCCCCCCACCCCCAGGGTCACGTGATCGAAATTGAGACGCTTGGGAGCTGGCTCCTATTTACGACGGTCGCAGTGTCCCCGTGTGTGTGTGTGTGTTTGACGTGATCCCCTTTAGCGACCTTCCGACAAGCAAAATCAATGGGGGGGGGGCTGGATTCGCTTAACAGCCGGGGATTACTTAACTTACCAACCGCAGTGGTTCACCGTGGCAAGGAAAGTCGTAAAGCAGGGCAAAACCGCCGGAAGAAATGTCTCGCTTAATGACGGAGGTCCTGGGCTCGGAATCGCGTGTCGTAAGTCGAGGATCAGCTGCTGCGGAGGAACAGCTTCAGGCAGCGGAAAAATTGGCATTTTTTGCCCCCACCCCGGTCTCTTTGCTTCCTGAAATCAGCAAAACGGGGGCCGAACGGGAGATTGTGGGCTGCTTCATCCATTGCTGAACATCCGGCAGGTTGCATTCTTGCCCCCCCCCAGACCTCCCCCTCTCCCCCCCCCTTTTCTGGGATAATGTTACTGCAATCCTCGGCGCTGTTTCCTGCTCCCTTGGCGAGACGGATGGCAGATGCCAGCGGGGTAGCAGCGTCGAGCCAGCAGCGAGGGGGGTGGGTGGGTGGGGATTTTGACCGAGTTCCAGATTATGGTCGCGTCTTCTCCTAAGCCATAATTTGCTTTAGGGAGAGAGGCTGGCGGCTTCGGCTGCTGGTGGCGCGGAGAAGACAGGGAAGTGGGGGGGGTCTCCTCCCAGCAAGCAGAGAGGCAAAATATTCATATAATAATAATAATAATAATAAAGTTGGAAGGGACCTTGGAGGTCATCTAGTCCAACCCCCTGCTGAGGCAGGAAACCCTATACCATTTCGGACAAATGGCTTGGGTGATGACGCCGGGGAGTGGAGAGGCTGCGACGGTCGTAAGTGTGAAAATCGGCCATAAACCCCCCCTTTTCCCCCCGAAGGCTGTTTTAACTTCAAACGGTCACTAAATGAATGGTTGTAAGTCGAGGACTCGCCTGTATTCTGCATTTCCCTGTACAGTTTCTACCACCGCGGCCGTTTAGGTCCTACGAACCAGGTTTAAAGACGGAACGTGTGTCGTGTTTTCGTATTCCGTTTTCACACCTACGACCGTTGCAGCATCCCCAGGGTCACGTGATCAAGATTTGGACGCTCGGCAACCGACTCGTATTTATGACGGGCTGCAGCGTCCCCGGGGGGGTGTGTGTCACCTGATCCCCTTTTGTGACCTTCTGACAAGCCGAGTCAATGGGGGAAAGCCGGATTCGCTTAACAGCCGTGTTACTAACCGAACACTAGCAGTGATTCACTTAACAACTGTCTTCCTCACTTAACAACTGCCATGTTCACCGAACGACTGTCTGGCTTAGCAACGGAAGTGTTGCGGTCGTACATATGTGGGGTGATCAGAGTCAGAATTGAGCTGGAGGGGAATTCAGAGGTCTGCTAGTCCAGCCCCTCTGCTCAAGCTATATACCGTTTCAGACAAGTGACTGTCCGGTCTCTTCTTAGAAACCTCCAGTGTTGGAGTACCCACAACTTCTGGTGGCAGGTTGTTCCCCTGGTTAATTCTTCTCACTGTTAGGAAGTTTCTCCTTAATTCCAGGTTGCTTCTCTCCTTGATGAGTTTCCATCCTTCGTTTCTTGCCCTGCCTGTCTGGGGGCTTTGGAAAACAAACGGAGCCTTGCCTCCTCTTTGTGGCCGATCTTCCTGTCGATGGCTAAGCCGAGCAGCTCAGAAGTCACGTTTTGGGCTCTGCTGCCTCTGCCAGGGTCCCATCCTGCTTCTTCCTCCCCTGGAGCCTTCAGGCCTCCCTCTGCAAAACGGAGCAGGATAAATATTTCACGAGTGCAAAAAAGTATCGCCTGGAAAGGAGAAAGGGAACATGTTGATCTCCTTTAGTGACAGCTGCAGGATGGTGGATGTGATGCATCACTTCTCAGAGAGAGAGAGAGAGAGAGAGAGACGGAGAAATGGAGAGAGACACAGAAAGAGAGAGAAAGAAAGAGAGAGAGACAGAGAGAAACAGAGAGATGGAGAGAGACACAGAAAGAGAGAGAGAGAGAGACAGACAGACACACACAGAGAGAGACAAAGAGATAAGAGAGAGAGAAAGAGAGAGACACAGAGAGACAGAGACAGAGAGAGAGAGAGAGAGAGAGACAGAGAGAGACAGAGAAAGACAGAGAGGGACAGAGAGAAAGAGAGAGAAAGAAAGAGAGAGAGAAAGAAAGAGAGAGAGAGAGACAGAGAGAGACAGAGAAAGAGACAGAGGTAGAGAGAAAGAGAGAGAAAGAGAAGAGAGAGAGACAGATAGAAAGAGA
The DNA here is from genome assembly GCF_964194415.1 of Vipera berus. Classification (NCBI taxonomy): domain Eukaryota; kingdom Metazoa; phylum Chordata; class Lepidosauria; order Squamata; family Viperidae; genus Vipera; species Vipera berus. Next base: position 90,211,667 of record NC_138208.1, on the reverse strand, counting down.
GAGAGAGAGAGAGAGACAGAGAAAGAGACAGAGGTAGAGAGAAAGAGAGAGAAAGAGAAGAGAGAGAGACAGATAGAAAGAGAGAGAGAGAGAGAAAGAAAGAAAGAAAGAGAGAGAGAGAGAAAGAAAGAGAGAGAGACAGAGAGAAACAGAGAGATGGAGAGAGACACAGAAAGAGAGAGAGAGAGAGAGAGAGAGACAGACAGACACACACAGAGAGAGACAAAGAGATAAGAGAGAGAGAAAGAGAGAGACACAGAGAGAGAGACAGAGAGACAGAGAGAGAGAGAGACACAGAGAGAGACAGAGAAAGACAGAGAGGGACAGAGAGAAAGAGAGAGAAAGAAAGAGAGAGAGAAAGAAAGAGAGAGACAGAGAAAGAGACAGAGGTAGAGAGAAAGAGAGAGAAAGAGAAGAGAGAGAGACAGATAGAAAGAGAGAGAGAGAGAGAGAAAAAAAGAAAGAGAGAGAGAGAGAGAGAGACAGAGAGAGACAGAAAAAGACAGAGAGGGACAGAGAGAAAGAGAGAGAAAGAAAGAGAGAGAGAGAAAGAAAGAGAGAGACAGAGGTAAAGAGAGAGAAAGAGAAGAGAGAGAGACAGATAGAAAGAGAGAGAGAGAGAGAGAGAGAGAAAGAAAGAGAGAGAGAGAGAGAGATTGGGGGGGAAGGGGGAAATAGGGCGGACCCACACCTTCCATTCATCGGTTGAGGAAGTTTTCATTTGAAACACGGCTCTCCCAAAGGAGCAGAGGGTGGACTGGATGGCCTCACCGACCCCGTCTGGCCCTACGGGTCTTACGCTGAGAGTCTGTGGAGATTCTCTGTCCTCCAGGTCACGCCTGCCCCAAAGGTGCTTTTTTCCAGGAGGCAACTGGACTGCCTTGTGTGTCTCCTCTGAAGATGTTTCACTTACCGTCCCAGAAGCTTCTTCAGCTCTGACCGGACGTTGGGGGAAGGGGAGGACAATTCGCTTAGGGACCGTTTTAAATGACAACGGCCACTGGAAAAAAAGGGGACTTATGACCATGACAGCATCCCCACGGTCACGCGATGCACATTCGGAGGCTTGACAACTTGACGAGCCCAGTCTGATTCGCTCCACAACCGTGTGGTTAATTTAACAACGGCCGCGATTCGCTTCGCAAACGTGGCGAGAGAAGGCGTGCAGCGGGGCAAAGCCTCACCGAACCCGTTTTTCACTTAGCAACCTCAATTTTGGGCCCCGTTGCCGTCGTAAGTCAAGGACTGCCTGTAGTTTTCTTTGGCGTACAGCGACACAATCCGGGGGAAAAAGAAAAAAAAACTTTTAGCCCGGTTTGTGCAACATTTGCTAAATCTGAGCCCGCTGTGTTCCTCATTTGGGGAAGGGGCCCGAGCTTGGCCAGATGGCCCGTCTAAACCCCCCCCTTGCCTCCTCAAACCCGTCTCAAGCGGCTCTGCCCCCCTCCCTTCCCCAGTGACAACTCCCCCCCCCTTTCCAGGGCTGCTGGCATGCATCTGAGCATCATCCATTAATAATGGCCACCGATCTGCACCTCTTATTTTCCAGCTAGGCGAAAGGTTACCCGGCGTAACCCGAACTCGTGGCACCCAGCCCCGCTCGACTATCATGGAAACGGTCTCAATTTCCTGGCAGGTTTGAATCGGAGAGGGAGGGCAGAGGATCAAACACGAGCCGGGCATTTCAGCAGCTGCCAGCCTTTGGGCAGGGAGAAACTGCCAGGCCCAGATCTGTTGAAGGGTGTCGTAGGCACCGTGGACACCCTACTGATGATCTGGGGTTCAGTTTTTGTGGGGTGAAGCACTGCGACCTGTTGCCCTCATGTCACCCCCGATCTTTCTTTTCTTAATAATAATAATAATAATAATAATAATAATAATAATAATAATAATAATAATAATAATAATAATAATAATAATGATAAGAAGAAGAAGAAGAAGAAGAAGAAGAAGTTGGAAGGGACCTTGGAGGTCTTCTAGTCTAGCCCTCTGCTCAAGCAGGAGACCCCATACCATTTCAGACTAGCGGCTGTCCAGTCTCTGCTTAAAAATCTGAAGTGATGGAGCACCCACAACTTCTGGTGGCAAGCTGTTCCACTGGTTAATTGATCTGGGATTATAGAATAACAGAGTCGGAAGGGACCGTGGAGGTCTTCTAGTCCAGCCCCCTGCTCCAGGAAGAGACCCTATACCATTCCAGACCGATGCCTGTCCAGTCTCTTCTTGAAAACCTCCAGTGTTGGAGCACCCACAACTTCTGGTGGCAAGCTGTTCCACCGCTTAATTGTTCTAACTGTCGGGAAATTTCCCCTTAGTCCTCGATTTATGACAGTTCATTTAGTGACTGAAGTTACAAAAGCCTTGGAAAAAAGTGATTGGTAACCAGTTTTTCACACTTAACGACCGTCGCCGCATTTCCCCCCTGGTCATGTGATCAAATTTCAGTCGCTTGGCAACTGACTCACGTTTACGACGGTCGCAGCATCCCCGGTGTGTGTGTGTGTGTGTGTGTCATGCGATTCCCCTTTTGCGACCTTCCGAGAAGCAAAGTCCCACGGGGGGGGGGAGGGGGGAGGCAGATTCGCTTAACGACCGTGTGACTAACTTAACAACCGCAGCGATCCGCTTTGCGCCGGCGGCGAGAAAAGGTTGTAAGATGCTGGAGCGAAATTCACCGATCCACCGTCTTCTGGCTGAGCCGCGGAAATTTTGGACTCAGCGGTGGTCGTTAAAGCGAGGAGCGCCTCTAGTAGCCCGCCTCTGAAGCCTCAGTCCTTCCCTTTGGATGACCCTGAGCTGGCTTCACCTGACTCCACCTGCCTAAGTCCCCATAAGCCACTTCCACACCGCCTGCTTGTCATTAGGAAGCAGGATTGAGCAAGGAACCAGGTCACTGTCTTATCCCAGCGCGTGGGCACACACACACACACACACACACACAAAGAGACTAATTGGCACCTGTCACCCTACAGAGGTCCCAGCAGATGGCCCTCGAAGCTGGGCTGATCTGATCTTGACGTAAAAAAAAAAAGGAAAAACCACCACAACAAGGAAGATCTCCAGGAAATCCTCACATTTTAGCCAGCTTGGGAAACTGCAAAATTATCCCGGAAGGGGAAAAACACAAACAAACATTGTAATTCTTGACTTAGGAAATGCGGTGGGTGCAGTGACAAAGTCAGCAGGAGTCCAGCTTGTTCAGAATGCAGAATGAAAGAGTGGGGAGGGAGCTTGGAGGTCATCTAGTCCAACCGCTCGAAGAGGAGACCGTATACCATTCTGGGCTCATGTCTCTCCCGTTCTCTCCTTAGAAGCCTCCTTACTCCTCCCCTCCCTCCCTTTTCCTTCTCCTTCCTGCCCTTCTTTCTTCCTTCTCCTTTTTCCTTCCCTTCCTCCACTTCCCTTTGCTTATTCTTCCTTCTCCTCCTTCTTTTTTTCTCCCTTTTTCCTTCCTTCCTTTTTCCTTCTTACCTGCCTTCTTCTCCCTCCTCCTCTTCCTCCTCCTCCGCCTCCACACAAACACCACTCCTTTCTAGCACTGAGGATGTTCCCTAGTTGGGTCATGAAACGTCTGCAAGGAAACCGCCAAGCTAGAGGAGCACCAAGGACCCCACAGTCCTTTTCTTCCCTCCTCCTCCTCCTCCTCCTCCTCCTCCGCCTCTTCCTCCTCCTCCTCCTCCCTGCAAACCCCCCTCCCTTCTAGCACTGATGATGTTCCCTAGTTGGGTCATGAAACGTCTGCAAGAAAACCACCCAGCTCAGAAAGCATCAAGGATCCCACAGTCATCTTCCTCCTCCTCCTCCTCCTAACTGCCACACTTTTATTAATTAACACGAGACACCGTTTTGAAGACCAGCCTCTTGGTCCTCTAATTACTACAAGGCTTTTTAAAAAAGCAACTATTACATTTTTTTGGTTCATGGTGTGGAAAAACAGAGGCCTTCTCTTGCATTTAGTCTTGAATAAATGTCTCCTAGAGATCAGTTCTTCTGCCAACCTAGCAGTTCGAAAGCACGTAAAAACGCAAGTAGAAAAATAGGGACCACTACGGTGGGAAGGTAACAGCGTTCCGTGCGCCTTTGGCGTCTAGTCATGCCGGCCACATGATCACGGAGACGTCCTTGGACAAACGCTGGCTCTTCGGCTTTGAAACGGAGATGAGCACCGGCCCCTAGAGTCGGAAACGACTAGCACGCGTGTGCGGGGGAACCTTTACCTTTACCTTTAGAGATCAGTTAGCCTCATCCCAATTCAGACTGTTGGCCCACTACTCTCTCGCAAACTCTGAAAAGTGTAATCCAATCCATCTGAACATTGGGAGCTTAGTTGGAGGAAACGGGCAATTAAGAAATAGGAATTATAAACAATTATAAACAAACAAAATCTGGGGAAGGGCTGCCTGGGACAGGTGCAGAATCCAGTTTAATCCAGGAGAGGCCCAAGAATCAGTCCCGCAATTGCACTACAGGTAGTCCTCGGTTTATGGCCGCAACGTAGCCCAAAAATTTATGTTGCTGGGTGAGAAATTGGTTAAGCGAGTTTTGCCCTGCTTTACGACTTTCCTTGCCACCTTTCTTAAGTGAACCCCTGCAGTTGTTAGTGACACGGTCGTTAAGTGGATCTGGCCTTCCCTCATTGACTTTGCTCGTTGGAAGGTTGCAAATAGGGATCAGGGTACCTTTGGGCCCTGCGACCGTCATAAAGGTGAGTCAGTTGCCAAGCGTCCAAATGTAAATCACGTGACCACGGAGACGCTGCAACGGTCGTGCGAAACATGGCCTTAAGTCACTTTTTTCAGTGCCGTTGTGACTTCGAACGGTCATTAAAGGGATCGTTGTAAGTCGAGAACTAGATTACGTCTCTTCTCTCTTCTAATGACTTGGCCCGCAACTTACCCGAGTAGATGCTTTAAATAAACACATGAAGAAGACTCCGTGTATTTTAGAACGTGGGATAATTTCTATCAATGGTTAGAAAAACGAGTCAGAGGAACGTGATATGTAATTTTGAGTGTATATTAGCAAGAAGAAGGCTTTTGAGTGATTAATTAACAAATTGTTTATATGATAGTTAACTATTATCCATTATTGTTTGTTAAACACATGAACCCAGACATTATGCTGTTGGCTAAATATCGAGAGTGTTATTTGGGAAAACCCCAACCCTGATCCCAACCCTAACCCCGACCCCACCTTATTCCTAACCCTATAAAAACTAATAAAATCGATACCAAAATAAATAAACGTATGAAGAACGGTTGCAGGAACTGGGCTTGGCTAGTCTAGCGAAGAGAAGGACCAGGGGTGACATGTTAGCAGTCTTCCAATATTTGAGGGGCTGTCACAGAGAGGAGGGGCGGGGTGTGTGTGTGTGTGTGTGTGTCCACCTATTTTCCAAAGCACCTGAAGGCCGGATGAGGAATAATGGATGGAAACTGATCCAGGAGAGATTCAACCTAAAAATTAGGAGGAATTTCCTGACGGTAAGGACGATCAACAATCAATGGAACAGAAGTTAGCCTTCAGAAGTTGTGGGAGCTTCATCACTGGAGGCCTTTAAGAAGAGACAGGACAGCCATCTGTCAGAAATGGGGTAGGTCTCCTCCTTGGGCGGGGGGGTCGGACTAGAGCAGGGGTCCCCAACATCCCGGTCCGTGGATCGGTACCCGGCCGCGGGCCACCAGCAACCGGTCCGCACAAACAAGCAAAGCCCCATCCGTGGGATGCAGGCAGCACACTAAACCACACACACACACATACCGGTCCACAGAAAAACAACAACAAACCTCTCTCCACGGAACCGGTCCCTGGTGCCCCAAAGTTTGGGGACCTCTGGACTACTAGATGACCTCCAAGGTCCCTTCCGACTGTTATTCCAATTCTAAAAATGTTCCACTGCTTCCAAAACCTCTTGACCTTTTTTTTTCTTCTTTTTTTTGGCAAGCAACAATCTGATAAATATTTTTGCAGCTGCTTCGGAGAGTGTAAGAAGAGTTTGAGCTGCAGTCACAAAAGCCGAACTGCCGCTGATTAATTTGCCTGGCGGTGCTAAACATGATTGATGCTCCAGGCCTGCCACCTGTCGGCCGGTCAGAATATTGCCTGGCATTAGTGGACTGGGGGAAAAAAAAGGCATTTCCTTGCTTGGCTCCAATCTGCGACGGATTTTTAGGACTTTCCGCTGAGCGAAGTCAGTTGGGGAAGCTGAATTTGCCCCACAACAGAGGGATTCGCTGAACTGAGTGGGGAAAAGGGTCGTAAAATGGGTCGCAACTCCCTTAGTGGCTCCTTAATGACGGAAATTCTGCTGATTGTAAGCAGAGGACCACAATTGACAGTTCTGGTCATTAAGTGAGACATTTGTTCAGCCCACCCTTTTAGGACTTTTCTCCCCCACGGTTGGTGAGGGAAGAGCTGCGGCTGAGAAGTTATTAAGCCGATCCTTAAATGAATTCGGGCTTCCCCCGTCGACTTGGCTTGCCAGAAGGGCGCAAAAGGGGTGGTGGTGGTCACGTGACACCCTCCCGGGACGCTGCGACCGTCGTAAATAGGAGTCGCTTGCCAAAGCGTCTGAATTTTGATCGTGTGACCCTGGGGGATGCCGCAGCGGTCGTTAAGCGTGAAAAGGGATGCTAAGCCACCCTTTTCAGTGCCGTGGTCACTTTGAACGGTTACTAAACGAAATTGTTGTAAGGCGAGGACAACCTGTACGAAAAAAATTGATATGGCTGCCCAACTGAAGGGGACTCTGGGAAGCTTACAGAATTAAAAACCCACCACAAAACACAATGAAACCACACACACCCCATTGCCTCAGCAATCGGACCAATTCATTTGTTTGAGATGGTTAGAAGATAAGGCAGGGGTCCCCAACATTGGCCACTTTAAGACTGGTGGACTTCAACTCCCAGCTTTGCTGGCTGAGGAATTCTGGGAGTTGAAGTCCACAAGTCTTAAAGTGGCCATGGTTGGAGACCCCTGGTATAAGGTTCCCTGCTTGAGTGGGAGGTTGGACTAGAAGATCTCTAAGGTCCCTTTCAACTCTGTTAAAACCAGGCCTTTTGAAAGAGTTTAGCCCTGCTTCGGTCTCCAAGCTTGCTTTAATTTTTTTTTCTTTTGAAAGAGTGTCAAAGAGGGCCCTAGTCTTAACTCTGCAGGGATGAAGTTCCTCAGAGAGAGAGCCACCACGGAGAAGGTTCTTCTTCTGGGTCCCACCAGGTGGACCTCCTTAGGAGAGGGGATCCATAACATCTGATTTCCAATCTTTTCTCCGCAGGGATGATGTTCCTCAGAGAAGGAGCCACCACAGAGAAGGCCCTTTTTCTTGGTCCCACCAGAAGGACCTCCTTAAGAGAGGGGGACCCTTGGTAAGGCCACACTTGGAATCCCGTATCCAGTTTTGGTTGCCCCAATATAAAAAAGATGCTGAGACTTTCTAGAGTGCAGAGAAGAGCAACAAAGATGATCGGGGGACTGGAGGCTAAAACATATATCAAGAACGGTTGCTGGAATTGGGTATGTCTAGTTTAATGAAAAGAAGGACGAGGGGGTGACGTGATAGCCATCTTCCAATATCTCAGGGGCTGCCCCAAAGAAGAGGGAGTCAAGCTATTCTCCAAAGCGCCCGAAGGCAGGACAAGAAGCAACGGAGGGAAACTGATCAAGGAGAGAAGCAACCTGGAACTAAGGAGAAATTTCCTTAGAACAATTAATCAGTGGAACAGTAGAAGTGGATGGCCCATTTCTGGGGGTATTCAAGAAGAGACTGGAGAGTCAGTTTTCTGAGATGTTAGAGGGCCTCCAGCTTGAGCAGGGGGTTGGACTAGAAGACCTCCAAGGTCCCTTGGAAACTAGAAGCAACCTAGAACTAAGGAGAAACTTCCTAAAAGTGAGGACAATTAACCAGTGGAACACCCTGCCTCCAGACGTTGTGGGTGATCCATCACTGGAGGTTTTTAAGAAGAGACTGGACAGGCATCTGTCTGGAATGGTACAGGGTCTCCTGCTGGAGCAGGGGGTTGGACTAGAAGACCTCCAAGGTCCCTTCCAGCTCTATTCTGATTAAATTGATTGAAGATAGGTATAAATGATAGATATTATATATAGAGATAGGATAGATAGGGTAGATAGACAGACACATACATACATACATACATATATATAGAGAGAGACAGACAGACAGACAGACAGAGAGATAGGATAGGGTAGGTAGATGCTAATGCTGCTCTTCTTTGGGGCAGCCCCTCAAATACTGGAGCATTGCTATCATGTCCCCCCTCGTCCTTCTCTTCATTAAACTAGACATACCCAATTCCAGCAGCCGTTCCTGATATGTTTTAGCCTCCATTCCCCTGATCATCTTTGTTGCTCTTCTCTGCACTCTTTCCAGAGTCTCAACATCTTTTTGACATCGTGGTGACCAAAACTGGATGCCGTATTTCAAGTGTGGCCTTACCGAGGCCTTGTAAAGCGGTATTAACACTTCGCGTGATCTTGATTCTATCCCTCCGTTGATGCAACTCTGCTAATGCTGCTGCTGCAGCGCACTGCTCTATTCTATTCTGATATTCTGAAGTCCGTTTTTTCAGGACCGTTGTAACTCGGAACGGTTGCCAAAGGTTATAAATCGAGGACTAGCTGCATTCCAGACCGTCACACCCCCTCCAAAGGGCCCTTGGGAAAAAAAAAACAAACCCAAAAAAGAACTGGGGGTTTAATCCCTCTCGCCGTAATTATCACTCCAAGGGGCCAAGGTATATACATATTTTATTTTTTAAAAAGTTTACAGTTTCTTTAATTATACACAACTATTCTGAGAGGTTATAATCCTTAGAAGAGGCATTTGCCACAGGGGGGGTGTCTCCCCACCCACTACCATCCACACTGCCGCCAGCCACGTCATCGCATCGCCAAGAAGGGAGGAGAAGGGGGGGGGAACTGGCTGGGGCAGGCAAGAGGCAGGCCGGGCTTCCCGTTTGACCTCTTCCAAGTATTCACACGTTGTACCAAATACACTCCGGGAAATTAAGCAAAAAACAACAACAAAAAAAACACCTGCCGATTTCCAAATGGGGCACCCCCCCCTGCTTCGAGTTCCAGATCAGCATGCAAGAAGGCAACGTTCTAGATCACCACCACCCCGTTCCAAATCCGAGCCGGGGGGGACCTTGGCCTTGTCCAAAAGCTGTTTCCACCCGTCTCCTTCTCGACCCCCATCAGCCAAGCAAGAGAACTTAACTCAAGTTCTCAGTTTACGTCCGCACTGACCACCCCCCTTCCTCCAATCTCTGCTCCGGAACCACTAAATAAATATATATATATATATATATTTTTTTAAAAAATCTGAATTAAGGGGACAAGACCGCGATTATCAGGGTGAGGTGGCAGCACTGCAGCTCTGCTTCCACGTACGGCTTAAGATACGTCCAGGGTGGCTTAAAAAAGCTGCTCAACGGATGGATCGGGGAAGATGGTGAAGAGATGGAAGAAAGCTTAGGTGCCTTCAAGAGAAGTTCCCCCTCCAGAAGACGGATCTAGATCGCTAATCGAAAAGGACCGGGTGGGAAGCATCAAGATTCGCTCAGCTGCAATTGACTCTGGATTGTCATTTCCACCGGCCGTCTGAAGGCAGCCATCAGCTCCACCGGTGGTTGGTCGTTTGGTGTCATCAAGTGAAGACCGTTGGCCAAACGGCGTCAAGTGGAGATTGAGCAACCCACAGAGGAGGAGGAGGAGGAGACGGCATCAACCTACGTTAAGGGTCAAGGATGGGAAGGAGACCCAAGTTGAAATCCGCTTCGTTTAGCTAAACGCTTTTGAGGTGGTTCCTCAACAAGGGTCTCTTCCAGACTTGACCTCGCCAACATTTGGCCAACCATGATCACTAGGTCAACTCCAGGCCAAGGAACACCAGAAAAGTTTGCAGCGGGCTGTGGTATGTGTGTGTGTGTCTGTTGAAACCTACGTTCAAGAACTAATTTCACCTTCAACCATCATCTCGGCCACAAACGTTCAAGAGATGAGATGCGCCCCCCCCTAAAAAAAAAAAGGACCTTCGCGAATCGAAAGAGTTGGGCCGAGCCAATTTCAGGGCCCAGAATTTGGTGCCGACGTGGGTCATCTTTCTATCGGAAATTTTGTTACGTTTTCGCTCCTTAATTAAAGCCAGCATTGCGGCTTTGCTTGACGGGAAGGGGTGGGGGGGGGAAGAGGAAAAAAAAAAGGGATGTTAATTTATGAGCGGTCAACAAATCTCAAAATATCAAGAATTCAGACTTGTTTCCGAAAAAAAGAAAAAAAAAGAGATTACCTTCGTAAAGGGAATTAGAACACTAGCGTATCAATATATCTATCTATCTATATATATGTACAATCATGGGGAGAAGAATGGTTTATGTTGCTCAAAGTGGCACTCCTATCATGATAGATAGCTTGGCACTCCAAAAAAAAAAAATCTAGGACCTCACAGCGCCTAGAGATCATTGCACAGGTCAACCAATTAGCAGCACATTTAAGGCAGACCGAGCCCATCGTGCACTCCTCCATGCCGGCTGGGGAGGATGGGGGATGGGGTGGCAAATGCAGGACGACACCAGGTTAGGGATCCGTAAATCTTAAATCAGTGTTTCTCCATTTTAGCCACTTTAAGAGGGGAGGACTTCAACTCCCAGGATTCCCCAGCCAGCAGAGCTGGCTGGGGAATCCTGGGATTTGAAGTCCGCCCACCTTAAAGTGGCCAAAATTGAGACAACACTGATTGAGGAGGTCCATCTTATCTTCCATCAAGACCCAGACAAAACAGGGGGTCCCCTATTCCAAAATCACTTCAGCTGCTCACCACAACACAATTTCACTGCTTTTCCCCCCTCCCCAACGTCTTCAAGGCCAAAAAAAAAGAGAGAATGACTATGAATAATTTTTGTGGGGAGGGGTGTTTCCCCCCTCGCCCCCACTTTATGCCCAAGACGAGATAAGCTTTTTGCTTTATTCCAAGAAAAATAATCGTGCCAATTAAGGTCTACCTCACGGGTCTTTTCCACACGGGGAAGAAAGCAAGCAAAGCAAAGGGATGGCGGTTGAAGATCGGATTCATTCCGTCAGCCTGCCCCCCCCCCTCAAAACACACACACACACACACACACACACAACTCTCTCCAACTTCAAACCCCGATGGCATTAAGAAGGATCGTGTGGGAAAGGAAAGACACAATTCTCTTTGACAGTCAACGTTCTTCTTGATTCACCCAAGTTCTGATGATGATTACAAGACAATACACCCAACTTTCCTGAGCCCTCTACTCAACATCCTGTCCCCCAAGCTCCATCTCAAGGGACATCCAGGCCAGAGTGCAAGTTCCCTCATAAGGGACCTCCTTGCTATCCACCCTAGTCAACCGCCATCATTTCCGGTCTGAGTCTCTTTCCCCCCGTTGGAGGGAAGGGCGGTATGGAGCCGTCGGGAACTCGGTTAGTCGAGGAAAGAGGTAACTTGGAGTCTCTTAAACACCACCTTTGACATCAATTGCCCCCCCCCCCTCTCCTTTCCAAGGAGCACCGCGTCCCGCCAATCGTGGTGGGACTTGGCCAGCTCAGGCGAGCAACAGCAAAACGGACAACAGAAGGGATGGCAAGTGCTGGCAAGGGACGGGGTGAGGTGGTGAGGAGGGAATTTACTAACCAAGTACCAGAGCTCGCTCAAATCCACCTGGTCAGAAAGCTCTCTCAGATGTAGATGTTCCCCAGGATGGCATTTGCAGAATTATCAAGAGAATGAGTGAAAAATGTGTGTGTGTGTGTAGAATCCCTGCTGCTGGTGGTTTGGACAAGAAGACCAGGATGGATTGGGCTCAAGGTACTTTGAGTTAGCCACCACCTCACCACCCCTTGGACAGGACTTGTCTTGCTCCATTTTGTCCCTCGAAGAAAAGACCAAGACGATTTACCTAGGACTTTCACGCTGACCTTCACATGTTTCCGCCCACCACTCACTCCCCAGCCCGGGCCGACTTAAAAGACCATCATCACCATCACCTCCGTCACCAGTCTAAGCAGACAGGAAGTCCGTCAGGAAAAATTTAAATAAGAAAAAAGCATACTATACTCAGAATCACAGCTGCTTCGTAAAAATCGGACACGTCAAGAACTCCATGCTTTCGGTTGGTGGATCTTGTTGGGTTAAAAAAAAAAAACGACCCCCCCCAAAAAAAGGTGAACTCCCATCGAAAAAAAAGGGGATTAAAAGCAGCCAGGTTGAAGCAAAGGAGCACCGTTGACTTCACGGCCTCATTATGCTTTCCATCGATTAAATTGCGCGTGCGTGCGCGCGCGCACAGCCCATCGCGCACCCGTCCCCCCAAAAAACCTTCTCTTTTATGTTCTCAAATTGCTGTTCCACATTTGCGTCCGCGGGGTGTCTGCTGTCTTTGGAACGCTCAACTTAAAAAGTAAAGAAAGGAAGGAAGGGGGGGGGAAACAAAAAACGGAGGGATTTTTTTTTTAAAAAAGGCAAAGCAGCAGGTTCCAGAGGAGGTGTGTGTGTGTGGGGGGGGGGCATTTGAACTCAGCTGAAATGGAATTACGAAGAGATGCAAGCATGCGCCCGGGTTCATATTGCTACCAAGTGGAATGTCGGAAACGCACCGCAATGCATGTTTTGGGGGCTCTTTGAGAAATGACCAAAAAAAAAAAAAATCAAGATCTAAAGGGTGGAGATATATATATATATATATATGTATATATATATATATGTGTATATATATATATATATATATGTATATGTATATATATATATACACCTCTGAATGCTATTATTCATAAAAACCTTGTTTAGTAATAAAAAATTGCTTTGTTTAAATATGAATATTATAGTCTGCTTCTCAGCGCGTGGTCAGGAAGTCAAGTCTCTCTGAAAAGCAGGATGCTGCTTCTACTACAATTCCATATCTTGGGCCTCGTCCTCGGAAAAGTCAGACATGGAACTTTCCGAAGAGCTGTCACCGGTCCCTTCTTCCTGCTCTTTGAGGGCCTCCTCCGTTGCATATTTCTGAATGTATTCTGGAGGGGGGGAAAAAGAGAGGAAACAATCAACTCCAATGATCCAAGATCAAAAATACATCCATCCATCCATCCATCCATCCATCCATCCATCCATCCATCCATCCATCCATCCCTCTCTCTCTCTATCCCTCTAATTATCTCTCTAATATCGCTCTCTTTCTCTAATATCTATCTTCTCTCTCTCTAATTATCTTTTCTCTAATTCTCTATCTAATCTATTATCTATGTCACTATTTATCATCTATATCTTCTCTCTATCTTCTCTAATTATCTATCATCTATTCTCTAATTATCTATCTAATCTATTATCTATCTCACTATCATCTAACTTCTATCTCTTTCTCTAATATATATCTTCTCTCTCTAATTATCTATCTTTTCTAATTATCTATCATCTACTCTCTAATTATCATCTCTCATCTCTAATTATCTAATCTATTATCTATCTCACTATTTATCCTATCTATCTATCTATCTATCTATCTATCTATCTATCTATCTATCTATCTATCTATCATCTTCTATCTCTCTAATATCTATCTCTAATTATCTATCTTCTCTAATTATCTATCATGTACTCTAATTATCATCTCTCTCATCTCTAATTATCTAATCTATTATCTATCTCACTATCTATCTCACTATCTCACTATCTATCTCTCTATCTCTCTCTCTAATTATCTATCTTCTCTAATTATCTATTCCATCGCCCAGTACGCTCACACAGAGAAGGCCTCCTCAGGGTACCGTCGGCTAAACAATGTCGGCTGGCGACCGCCAGGGGGAGGGCTTTCTCTGTGGGAGCACCAGCCCTGTGGAACCAGCTCCCCCCTGAGCTTCGGATGGCCCAAGATCTCCAGTCCTTTCGCCGCGGCCTCAAAACACTCCTTTTCCACCTGGCTGACCTGGACTGACAGGGATTTTAATTATGTTTTTAATTTTTAACTCTAACTTTTAATTTATTTTAATTTTAATTTATTGTACAGAGGCCTTTAATTTTAATTTTTATCTTAACTTCTGTATTTATTATATGTTACTGTTGTTAGCCGCCCTGAGTCCTTCAGGAGATAGGGCGGCATATAAATCCCAATAATAAATAAATAAATATCATCTACTCTCTAATTATCATCTCTCTCATCTCTCTCTAATTATCTAATCTATTATCTCACTATTTATCATCTATATCTATCTATCTATCTATCTATCTATCATAATAATAATAATAATAATAATAATAATAATAATAATAATAATAATAATAATAATAATAATAATAATAATAATAATAATAATAATAATAAAAAATAAATAAAGTTGGAAGGGACCTTGGAGGTCATCTAGTCCAACCCCCTGCTCAGGCAGGAAACCCTATACCATTTCAGGCAAATGGCTGTCCAGTCTCTTCTTAAAAACCTCCAGTGTTGGAGCATTCACCACCTCTGGAGGCAGGTTGTTCCACTGGTTAATTGTTCTAACTGTCAGGAAGTTTCTCCTCAGTTCCAGGTTGCTTCTCTCCTTGACTAGTTTCCATCCGTTGCTTCTTGTCCTGCCTTCAGGGGCTTTGGAGAATAGCTTGACTGCCTCTTCTTTGTGGCAGCCCCTGAGATATTGGAAGATTGCTATCATGTCACCCCTCACCCTTCTCTTCATTAAACTACACATAGCCAATTCCAGCAACCCTTTCCTATATGTTTTAGCCTCCAGTCCCCCAATCATCTTTGCTGCTCTTCTCTGTACTCTTTCTAGAGTCTCGACATCTTTTTTACATCGTGGTGACCAAAACTGGATGCAGTATTCCAGGTGTGGCCTTACCAAAGCATTGTAAAGTGGTATTAGTACTTCACTTGATCTTGATTCTATCCCTCTGTTAATGCAGCCTAGCAGTGTTGGCTTTTTTGGCAGCTGCAGCACATCATCTATATCTATCTATCTATCTATCTATCTATCTATCTATCTATCTATCTATCTATCATCTATCTATCTCTCATCTATCTATCTATCTCTCATCTATCTATCATCTATCAATCAATCAATCAATCAATCAATCTATCATCTCTATCTATCTATCTATCTATCATCTATCTATCTATCTATCATCTATCTATTTATCTATCATCTATCTATCTATCTATCTATCTGTCTATCTATCATCTATCTATCTATCTATCTATCTATCTATCATCTATCTATCTATCTATCTATCTATCTATCTATCTATCTATCTATCTATCTATCTATCTATCTATCTATCTATCTCATTTCTCTCTCTCTCTCACACACACACACACACCATCCAGTCAGAGCTGAAGAAGCTTCTTGGATGAGAAGTCAAACGTCTTCAAAGAAAAGGAAGTCAGTCCAGCTGCCTCCTAAAGAAGCACCTTTGGGACTCCCCCCCCCATCTATCACCTCTCTCTCAGATTTATTGGCTGCCCATCTTACTACAGGCCTAACTCCATGCTCTCCATTGCTCAGCCTCTGCTCCACAGGAGTCCTCACCTTTAATTTTCTGCTTGTATTCTTCTGGTCGGTGAAGGTACATGGCTGCAGCGTCACCATTAAGGGGGTCTATGGGGTTGGGATAGGCCAGCAACTGGGGCAGGAACGACTCAAATATATTGGTAAGATCTGAAAGGATCAAGAGAAAATGAAGCTTTAGGTTTTAACCATTAGGATGCTTTTGAGCTTACAGAAAAGGCTTGAAACATTTAGAAATGCAAAGCAGAGGTGGTAAACTTTTCAAATCTCTTACTGCCCCGAAAAAAAGTTGGAAGCCACTACTTTTTTTCCTTTCCTTTTTTTTTTAAAAACCCCCTCTTTTGGCGTTTCTCCTTCTCTTTCTCGAACTTCCCTCCGTTTCTGTTTGTGCTTGTATTTAATTTTACAATAATTGATGTAAAATCTTTGAAAAAAACAACTTGTGGTTTCCAGAGTCTTCCCTTCCCTTCCTCACACCATTTTTCTCGCCTCCCTGTCTTGGATTCCCAGATTTTCTAGGAGGGGGGGTCTTCCACTGTTTGACCTAAAGACCCCTTTCTCCTGGTCTCAAATAACATCCTGATCCCACTGCCAAACGAAATGAAACAGACTGTCCATTTAAGCAAGCGTCTTGACAGTGACAGTCCCAAACTCATCCTTAATTGCAAGGTCCTTGGTGCTCTCTGACTTTGCAGACATTTTATTGCACTGATGATGTCCCCCAGTTTGGGAATGAAACGTCTGCACGAAAAGCACCCAGCTCAGAGAGCACCAAGGACCTCACAGTCCTCCTCCTCCTCCTCCTCTCCGCAAACCCCCTCCCTCCTAGCACTGTTGATGTTCCCTAGTTGGGTCATGAAACATCTGCAAGGAAACCACCAAGCTCAGAGAGCCCCAAGGACACACAGTCATTCTCCTCCTCCTCCTCCTAGCACTGATGATGTTCCCTAGTTGGGTCATGAAACGTCTGCAAGAAAACAACCCAGCTCAGAGAGCACTAAGGACCCCACAGTCATCTTCCTCCTCCTCCTCCTCCTCTCCACAAACCCCACTCCCTTCTATAACTGATGATGTTCCCTAGTTGCGTCATAAAACGTCTGCAAGAAAACCACCCAGCTCAGAGAGCACCAAGGACCCCACCACAGTCCTCCTCCTCCTTCCTCTCTGCAACCCCTTCCTTTCTAGCACTGAGGATATTCCCCAGCTGGGTCGTGAAATGCCTGCAACAAAACAACTCAGAGTCTACGGAGATTCTCCATCATTTGGGTCATGGTTGTCCCAAAGGTGCTTTTTCAAAAACGTCAACTGGACTTTCTTGTTTTTCCTTGAAAGATGTTTTGGTTCTCATCCAGGAATCCTCTTCTGTCACAGGGTTGAGAACCAAAACATCTTAAAAGAAAAGCAAGGAAGTCCAGTTGCCTCTTGAAAAAGCACCTCTGGGACTCTGAGCTCAGAGCGCACAAAGGGCTCTGCAAGTGGACACTCAGCTACAAAGATTCTCTTCTGTCCTCCTCAATTTCAAGTTGCTCTACTAACCACGGGAAAGAATAGAATAGAATAGAATAGAATAGAATAGAATAGAATAGAATAGAATAGAATAGAATAGAATAGAATAGAATAGAATAGAATAGAATAGAATAGAATAGAATAGAATAGAATAATAGAACAGAACAGAACAGACAATGGAATGGAGTAGAATGGAATGGAGTAGAACAGAGTAGAGTAGAATAGAATAGAAATAGAAATAGAATAGAATAGAGAATGGAATGGAATGGAATGGAATGGAATGGAATGGAATGGAATAGAATAGAATAGAATAGAATAGAATAGAATAGAATAGAATAGAATAGAATAATGGAATGGAGTAGAATGGAATGGAGTAGAACAGAGTAGAGTAGAATAGAATAGAATAAAATAGAGAATGGAATGAATGGAGTAGAATAGAATAGAAATAGAAATAGAATAGAATAGAGAATGGAATAGAATAGAATAGAGAATGGAATATAATAGAATAGAGAATGGAATGGAATGGAATGGAATAGAATAGAACAGAATATATAGAATTTGATTCGAATAGAATAGAATATATAGAGTAGAGTAGAGTAGAATAGAACAGAATAGAAAATAGGGAAGGGAACAGTAAGAGTAAGAGTAAGAGTAGAAGCTGGAAGGGACCTTGGAGGTCTTCTAGTCCAGCCCCCTGCTCAAGCAGGAAGACGTATTCCACCTCAGACAGGTATATATATGCCCCAACCCCTTTCCTTTCAAGAACCACTGTTCGAGGACTTGTGCAAAAACCAACTGGATATGGAGTCCATCCCACAGAGATGACAATGAAGGCAAAAACAAAGGAACAGGAAGCTGAACAACACTGCCTTAACGCAACAGGGGAAGAAAAAGCTTTTAACTCGTGTTCGGATACCCCATGGTATCCCTCTCCCCCCCCTCTCTTTAGGGTGCAATGTTTTTACCTGTTGGCTTCCAGAAACAGCCAAAATCATTCCAACCCCACACAAGGAGCATCCAGTCAAACATAGCTGGCCCACAGCTACATGGCTGTCGCTTTCCTTTAGTGCGAAGATGGTAGCCACGACGACGCAAACCAAGCCCTTTTCCGCCCCGCACGAGGAAAAAAAAAGGGGGGGGGTTTGATCCCATCGTTTGTGGCAGCCATCTTGACTTTTTTGACCTCTCTCCCGGTGGACACGTCGAAAAGGCAAAGGGGACGGATCCGCTTCTCCAGTGCATTTTACAAACAAACAAACACACAGACACAACTCACCGTAGAGAGCTGTCCAAGTCTGATTAATTACATCTAGACATACGGTTCCTGACCTGGAATAAGCAAACGAGAATAGTTTGGGACAATTCAACACGAGTGGCATGCAAGTTCAACTCGGCCCGTGCCGGCCTGATAGATGAGATAACCTTTAATTGTCGTTTCCCCCCCCCCCCCGTGCGCACAACGGCACACATTAAAAATGAAGTTTAGTTGCTTGCTCTCAAAAGTGCACGCATACGTAGCACGCCTTTCAAACATGCTCTGTACAACCTATGTTTCGACCTACACCCTTACGTATAAAGAACGTGTAAATGTTCATCACTGTCCATCTTGAATACACAATAGAGGGAGGAAGGCTTTAGAGCAGGGGTCTTCAAACCTGGCCCTTTTGCGACTTGTGGACTTCAACTCCCAGAATTCCACAAGTCGCAAAAGGGCCAAGTTTGAAGACCCCCTGGTTTTAAGAGTTCACCAGGTTAATAATGTATGGGACAAAATTGGGACTGAACCTGGATGTTCTGCTTCGGATACCACGGATCCCCCTCCTCCCAGCAGGGAACGAGGACAACAGGTTGTGAAGAGGATGGGCGACGTCCCAGACAATCTTGCGAACCCTTACTCAAGCCACGCTTCGGTGCCGTGTCCTGGATGGGAGGGAGGGAACTGCCACGGATCTGAGTTGTCAGATCCTGCCTCATTGACAGTGTAGACCAGGGGATGAATGGGGACCGCCAAATTGGTTGTGCAAAATATTTCCTCTTTTTGGAAGTTGAAAAGGGGCCCAGTGAGTGTGTGGAGAGACTCATTCAAGAGAGGGTCTAAGATGACACTTCTCAACAACCTTGACGAGGTTAAGATGGGTGGACTTCAACTCCTGGAATTCTCCAGCCAGCTAAGGTTGACAAACATTGCTTAACATAAATTGAGGGAAATATCTATCTATCTATCTATCTATCTATCTATCTATCTATCTATCTATCTATCTATCTATCTATCTATCTATCTATCTATCTATCTATCTATCATCTTTCTATCTATCATCTTTCTATCTATCTATCTATCTATCTATCTATCTATCTATCTATCTATCTATCTATCTATCTATCTATCACCTATTTATCTATCTATCTATCATCTTATCTCTATCTATCTATCTGTCTGTCTGTCTATCTATCATCTATCTATCATCTTATATCTATCTATCTATCTATCTATCTATCTATCATCTTATCTCTATCTATCTATCTGTCTGTCTATCTATCATCTATCTATCATCTTATATCTATCTATCTATCTATCTATCTATCTATCTATCTATCTATCTATCTATCTATCTATCTATCTATCATCTTATCTCTATCTGTCTGTCTGTCTATCATCTATCTATCCTTATATCTATCTATCTATCTATCTATCTATCTATCTATCTATCTATCTATCTATCTATCTATCTATCTATCTATCTATCATCTTATCTCTATCTGTCTATCTATCTATCTATCATCTATCTATCATCTTATATCTATCTATCATCTAATTATCTATCTATATCTTCTTTAATTATCTATCTTTATCATCTCTCTAATTATCTATCTTCTCTCTAATTATCTATCATCTCTCTAAGTATCTATATCTATCTTCTAATTATCTATCTCTATCATGTCTAATTATCTATCTCTATCTTTCTCTAATTATCTATCTCTATCATCTCTCTAATTGTCTATCTCTATCTTCTCTAATTATCTATCATCTAACTATCTATCTTCTCATTATCTACCTACTTCTATCATTCTAATTATCTAATCTGTCTCTCTCTCTCAATTATCTACCTCTATCATCTAATTATCTCTTTAATCTATCTTCTCTAATTAATCTATCATCTCTCTAATTATCTGTCTCTCTATCTAGTTACAAGAGCACTGGAAAAAGTGACATGACCATTTTTCACACTTACGACCGTCCCAGCACCCACACGGTCATGTGATCAAAACTCATGACCCCGGGACGCTGCAACCGTCATAAAGGTGAATCAGTCACCAAGCATCCAAATTTAGAGCAGGCGTGAAAAACGGCCCTTTGAACGGTCACTCAGTGAACTGTGGTAAGACAAAAGACGCCCTGTATAAAAATGGCTGGCCGTAGGACCACCTGAACAGAAAGGAACAGTTTCCCGCCACAGCTCCTGAGTCCTCTAGAAACGGTCTCCAAACCCAGCGAAGCTACAGCTGTTCAATTTTTTAAATTTCCAATCTGGGAATCAAGGCAACGGCAGAGGAGGCAGCTGTTATGGCCATGCGTGCTGCCCGATTTCTCTTTTAATGTCCAAGAAAGCAAAGGGAAGCTGCGGGCACTGGGGACTGCTTTTAAATCAACCCAAGGTGAGTTAATACGTGGTGACAGCTGTGCTCCTAGTTGGCATTTTAAAAATAACTCCTAAGCTCAGTCATTTCCGGTATCTAGACTAGCTAAGGTTTATCCAAAGGCAGGATGAGTGATGCAGGGACCCCCATCTTTCACGAGACAGGAAGTTGGAAGACCATCTTAACTCCTCGGCATCTCCTTAGGGGAAAAAAAGTTAAGATAACTCAGGGGTCTTCAAACTTGGTCCTTTTATGACTTGTTGGACTTCCAACTCCCAGAATCCCTCAGCAAGCGTGCCTGGCTGAGGAATTCTGGGAGTTGAAGTCCACAAGTCAAGGGGTCTTCAAACTTGGCCCTTTTATGACTTGTGGACTTCACCTCCCAGAGTACCTCAGCCAGCCTGAGGGAACTATGACCCTTTTATGACTTGTGGACTTCAACTCCCAGAATTCTTCAGCCAGTGTGCCTGGCTGAGGGATTCTGGGAGTTGAAGTCCACAAGTCATAAGAGGGCCAGGTTTGAAGACCCCTGAGATAACTGGTGCTTAAAACCTCTTTTAAGTCAAGTGTTTCTCAGCTTTGGGGCCTTTAAGATGGGTGGACTTCAACTCCCAGAATTCTCTGCCCGGGGAATTCTGAGGGAGTTGAAATCCACCCATCTTAAAGGCCCCGAAGGTTGAGAATGACTGACTTTTACATGTTTTACTCGCCTCCTGTTGTGGGACTGGAGAAATGTAGAAAACCAAACATCACCATATTCCCCCCTCAAATAAAATATAATTTCAATGCAAACAAAAGTCACTTACGCTTCGTCAATGTTGGGATGAAAAATTTTATTCATGAATCCTAGGAGGGAGAGAAACACGAGAGACGTGAGGACTGAGCATCAAGCAAACATTCAGCACTTGCCAAAAGGAGACAGAAGAGCTAAACGGTGGAAAACGTTCTCTCAAATTCAAGTCAGGGGTCTTCACACTTGGCCCTTTTACAATTTGTGGACTTCAACTCCCAGAATTCCTGAACCAGCCATGCTGAGACAGGAATTCTGGGAGTTGAAGTCCAGAAGCCATAAAAGAGCCAAGGTTGCCTACCCCTGCTCTAAGTCAAGGGGTCTCCCAGCTTAACAACTTTTAAGACTTGTGGGCTGCAACTCCCAGAATTCCTCAGAGTAACCGAGTTGGAAGGGACCTTACAAGGTCTTCTAGCCCTACCCCCTGCTCAGGAAGGAAGGCGCCATATACCATTTCAGACAAACGGCTGTCCAATCTCTCCCAGTGTTGGAGCACCCACAACTTCTGGGGGCAAGTCATTCCACTGGTTAATTGCTCTGTTAGTTAATTAACTGTTTAGTTAATTGTTCTAACTCAGGATGGTTGAGGAATTCTGGGAGTCCCCAAGTCTTAAAAGTGGCCAGGTTTGGAAACTCCTGCTCTAAGTGACTTTCTTAAATTGTCAATAACCACCATCCTTATTTATGGAGTCACTCTACCCAAGGTTTCTCAATCTCCAGTTCTTGAAACCACGACATGACGGGAAGTCCTCAGCTTACGACCATTTGTTCAGCAGCCGTTTGAAATTACAACAGATCCCTGGAAAAGTGACTTCCAACCCAAAGATTCATACCAGGGGTCTTCAAACTTGGCCCTTTTATGACTTGCTGGACTTCAACTCCCAGAATTCCTCAGCCAGGCACGCGTGCCTGGCTGAGGAATTCTGGGAGTTGAAGTCCAACAAGTCATAAAAGGGCCACGTTTGAAGACCCCTGCCTTGTATCTCCTCATGGGCAGATGGTCAAAACTCAGGTGCTCGACAACTGGCCGGTATGTATGACGGTTTTGCACCATCCCGGGAATCACCTTTTCCGACCATCCCAATCAGCTTCGGACAAGCAAAGTCAACGGGGAAAGCCAGATTTCGCCTAACCGCTTTAAGCGATTCGCTTAATAGCGGTGGCAAGAACGGTCGTAAAAACCGGGCAAAACTCGCTGAGCCACTGCCCTCCTTAGCAATGGAAATTTGGGGGCTCCATTTGGGGTCCCTGTACTTTATTTCCCCGAAAAGAGCTGGCAGCAGACTCCAGAGGTGAAATTGTCAGGCCCAGGAGAAACTGCACAGAAAACAGAGTCCAGCATTAATGACTGAACGCATCTAAAAAAAGCAAATTATCTGGGATCTTGCAGTGTGAAGGAAATTAACACTCCAGTTTTTGAGCCATGCACCACTAATAATAATAATAATAATAATAGCTGGAAGGGACCTTGGAGGTCATCTAGTCCAACCCCCTGCTTAGGCAGGAAACCCTATACCATTTCAGACAAATGGCTGTCCAGTCTCTTCTTAAACAATTCCAGTGTTGGAGCAATCACCACTTCTGGAGGCAGGTTGTTCCACTGGTTAATTGTTCTCACTGTCAGGAAATTCCTCCTTAGTTCTAGGTTGCTTCTCTCCTTGACTAGTTTCCATCCGTTGCTTCTTATCTTGCCTTCGGGCGCTTTGGAGAATAGCTTGACTCCCTCTTCTTTGGGGCAGCCCCTGAGATACTGGAAGACTGCTATCATGTCCCCCCTCACCCTTCTCTTCATTAAACTAGACATACCCAATTCCAGCAACCGTTATTTATATGTTTTAGCTTCTAGTCCCATGATCATCTTTGTTGCTCTTCTCTGTACTCTTTCTAGAGTCTCAACATCTTTTTTACATCGTGGTGACCAAAACTGGATGCAGTATTCCAAGTGTGGCTTTACCAAGGCCTTGTAAAGTGGTATTAACACTTCATGTGATCTTGATTCTATCCCTGTTGATGAAGCCAGGATATGAAGCTCAGCTGATGGTCAGATATCTTGAAATTAAAATACGGGGTAAAGAGCAAAGATTTGGATATTTTGGTAAGGTACCCAGACTGGATCTCTTATATAACAACAACAACAACAACAATAATAATAATAAAAAGAAGTTGGAAGGGAGCTTGGAGATCTTCTAGTCCAGCCCTCTGCTCAAGCAGGAGATCCTGTACCATTTCAGACTAGTGGCTGTCCAATCCTTTCTTGAAAACCTCTAGTGTTGGAGCACCCACAACTTCTGGACCACTTGAACACCATCATCGGCATTGACAAATTCGCCATCAGTCAATTGCAAAAGGCGGCCTTCCTAGGAACTGCTTCCATCCTGCGGCGATATCTGTAACACCATCCAACATCCACATCTGCCTATCCCAGGTCCTTAGTAAGGACTCAATAGGTAGACAAAAGTGCCAAATCCAGTCTGAACATCTGGCTGACTGTGCGATGATCAATAATAACAATAAAAAATCTGAAATGGTGAAAGCCAGTTTGGTATAGAGGTGAAGGTGCTTGCCTACAAAGCAGGAGACAGTGAGTTCTAGTCCCGCCTGAGACACAAAAGTTGGACGGGTGATTTTGGGGACAATCACCAGGAGATGGCGAGTTCTAGTCCTGCATTAGGGGCAAAGTCAAGTGGGTGACTTTAGGCCAATCACCAGGAGACGGCGAGTTCTAGTCCTGCTTTAGGCATGAAAGCCAACTGGGTGACATTAAAATGAAAGAGACCTAAACTAGTGTTGCCTCTCTAAAACTGCCCTAAAGCAGCGTTTCTCAATCTCGGCAACTGTGCGGACTTCAACTCCCAGAATTCCTCAGCTCAGCCTCCTGCAAACCCAGCCGGCTGTCCTGATTCCAAATGCTCAAAATGTTTTAAGGGTTTGATGTAACAGGTCTTCTCTAAGCCGCTTCTTAAGCAGATAAGGAGAACTTCACGTCTCTACAGATTAGGCTTTGATTTGGGTGCTTAACCAGAGGCCGTCCTTTAAGCTTGTGAATTATTTCCCAGGCCTGTCATGGGTTAAACTCAGACCACAAAGGAGCTTTCTTGGTTGAAGGTGGAGATTTGGGCAAAGGCTAGAAGTTTATTTCCGCAGACAAGCAAACCAGGAGAGCGTGAGCATCCGAGCACAGCCGACCCCAACATTTCCGTTGCTAAGCGAGACAGTTCTTAAAGTCAATTTTGCCCCATTTGACGACCTTCCTTGACAAGAGTTGTGAAGTGAATCACTGCAGTTGTTCAGTTAATAGCACAGCTGTTAAGTCAAACTGGTTTCCCCACGGACTTTGCATGTCGGAAGGTCGCAAAAGCGGATGACCTGATCCCGGGGACGCTGCGACCGTCACAACTGCAAGCCAGCTGGCAGGCGTCCAAATTTTGATCCCGTTTGACTACGGGGATGTTGGAATGGTCCGTTAAGTATGAGAAACGGTTGTAGGTCACTTTTTCAGTGCCGTTGTAACTTCGAACGGTTGCTAAAGGAACTCCCTGTAGGCTGGAGACAGACGTTACCCAAAGACTTATATCAAGTAACATCAACAACACTTCTTGGATCGGATTAGTTTGCTGGGCACGGAAAAGTTTGTCCTTGCTCAGGGTTAAAACTGAAAAACTCAACGCGTCCTCAAATCGAAAATTATTCCCTTTAAATCGGTGTTTGGCGAGCTGAAGGTGGGTGGACTTCAACTCCCAGAATTCCTCAACCAACATGAAAAACACTGCTTTAAAATCTAAAACAGAATAACAAGAGTTGGGACCTTGGAGGTCTTCTAGTCCAACCCCCTGGTCAAGCAGGAGACCCCAACACCATTTCAGACATGTGGTTGTCCAGTCTCTTCTTAAAAATCTCCAGTGTTGTAACACCCACAACTTCTGGAGGCAGGCTGTTCCACTGGTTAATTGTTCTAAGTGTTCAGGAAGTTTCTCCTTAGTTCTAGGTTGCTTCTCTCCTTGACTAGTTTCCATCCGTTACTTCTTGTCCTGCCTTCGGAGAATAGCAGTGCTTTGGAGAATAGCTTGACTCCCTCTTCTTTGGGGCAGCCCCTGAAATACTGGAAGACTGCTATCGTGTCCCCCCCCTGGTCCTTCTCTTCCTTAAACTAGACAATTCCTGCAACTGTTCTTCTTTTAGCCGCCAGTCTCCTGATCATCTTTGTTTCCAGAGTCCCAACATCTTTTCGACATCGTGGGGACCAAAACCGGATGCGGCGTTCCAAGTGTGGCCTTACCAAGGCCTTGTAAAGCGGTATTAACCCTTCACCTGATCTTGATTCTATCCCTTCTGTTAATGCAGCCTAAGGACTGCTTTGGCCTTTTGGGCTGCTGCAGCACACGGCTGGCTCCTATTTAAGCGATAAAACCATTTTAAAAGACTTGAGAGAGTTCCTCGCAAGCTGAACGATAAACGTGTTCTTGATGGCAAATCCCAGATGGATTTTTTTTTTTAAAAAAAAAGCAGCAATGTTTAATCTCTTACCTATAGATGGGGATTTGAAAGGATACTTATCAGGAAGGTCGACTCGAACTTTCCACACCCCACCTTCGTACGGTGCTGCAATTGGAAGGTTTTACAAAAGAAAGGTTAGTGGGATATTTCCTTGACGCTTCCACATGTAACATTATTTAGCTGAACAGGCAAGACAGACACTCAATTCTAAGAAAAAGGTTGGAGAATTGAGAGCTTGCATCAGTAGGTGAGTATTTCCTATTGCGAGAATTTAGCTGCTGGCTTCGAAATACATTCATGTAATATTTCTCAACCTTGGCAACTTTTAAGATGGGTGGACTTCAACTCCCAGAATTCCCCAGCCAGCCATGCTGGCTGGGGAATTCTGGGAATTGAGGTCCATCCATCTTGAAGTTGCCAAGGTTGAAAAACACTCCAAGGTTGAGAAACTACATGCAAATTGCAAATCTTAAGATTAAGAAGTACTGTAAATAAATGTAAAGCATCAAGACAGTAATACCGCATGGGAATATTAAGGCAATAGCGCCCAAAACACCTTGTCAGTAGAAAAGAAAATCCTAGATTATCAATTTTGGAGGCACTAACTCTAGGTTTTGTTTTTGTTTTTTAAAAATGCTCACTATTCTCAATTTTCAAAGCATCGCATTTGTACTTTCCTGGTGAAGCAAGGAGTTGGACTAACAAGGGACTTTGAACTTCCTTCCAACTCTGCTGTTCTGTTACTCAGTGAATCCATACCCATTAATTCTTCTTAACTTTTGCTGTTTTGAAATCTGCTATGAAAGAATCTAACAGACCACCACCTTTGGGGGCGCCCAGGTATCTTGCTGTACGGCCTTAAAAAAATTGTTCCTTAGCAAATCTGTTTTTTCACAGCGTGTATGTATGTGCTTGTGTATGTATGTGTGTTTGTGTGTGTATATATACACATACACACACATATAAACACACAAATGTGTGTATGTATAAAAGGTACAGGTTTCCCCGCACGTGCGTGCTAGTCGTTTCCGACTCTAGGGGCCGGTGCTCATCTCCGTTTCAAAGCCGAAGAGCCAGCGCTTGTCCAAGGACATCTCCGTGGTCATGTGGCCGGCATGACTAGACGCCAAAGGCGCACAGAACGCTGTTACCTTCCCACCGGAGTGGTCCCTATTTTTCTACTTGCATTTTTACGCGCTTTCGAACTGCTAGGTTGGCAGAAGCTGGGACGAGTAACAGGCGCTCACTCTGCTACGCGGCACTCGGGATTCGACCCGCCAAACTGCCGACCTTCTGATCGACAAGCTCAGCGTCCTAACCCACTGAGCCACCGCGTCCCTTTGTGTATGTATATGTAATTATATGTATATATACATACCTGTACCCATATCTCCATCTCCATCTCTCTATCTCTATCGATTTATTGTGAAAACACTGACAAAGAATGATCAGTCTACAGTTTTAATGGTAGGTTTATTTTAACAGTGAGAGACAGAACAACAACAACAAAAATCCAGAAAAAGGCATTTCAAAAAAGTTATAAATTGATTTGCATTGTCAGTGGGCAAACGTACAAAATCAGATCAAATACTTTTTTCCCTCACTGTGTGTGCATGTGTGTGTGTGTGTGTGTGTGTGTGTGTGTGTATATCTGTATGTATACATGTATGTGTGTGTGTGTGTATGAGTCTTCGGAGAAGGGCGGGATATAAATGGAATTAAAATAATATATATATATATATATATATATCTTTTTCAAATGCAAATGGAAGGAGGGCATAGCTTAATGAGTAAACAAGGGTTGTTTTTTTTATGGAGATCACAGGAGCATTTCCAGTATGCCGAGATTTCCAAGGGTGCAGAACACCTGGGTTCAAGAATTTTGACCGCTATCGGCAGCCAGAGAAGGCAATGCCCATTTAGCGGGATTTGAGGCTTAAACCCAATGTAAAATGTCTCCTGTGCCAACATGGGCATTGGACACCCCCACAAATTATCTCTTATTTTTTCCCAATCCACCTTCCACCCTCCAGAGATCAATCACCAAGAAAAAAGAAATGTTTCTTTCCAACATCTTTATGCGACTCGGGAGTATACCTACTTCCTTGTGGTCCATAAAACTTCACTACAAATTCGTTGAGTCCTCCTAGGATTGTGACTTCATGTTTGCTCTCAATACTGAAGGCGCCGGAGTCAAGGAAAATGTTGGATGTGCAGACGAATTAAGAAATCTGTTCATTTAAGAAAAGTCAGCAGTCCAGGAATGGGCAAGGATTGAATTCATTCAAATGCTTCTGAGTCATCCTGAAATGATTACTGAAACTCAATTATATTTTTAAATCTATCTTCATCATTATCTATCTATCTATCTATCTATCTATCTATCTATCTATCCATCCATCCATCCATCGTCTATCTATCTATCTATCTATCTATCTATCTATCTATCTATCTATCTATCTATCTATCTATCTATCTATCCCCAGTGCTGCAACATTGCAGGCTAATTCTGCCAGGAGTTCGATCCTGACCAACTCAAGGTCGACCAAGCCTTCCATCCTTCCGAGATCGGTAAAACGGGGACCCAGATTGTTGTGGGGCAAGAGGCTGACTCTGTAAACCGCTTAGAGGGGGCTGTAAAGCACCGTGAAGCGGTGTATAAGTCTTAAGTGCTATTGCTAAGGGGGAAGGAAGGAAGGAAGGAAGGAAGGGAGGGAGGGAGGGAGGGAGGGAGGGCCCTGGTGGCCCAGTGTTTAGAAGGCAGTATTGGAGGCTGCCCACTGCCAGGAGTTTGATCCTGGCTGCTCAAGGTTGACTCAGCCTTCCGTCCTTTCGAGGTCATAAAAATGAGGACCCAAATGGGGGGGGGGGACAGAGGCTGACTCTGTAAACCGCTTAGAGAGGGGGGTGCAAAGCACTGTGAAGCGGGATATAAGTCTAATTGCTAGGAAGGAAGGGCGCAATGGCTAGAATGCAATATTGCAAGTTAATTCTGCCCACTGCCAGGAGTTCGATCCTGACCGCCTCAAGGTTGACTCAGCCATCCGTCCTTCCGAGGTCAGTAAAATGAGGACCCAAACGGCGCGGGGAGGGGGCGCGGCGGCATAGGCTGACTCTGTAAACCGCTTCGAGAGGGCTCTAAAGCGGTATATAAGTCTAAGTGCAACTGCTATTGCTACGGAGCGGTTTAAGTGCTGGCAGGTTCTGCCATTGCCATTCAGAGGACACCGTATCTCTCATCTTTTTTCTTTTTTTTTCCCCCTTCCAAGATGGAGTTCTTAATTTGCTTCCCCTTCAACTACAGCCTCTCAGGCTGGAAGCGACGCCAAGGGAGGAAATTGCTGCTTAAAACCTCTCCCAAGACTCGGTTGGTGCAAATTACAGCTCGAGCTGCAGGAGACGACCAGAGTTGGGTGGTAGAAGTTTTGGCAAAAGATCCCCAGATCTGATGCCTCCTGGTTCGTGGCTTTTCGGAGACGTTGGCCACCACCCAGCCACTTTCCCAAAGCCAGGGTAACACGCTGGCACGTTCTCTCGCCACGAAACGGACCCTTGCGTCGAGAAAGATGGTGGGGGAGAAAGAGAGAGAGAGAGAGAGGGTGGGAGGGAGGGAAAAAAAATCTAGGTTGCCACGAAACTTCCATTTGCGGAAGAAATGCACAGAGAAGGCCCCCCCCCCGGGGGGAGGGCGGCTTCACTAAGGCAAGATGAAGGGATGGAAAAAGGACACGAAGGAGAAGAGATAAAAGACAGAAAGAGAAAGAATACAAGAGGAATAAGCTCATTTGCTCTGTGCAGAGAGAACCCAACCTGGCTCCAGAAATCTCTGGAGCAAAATGGCGGAAGTCACAGTCCTTGGAAATGGGCCATCGGGACGGAACATCAACTGCCCGTCAAACTCACTTCGCTTTTCCTAACTCCCGAATTTCCAAACCTGGACACTCTTGAGCAATAAGAGAGAGACAATTGGGCCCGGTTCACACAGTCTAGACAGCAAGGTTTCTCAATTCTTGGCAACTTGCAAGAGGGATAAACTTGACCTCCCCAGAATTCCCCAGCCAGCAGACCCATTGGAAAATTCTGGGGAATGAAGGCCACACATCTTAAAGCATGCTGGCTGGGGAATTCTGGGAGTTGGCCATACATCTTAAAAACCTTCTGGCTGAGGAATTCTGGGAATTGAAGGCCACACATCTTAAAGCATGCTGGCTGGGGAATTCTGGGAGTTGGCCATATATCTTAAAAACCTTCTGGCTGAGGAATTCTGGGAATTGAAGGCCACACGTCTTAAAGCATGCTGGCTGGGGAATTCTGGGAATTGAAGGCCACACGTCTTAAAGCATGCTGGCTGAGGAATTCTGGGAATTGAAGGCCACACATCTTAAAGCATGCTGGCTGGGGAATTCTGGGAGTTGGCCATATATCTTAAAAACATTCTGGCTGGGGAATTCTGGGAATGGAAGGCTACAGCTCTTTAAACATTCTGGCTGGGAATTCTGGGAATTGAAGGGCACACATAAAGCATTCTGGCTGGGGAATTCTGGGAATTGAAGGCCACACATCTTAAAGCATGCTGGCTGGGGAATTTTGGGAGTTGGCCATATACCTTAAAAACATTCTGGCTGGGGAATTATGGGAATGGAAGGCCACACATCATAAAGCGTGCTGGCTGGGGGAATTCTGGGAGTTGAAGTCCACCAGTCATCCAAGGACCAAGTTTGGAGACCCCTGTTTCAAGACAGTCCTGGCTCACTTCCATCTTCCTCAAAGCAATTCCAGGTATTTTACGAAGCTCCCCCGGCTGATATTTCCTACCTGCCATTTCATTTTCCTATCGCGTTTTTCCCCCCCCAACCGATTCCTGTTTCGCGCAATCGATTCCCTGACCGATAAAAAAAGGCTTTTCTGCAAGAGCTTATCAGAATTCACAGAGAGCGTGAGAAAAAAAAATAACAACAAACTGAACTGGGAAATACAAAGAGATTTGCAAATCTCCTTTCCCTCCCCCCCCCCTCCGCCCTCCGTTACCCACAGGAAAAAGTAATGCAAAAGCCCGGTTAACAACAACAACAACAAGAAGAAAAAGCTGTTTTTGAGTCTAAAATATTCCTTTGGCCTCGAATAACCTGCTTGAAAGAAACATCGCCCCAAGCGCCGATTGTGCCAAATCTGAAACCGGGGCCCTAGCTAGACAATAGATGTGTTATTTTCAGAGACGGCCAGCTGCCGGATTTCAGTTTTCTTGAGACAATTCGGTGGGGAGGGAGGAGGAGGAGGAGGAGGAGGAGGAGGAGGAGGAGGAGGAGAATGCAGAAGTGCCTTTTAAAAAAAACAAAAAAAAACACCCAAAAATAAAAACAAGTGCTGCAAAAGACTGGTCCAAACAGGCTTTCAAGGACAGGATTGAAAGCAACAAGAGGCAAAAAGGAAAGCAAAAAACGACAACAACAACAACACCCCACACCTCTCTTTTTATCCCTGACGTTCTGCCTAGAAATTGAACCTGGAAACAGAAAAAAATTAACCTAGCTCAGAATAAACAAAGCCCTTCTAGCACTGATGATGTTCCCTAGTTCGGTTATGAAACATCTCCAGGAAAACCACCCAGCTCAGAGAGCACCAGGGACCCCACAGTCATCTTCCTCCTCCTCCTCCTCCTCCTCCTCCACCACCACCACCACCACCACTCCGCAAACCCTCACACCCTTCTAACACTGATGATGTTCCCTAGTTGGGTCACGAAACGTTTGCAAGAAAACAACCAAGCTCGGAGAGCACCAAGAACCCCACAGTCCTCCTCCTCCTCCTCTGCAAACCCCCCTCCTTTCTAGCACTGACATTCCCTAGTTGGGTCATGAAACGTCTGCAAGAAAACCTCCAAGCTCAGAGAGCATCAAGGACCCCACAGTCCTCCTCCTCCTCCTCCTCCTCCTCGCAACCCCCCCCCCTTTCTAGCACTGATGATGTTCCCTAGTTGGGTCATGAAACGTCTGCAAGTGAACCACCCAACTCAAGAGAGCACCAAGGACCCCACAGTTCCTTCCTTCCTTCCTTCCTTCCTTCCTTCCTTCCTTCCTTCCTTCCTTCCTTCTTTTTCTTTCTCTCTCTCTCTCTCTCTCTTCCTTCCTTCCTTCCTTCAATCACTTCCCTTTCCTTCCCCTTCTCCTTTCCACTCCCTTCTAGCCCTGATGATGTTCCCTAGTTGGGTCATGAAGCGTCTGCAAGGAAACCACCCAGCTCAGAGAGCACCAGGGACCCTACAATTCTCCCCACAGAAACATCACAGCTACTCGGGGGTCCAATTCTTATCCTCCCCAAGAAACAGAGCTACTTAGTCAAGAATGCGCCAAGTGTCATCGAAAGCACCCAGTGGGCACACACTGCTATTCCCATCGCTTTCTGTTCAGACAAACACACCAGACTCTACTTCTAGTGTAACCAAGCTCTGATGCCATGATTGAGTCCGCTCTTGTCCTGCACCCACGATTTCACAACCAACGTCCAGCTGGCAAGGTCCTGCATGACTTGGAAGCTGCCTCTCTCTCATTAAAATGTTCCCAAGGGAAAGATCAATCAGAAGAGAAGCTGGAAGGGACCTTGGAGGTCTTCTAGTCCAGCCCACTGCTCAAGCAGGAGACCCCATGCCATTTCAGACTAGCGGCTGCTTAAAAATCTGAAGTGATGGAGCACCCACAACTTCTGGTGGCAAGCTGTTCCACTGGTTAACTGATCTGGGATTATAGAATAACAGAGTCGGAAGGGACCTTGGAGGTCTTCTAGTCCAACCCCCTGCTCCAGCAGGAGACCCTGTACCATTCCAGACAGATGCCTGTCCAGTCTCTTCTTAAAAATCTGAAGTGATGGAGCACCCACAACTTCTGGTGGCAAGCTGTTCCACTGGTTAATTGTCCTCACTTTTAGGAAGTTTCTCCTTAGTTCTAAGGTTGCTTCTAGTTTCCATCCGTTGCTTCTTGTCCTGCCTTCAGATGCTTTGGAGAATAGCTTGACTGCCTCTTCTTTGGGGCAGCCCCTGAGATACTGGAAGACTGCTATCACGTCCCCCTCAGTCCCACTTTTCTCCAGACTAGCCATGCCCGATTCCTACAACCCTTCTTCATATGTTTTTGTCTCCAGCCCTTTAATCATCCTACTTGCTGTTCTCTGCACTTTTCCCAGAGTCTCAACATCTTTTTTTTTTGTAAATGTGGTGAGATCTTGCAGACCCACCAAAGGTCAGAAAAGATCTACTAGAACAGAGGTCCTCAACCTTTTGGGCGCCAGGGACCGGTTCCGTGGAGAAATCTTTTTCCACGGACCGGAGGGTGCGTGGTTTTGTGTGCTGCCTGCATCCTGCAAATGGGGCTTTGCGTGTTTGTGCGGCCCGGTTGCTGGCATGCCGCGGCCCGGTACCGGTTGACAGACCGGGGTTGGGGACCCCTGTATTAGAAACACAGAAAGAGCGAAAACCTGACGGTGGGAAAACCCCTAGTACAGTGGTAGCTCTGTCCTCGCCTGCTTTACAACTTGTCAAATTTGATTGTCGATGTGAAAACATTGTACTTGGCCTTCGTTTAGTGCAGGGGTAGGCAACTTTGGCTCTTTTACGACTCGTGGACTTCAACTCCCAGAATTCCTGATCCAGCATGGGGGAACTATGGCCCCCTCATGACTTGTGGACTTCAACTCCCAGAATTCCTGAGCCAGCCATGCTGAGGGGAAAGGGAGAGGTTTCCAAGCTGAGCCATGCTGGCTCAGGAATTCTGGGAGTTGAAGTCCACCAGTCATGAAGGGCCCATAGTTCCCTCATGCTGGATCAGGACTTCTGGGAGTTGAAGTCCACGAGTCATGAGAGGCCCATAGTTCCCCCATGCTGCCTCAGGAATTCTGGGAGTTGAAGTCCACAAGTCATGAACTGGCCAGTTTCCCCATGCTGCCTCAGGAATTCTGGGAGTTGAAGTCCACAAGTCATGAAGGGGCCATAGTTCCCCCATGCTGGTTGAGGAATTCTGGGAGTTGAAGTCCACAAGTCATGAAGTGGCCAGTTTCCCCATGCTGCCTCAGGAATTCTGGGAGGTGAAGTCCACGAGTCATGAGGGGGCCATAGTTCCCCCATGCTGGTTGAGGAATTCTGGGAGTTGAAGTCCATGAGTCACGAGGGGGCCATAGTTCCCCCATGCTGGCTGAGGAATTCTGGGAGGTGAAGTCCATGAGTCACGAGGGGGCCATAGTTCCCCCATGCTGGCTGAGGAATTCTGGGAGTTGAAGTCCACGAGTCATGAGGGGGCCATAGTTCCCTCATGCTGGCTCAGGAATTCTGGGAGTTGAACTCCACGAGTCATAAAAGAGCCAAGGTTGCCTATCTCGGTTTAATGCAAGGCCAAGAACCGGGGCAAGATTTTCACATGGAAAATGCCCCAAGAACCAAATTCGACTTCTGGTTCAACCCTTCTCCCCTGCAGTCCTCGACTTACGACAGTTCGTTTATAGCGACCGTTCGAACTTACAACAGCCCTGGAAAAAAAGTGGATTCTGACCGCTTTTCACACTTACGACCGTGGAGGCGTCCCCATGGTCGCGGGATCAAAATTCAGACACTTGGCAAGCGGCTCATATTTATGACGGTTATGCAGTGTCCCTGGGGGGGATCGTGTGATCCCATTTTGGGACCTTCTGACAAGCAAAGTCAAGGGGGGGGGGGGAAAGCCAGCTTCACTTAACGACGGTGTTACTAGCTTAACAACTGCAGTGGCGAGAGAGGTCGTGAAACGGGGCAAAATTCCCCGAAATGCTTCGCTTAGCAACAGAAATGCGAGGCTGAAGTGTAGTGGTTAAGCCGAGGACTCTCTTTATTTGCCGTTCAAAACAGCAAAGCCTTGGCACAGGCCTGGCCACTTTAACCCAATCCTTCCGGCCTGGTTTTTGAAGGCCTCACACGGGTTGTGCTAAATCCCAGAAAAACAGATTTTCCATAAGACACCACAACAAGCCGTAGGCTCACACCCTACTATGGCACGATGACAAACAATGGCCCGGCTGGCGTGATTGCGGCTCCCCAACTATGAGTAAAAACCAGTATGCCCAGTTCAAATAGCCGAAGATTAATTCGAATGGAATAAAAGTCCAACTGGAAGCCAGTTCTGGAATGTCTCCAGACACCTTGTGGCCTAGAAATGAGACACGGGTTCCTAGGATTGCGAAATGTTTACTCAGGCCTGGGTGGCACTGGCAGCTTCCAGTAGGAAGTATATGGCTTTAGGTATGATGAACAACTATTTATACTGCCCTCTCTAAGTGAAAAACAGGAAGTCTCAACAATTAAGAGGAGGTTTCCAGCAAGATTCCCCGCAGGCTTCTCCCTTTGCCGTTCCAATTTAAGTACTGCACTTAAATTATTATTGCTAATCCTGGAAAATGTCTGCTTCTCTCTCTTTCTCTCTGTCTCTCTCTCGCGCGTGCGCTCCTAATTTGGCAATTTTAAGATGGGTGGACTTCAACTCCCAGAATTCCCTAGCCAGCCTTTGAAGATGGGTAGAGTTCAACATGCCAGGTGAGGAACTCTGGGAATTGAAGTCCGCCTCTCTTGAAGTTGGAATCCACTTACTAAGGCAATGAATCTTGGCTACTTTAAGACGACTGGACCAACTCCCAGAATTCCCCCAGCTAGCATGTTGAAGTCCACCCATCTTCAAGGCTGGCTGGGGAATTCTGGGAGTTGGAAGTCCACCCCTCTTAAAGTTGCTATCCACTTTCTAAGGCAGTGTGGTCCCAATCGTGGCTACTTTTAAGAGGGGTAGGCTACAATTCCCAGAATTTTCCCAGCCAGCATGTTGAAGTCCACCCATTGTCAAAGGCCGGCTGGGGAATTCTGGGAGTTGAAATCCACCCCTCTTAAAAGTTGCTATCCACTTTCTAAGTCAGTGTGGTCCCAATCTTGGCTACTTTTAAGAGGGGTGGACTACAATTCCCAGAATTCCCCAGCCAACCTTTTAAGATGGGTGGGACTTCAACATGCTGGCCGGGGGAATTCTGGGAGTTGAAGTCCACCCCTCTTCAAAGTGGCCAGGATCGGTTCACACTGACTTAGAAAGTGGACAGTTTTACTTCCTCCACCTCTGCAAGCAGCATTGTACCAACGAGGAATTAGCATGCACGTTGCCTGCACAAAGGGCTTTTTATGGCAACACCACGGTGGCTGGTCTCTCCGCCATCTAAGCAAGACACATTTTGTTCAAGGCGGCAAAGGTTTCCAGCCAGAGTGAAACTGTTTTGGTTTTTTTAACACACACACACACACACACACACACACACACACACACACCCCACAATATTGGTTCCCCAAAGAAACCAACTGAAGCTAACTGTTGCAACTTGAAAAAGAAAATGAGATTAAAAAATGAAGGAAACGGTACAGGTAGCCCTGGATTCACCACGCTTCGTTTAGTAACCGTTCAAAGTTACAAACAGCAATGAAAAATGCAACGTAGGGCTGTTTTCCAGACTTACGACTGTTGCGGCCTCAAAATTCAGATGCTTTTGACTCAATTTATGACGGTCGTTGTGCCCTGGGGGGGGTGTCGTGTGATCCCCTTTGGCAACCTTCCCACCACCAAAGTCAATGGGGGAAACCAGATTCACTTAACAACCCTGTCATTAACCTAACAACTGCCCGTGATTCACTTAACAACTGTGGCGAGAAAGGTCACAAAATGGGGCAAAGCTCACTTAATCAATGTTTTACTTAGCAACATAAAATTTGGGCTCAACTGTGGTTGTAACCCGAGGACTAAATGAACTTCCTTCACTGGAAAATGGATATTCAGAGATGTAGATCTGACTTGAAAGTAGCCCGTTGCGGTAGGTGTGTGTGTGTGTGTGCGCGCATGTGCACGCACAAACACGCACATACATACATACAGACACAGCACAAACATCAGCGCAGGAAATGATTTTTGACACTTTGCCTTATGTCATAAAATGATTTGTGATTAGCCTTATGCCATACAATGTTGTATAAAATTTGCTACATGGTGTAATGTTTCAGTAGGCTAAAGGTTATGGGGATGAGTATTTTAGTCAGATAGTACATAGATCAAGTGGTGGTGGGGAAACAATGGCCCCTTTATAACTTGAGGAGTTCAATTCCCAGAATTCCTGAGCCGGCATGAGGGAACTATGGCCCCATCATGTCTTGAGGACTTCAACTCCCAGAATTCCTCAGCCAGCATGGGGGAACTATGGCCCCTTCATAACTTGAGGACTTCAACTCCCAGAATTCCTCAGTCAGCATTGGGAAACTATGGCTCCTTCATGACTTGCGGACTTCAACTCCCAGAATTCCTGAGCCAGCCTTTGGGGACCTTTTGGCCCAGGAATTCTGGGAGTTGAAGTCCACAAATCATATAAAGCCATAGTTCCCCACCTCGGATACTGATAATAGCACGGATAAATACTTAGCTCTTTTACTACGGGTAGTCCTCGACTTACGACCGTTCATTTAGTGACAGCCCTGAAAAAAACGACTCACTATGATTTTTCACACTTGCAGCATCCCCGGTCGGGCGATCGAAGTGCAGAGGCTTGGCAACTGTCCTGTACTTACTACGGTTGGACCGTCAGAGGGTTGTGGCATCACCTCCTGTGATGCCAAGCCAACAGGGGAGGCTGGATTCGCTTAGTGACGAAATGACCCCCCCCCTTAACAACTAGCCGCAATTCACTTCACAACGGCGGCAAGGAAGAGCGTAAAACGGGGGGAGGACCCACTCGGCCCCCTGCCCCGCTTAGCAATGGAGATTTGGAGGCTCCGTTGCAGGTCGTAAAGCGAGGACTGCCTGTATTACGGCAGAATGCAAATGCAACCTCCGCAGGGCCGAGGCTGGCGCAACCTGGATGGCGTAACCTCCGTGATGTAAACAGGGCTTGTTTTTGTCATGTTACACGCTGGCCAAACGGGTCTTTCAGGCTTCGGCAGCAAGCCAGGCTAGGAGTGGAAAGTTTGCAAAACTCATTGTAGCAACGAAAAAAGGAAAACACACAACACAGCCCAGCACAGCACAGCACAGCACATTGTGAACATTCCTTCCACCGGAAGGAATCCTAAAAGTCCAGTAACAGGTACTCCTCAACTTACAACAGTTCATTAAGTGAAACTTCCAACATTCAACATTCCTTCCTTCCTTCTTCCCTTCCTTCCCAGCAAAAAAAGGTGATTTAGGACCGTTTTTCACACTTAACGACCGTTGCAGCATTTCCTCGGGGATCACATGATCAAAATCTGGACACTTGGCAACTGACTCGCATTTATGACGGTCGCAGTGTCCCGTGGGGGTGGGTGTCACGCGATCCCCTTTGGCGACCTGAACGACCAGCAAAGTCAATGGGGGAAGCCAGGTTCACTTTAACGACCGTGCGACTCGCTTAACAACCGCAGGGATTCACTTAACGATGGCGGCGATAAAGGTCGTAAAACGGGGCGCAACTCATTTAACAACCATTTGGTTTTAGCCACAGAAATGCTGGGATTAACTTACAACCGGCAAGAGTTCCTTTAGTGTTCAAAGTTACAATAGCCGCTGGGAAAAAAACACGGGACTTAGGACCGTTTTTCACACCACCCGTTGCAAAATCCCCGTGGTCACGGGATCGAAATTCAGACGCTTGGCCACCGACTCCTATTTATGACGGGTTAAAGTGTCCCGTGGGGTCACGTGTTCCCCTTTTGCGACCTTCCGACAAGCAGCCAATGGGGGAAGCTGAATTAACTTAACAACTATGTCCCTAACTTAATAATTGCAGTATTTAATCACTTAAACAACCGGGGTAAGAAAAATCGTCAGTTGGGGGGGGGGGGGTGGAAGTTCACTGAACCGTCTCATTTAGCGACAGAAATTTTGGGCTCCCTTGTGGTCGTACGTCGAGGACTGCCTGTAACGAAAAGGTCGGCTTCTGCTCTTCGCTTTGCTCAAGTACTAACAAGTACAAACTGGGCCAGACCCGGCTCAAAAACAGCCGCTGTGAGATGGGCCTCGGAGTCCTAGCGGACGATCGCTTGACCGTGAGGCAGCCGTGTGCAGCAGCAGCCACAAAAGCTAATACAATCCTGGGTTGTACAAACAGAGGCGTACAATCAAGATCACGCGAAGTAATATTACCGCTTTATAAAAAACCCGAGCGAGGCCACCGCTGGAATACAGCAGCCAATTTGGGTCTCCATATCAGAAAAAAGAGGTTGAGAGTTTGGAAAAAGTGCAGAGAAGAGCAACTAGGATGATCCAAGGCCTAGAGACTAAAACATACGAAGAACGGCTGCGGGACTTGGGTTTGGCTAGTCCAGGGGTAGGCAACCTCGGCTCTTTTATGACTCGTGGACTTCAACTCCCAGAATTCCTGAGCCAGCCATGCTGAGGGGAAAGGGAGAGGTTTCCAAGCTGAGCCAGGCCGGCTCAGGAATTCTGGGAGTTGAAGTCCACCAGTCATAAAAGAGCTGAGTTTGCCTACCCCTGGCCTAGGCCGCTTTATGACTCGTGGACTTCAACTCCCAGAATTCCTGAGCCAGCCACGCTGAGGGGAAAGAGAGAGGTTTCCAGGCTGAGCCAGGCCGACTCAGGAATTCTGGGAGTTGAAGTCCACGAGTCATAAAAGAGCCGAGGTTGCCTACCCCTGGGCTAGTCTAAAGAAAAGAAGAAATAGGGGAGACATGATAGCAGCGTTCCGGTATTTGAGGGGCTGCCACAAAGAAGAGGGGGGTCACATTATTCTCCAAAGCACCAGAGGGAAGGACGAGAAACAATGGATGGAAGCTGATCAAGGAGAGAAGCAACCTGGAATTAAGGAGAAACTTCCTGACAGTGAGGACAATTATCCGGTGGAACAGCCTGCCTCCAGAAATCCTGGGCGCTCCATCACTGGAGGTTTTTAAGAAGAGGCTGGACAGTCACTTCTCTGAGATGGTATAGGTTGTCCTGCTTGAGGAGGGGGCTGGACTAGAAGACCTCCAGGGTCCCTTCCAGCTCTTATTTCATTCCAGGGTGGACGATCTTTCTACGTTTTTCCAACTGGCCAAGCCAAGGTGCGATTCAGCGTTAACTGAAAAACAAGCTTGCGCGGGAATTCTATGAAGAACCTGGGTCAACACCGTCATGCTTGAAAGAGCCATAAATAATCGGAAGAGAATGAAAAGAATGTGCCAGGACAACCGACGGCATCAACAAATGCAGAAGTAGGCCGACGAGAGAAAAATACAGGCAGTCCTCAACTTACAACAGTTCGCTTAGCGACCGTTTGAAGTTACAACGCCACGGGGAAAAAAGTGACTTAGGACCTTTCCCCCCCACACACACTTACGACCCTTGCAGCATCCCCATGGGTCAAAATCCGGATGCTTGGCAACCGACTCCTACTTACGACGGTTGCAGCGTCCTGGGGTGTGTGTGTCATGTGCGATTCCCCTTTTGCGACCTTCTGACCAACAAAGTCAACAGAGGAAAGCCAGATTCACTGAACAGTTGTGTTTACCAACTTCACAACTACAGCGATTCATTTTGCAACGGTGGCCGGGAAGGGGATAAAACGGGGCAAAACTGAATTAAAAGCGGTCTCACTTAGCAACAAAAATGTTGGGCGCTATTCTGATCGTCAAGTCGGAGGACTAGCTGGATTACACTTTTCCGCCTACTAAGGAAGGATCCCCCTGTATTCTGGAGGTCCACTTCTCATCCCACAGTTTCCATCAGTCTCCCTTGAGAAGATGGCATAGGTTCTCCTGCTTGAGCAGGGGGCTGGACTAGAAGACCTCCAAGGTCCCTTCCAGCTTCTATTCAATTCTAGGATCTGTTCTCCAAAGCACCAGAAGGCAGGGACAAGCAGCAACGGATGGAAACCAATCAAGGAGAAGCAACCTAGAAATGAGGAGAAATTTCCTGAAAGCGAGGACAATTAACCCATGGAACTGCTTGCCTCCAGAGGTTGTGGATGCTCCAACATTGGCGGCTTTAAAGAAGAGGCTGGACAGCCATTTGTCTGAATGGTATAGGGCAGGGGTAGGCAACCTTGGGACTTTTATGACTCGTGGACTTCAACTCCCAGAATTCCTGAGCCAGCATGGGAGAACTATGGCCCCCTCATGACTCATGGACTTCAACTCCCAGAATTCCTGATCCAGCATGGGGGAACTATGGCCCCCTCATGACTTGTGGACTTCAACTCCCAAAATTCCTGAGCCAGCCATGCTGAGGGGAAAGGGAGAGGTTTCCAAGCTGAGCCATGCTGGCTCAGGAATTCTGGGAGTTGAAGTCCACAAGTCATGAGGGGGCCATAGTTCCCCCATGCTGCCTCAGGAATTCTGGGAGTTAAAGTCCACGAGTCATGAGGGGGCCATATTTCCCCCATGCTGCCTCAGGAATTCTGGGAGTTAAAGTCCACGAGTCATGAGGGGGCCATATTTCCCCCATGCTGCCTCAGGAATTCTGGGAGTTGAAGTCCAGGAGTCATAAAAGACCCAAGGTTGCCTACCCCTGGTATAGGGTCTCCTGGCTGAGCAGGGGGTTGGACTAGAAGGCCTCCGAGGTCCCTTCGAAGCCTATGATTCTATGTTTATTCAACACAACGCCCATATCTCCACAAAGCCGGAGGTCAACACAGCTGTGGCTAGCTCTTCTTTCCATGGACGTGAGTCCTGGATTCTGTACCATAGAGACACCAAACAACAATTCTCCAAAGCACCAGAAGGCAGGACAAGAAGCGACGGATGGAAACCAATCAAGGAGAGAAGCAAGCTGGAACTAAGGAGGAATTTCCTGACAGTTGGGACAATTAACCAGTGGAACTACCTGCCTCCAGAAGTGGTGAATGCTCCAACACTGGAAATTTTTAAGAAGAGACCGGACAGCCATTTGTCTAAAGATGGTATAGGGTCTCCTGTTTGAGCAGGGGGTTGGACTAGAAGACCTCCAAGGTCCCTTCCGACTCTCGATGTTCTGCGACCTGCTTAAGCTAAAAAGCAGAAGTAACGTCCGTTCAACGCAGGGGAAGGGATGGTTTTGATGACCATCCCAGAGTGTTGACTGATGAACCCACAGGGGTCTTGGGTCCCATTCCTTTCCGGAAGAGTCCCTTGGGGAAACTAAGGCTGGCAAGGACGTCCTTCCTCCATGCCACCTGCTGAGCCTACGCAACCAGGCGGGAGGGAGGTTGGCGCCAGCACAGGAGACAAAGCCACAAATCCATTTGAAGGTTACCGGACTTCCAAGGTCAGCCTGAATGGCAGGATCAGCCCTCCCTTTTTTTTCCACCCCTTCCTCTTGGGTAGACCCATAACAAGACAGGAATGTTTTCCGTGAAAGGAGGAAGCCGAGGAGGATGGAAACTAAACCGGGAGAGAAGCAACCTGGAGCGAAGGAGAAATATCCCGACAGTGAGAAGAATTAACCCAGGGGTCTTCAAACTTGGCCCTTTTATGACTTGTGGACTTCAACTCCCAGAATTCCTCAGCCAGGCATGCTGGCTAAGGAATTCTGGGAGTTGAAGTCCACAAGTCATAAAAGGGCCAAGTTTGAAGACTCCTGAATTAACCAGTGGAACTGCTTGGCTCCAGAAGTTGCAGAGGCTCCACCACTGGAAGTTTTTAAGAAGAGACCGGACAGCCATTGGTCTGAAATGGTATAGGGCTTCCTGCCTGGGCAGAGGGTTGGACTAGATGACCTCCAAGGTCCCTTCCAACTTTATTATAACCAAAGAAGTCCCAGATGCGCCTCCTGAAAATAGCACCTTTGGGACAACTGTTGCCTGGAGGACGGAGAATCCCCGTAGACATTCCCGTCCGATGCTATTTCTTAAAAAGTGAAAGAAACGAACAGGAATAATAATAATAATAATAATAATAATAATAATAATAATAATAATAATAATAATAATAATAATAATAATAATAATAATAACAACAACAACAATGATTATTATGATTATTATGATTATTATGATTATTATGATTATTATGATGATTATTATGATTATGATTATTGCTTTGTTGTTGTTATTCGTGCCTCGACATATCCGTGTCCAGCTAAAAATGTCCCTACCAGGTGAACGTCTCTTCGCCGGCATACGGTATCCACCAAGCTTCCAACAGAATGGAAATAATTTACTACTGTGGTCTGTTTGCTTTCCAGTCTAGCCTACAGGTTTGAGATTTCCCGTCCAATATTAACCAGGACAAACCCTGCTTGACGTGTCACGATTAGGAAGGTCAGCCAAGTACATCCAAGTAGGTGGGCAGCTATTTGCCTGCAGGCAGGAAAGGATTCAATCTCTCTCTCTCTTTTTCTTTCTCTCTCTCTCTGTTTTTCTTTATTTCTCTCTTATCTATTTCTTTTTTCTTTATTTCTCTCTTATCTATTTCTGTTTTTATTTGTCTCTGTCTCTTTCCGTTTTTGTTTCTCTCTCTTTATCCCTCTCTCCTTTCTCTCCGTTTTTCTTTATCTCTCTCTTTTTTATATGTCTCTTATCTCTCTTTCTCTTTCTCGCTGTTTCTTTGTTTTTCTTTATTTCTTTGTCTCTTTTCTCTCTGTCTCTCTCTTTCTGTCTCTCTGTTTTCCTTTGTTTCTCTCTGTGTGTTTCTCTCTGTCTCTCTCTCTCTCTCTCAATGCATCCGTCTGGCTGACGCTCTTAAGTGGGGCTTATATATTACGAACATCCTGGGGGAAAAAAATCAAGCTAGGGCTTATTTTCCGGTTGGGTCTTATTTTGGGGAAAACACGGTAGTAACTGATAGAGGTGGGGACTTCAACTCCCAGAATTCCACAGCCAGCAATGCTAACCCAGGATGAATACAAAGCGAGAGGCCACATGGGGCAATCTGGGTTAAGTTGAAGCCCACGCCATCTTGAAGTTCCTAAGCGTTGATGAAGTTCCCTAGTTGGGTCATGAAACGTCTCCAAGAAAACAACCCAGCTCAGAGAGTACCAAGGACCCCACACCCTTCCTTCCTTCCTTCCTTCCTTTCCACTCCTTTCTAGCACTGATGATGTTACCAAGTTGGGTCATGAAACGTCTGCAAGGAGACCACCCAGCTCAGAGAGCACCAAGGACCCCCACAGTCCTCCTCCTCCTCCTCTCCACAACCCCCCCTCCCTTCTATCATTGATGATGTTCCCTAGTTGGGTCATGAAACGTCTGCAAGGAAACAGCCGAGCTCAAAGAACACCAAGGACCCCACAGTTCTTCTCTTTCTCTCCTTCCTTCCTTCCTTCCTTTCCACTCCTTTCTAGCACTGATGATGTTACCTAGTTGGGTCATGAAACGTCTCCAAGAAAACAACCGAGCTCAGAGAGCACCAAGGACCCCACAGTTCTTCTTCTCCTTCCTTCCTTCCTTCCTTCCTTCCTTCCTTCCTTCCTTCCTTCCTTCCTTCCTTCTCCTTTCCACTCCCTACTAGCACTGATGATGTTCCCTAGTTGGGTCATGAAACGTCTCCAAGAAAACAACCGAGCTCA
This sequence comes from Vipera berus, assembly GCF_964194415.1. NCBI lineage: Eukaryota > Metazoa > Chordata > Lepidosauria > Squamata > Viperidae > Vipera > Vipera berus. The sequence continues at coordinate 90,167,219 of NC_138208.1, read as the reverse complement.
GAGAGCACCAAGGACCCGGCAGTAAACAACAGTCTATTCAACAAACCACCAAGAGCACTTCCACCCACACTGACAGGGCATCCACTAGTATATAAAGAGCAAATATCTCACACTTCTTTCTAGCACTGATGACGTTACCTAGTTGGGTCAAGAAACGTCTGCAAGAAAACCACCAAGCTCAGAGAGCAGCAAGGACCCCACAGTCACTCAGTCCCTTCCTTCCTTCCTTCCTTCCTTCCTTCCTTCCTTCCTTCCTTCCTTCCTTCCTTCCTTCCTTCCTCTCCTTTCTAGCACTGATAATGTTCCCTAGTTGGGTCAAGAAACGTCTGCAAGAAAACCACCAAGCTCAGAAAACAACAAGACCCCACAGCCCCCCACTCGACTCCACAATCCCCCCAGCCCTTGACTTTCAACTATTTGTTTAGTGATCAAGCGGCGTTAAAAGAAGTGACTTATGACCGCTTTTTCACACTTATGACCATTGTAGCAGCATCCTGGTCACGTAACCAACATTCAGACTCTGGCCAACGTTGACTCCTAGTTACGACGGTTGCAGCGTCCCAAGGTGACACGATCCCCTTTTGCGACCTTCTGACCGTGGGGAAGCCAGATACACTGAACCTCCCTCTCTGAACAACTTCAGCGATTCGCTTAACAACTGTGGCGAGAAAGTTCATAAAATGGGGCAAGACCCACTTAACGACTGTCTTGCTTAGCAATGGGAATTTGGGGCTCAATTGCCAGGCGAGAACTACCAGCATTTTTAAGAGCCCCTTGAGCAAAGGACAAAAGCGGAGCTCCGCCTTCCCAGCGTAAGAGCTACACACCCATCCCCAAGAATTGACTTCTGCAGAAGTTCTTAGAATTTTTTTACAAGTGGTTGCAATCCGGATGGCCACAATCCAAGCAGGTTCAAGAGGTTGTAAGGTACTATTTGGAAGGCGTGGGTGTGCTTAGTAACAAGTGGCAGAGACCATCAGAGCTTGGGATTAAATGTGTGTTTTGCAGCAGGTCAGAGGGATCTTCGCAAAAGAGGTCCAGAAACTTGGGATTTTAAAAACAAAACTTGAGACTCTCCCTATCCAGGTCAGTTCCATGCCAAGAGGAAAAGAAGGAACCTTAGTGGGGTTTTTTTTAACGCAGGCAGTCCTGCACTCGCAACCATTGGTTTAGTGACCAGAATGGATCGTTGTAAGTCAAGGACTAGCTGTATATGAGGACCAGGATTGTTGGGGGCAAATATGCTGACTCTGTTAAATGCTTAGAGAGGGCTATAAAGCACTGTGAAGTGGGATACAAGGGCTATTGCTAAGTCCGAAGGAAGGAAGGAAGGAAGGAAGGAAGGAAGGAAGGAAGGAAGGAAGGAAGGAAGGAGGGAAGGAAGGAAGGAAAAAAGGAAGGAAGTAAGGGAGGGAGGGAGGGAGGGAAGGAAAGATTTTTTTAAAAATTTTAATTCCATTTATATCCCGCCCTTCTCCGAAGACTCAGGGCGGCTTACAAGCTTAGCAGTAGCCTTCATTCTATGTATATGCCTGCTTATTAGGGCTTTCACACACACCCCAAGCGGTATTATTACAAAGTCAGCTTATTGCCCCCAACAATCTGGGTCCTCATTTTACCTACCTGGGAAGGATGGAAGGCTGAGTCAACCTTGAGCCTGGTGGGACTCGAACCTGCACTCATTGCAGGCAGCTGGGGTTACTTAAGGAGGCATCAGCCCACTGCTCCACCAAGGCTCTATAAAGAAAGAAAAAAGGAAAGAAGGGAAGAAGGAAGGAAGGAAAACAGGAAGGAAGGGAGTGAAGTAAGGGAGGGAGGGAGGAAAGGAAGGAAAGAAAGAAAGAAGGAAAGAAGGGATGAAGGAAGGAAGGAAAGAAAGGAATGAAGAAAGGAAGGAAGGAAAGAAGGAGAGGGAGGGAGGGAGGGAAGGAAAGGAAAGGAGGGAAGGAAGGAAGGGAAGGAGGGAAGGAAGGAAAGAAGGAGAGGGAGGGAGGGAGGAAGGGAGGGAAGGAAGGGAAGGAAGGAACGACCCTGACGGTGCAGTGCTTAGAATGCAGCATTGCAGGCTAACTCGCTGCCCACTTCCAGGTGTTCGATCCTGACCGGCTCAAGGTCGACTCAGCCTTCTGCCCTTCCGAGGTCGGTAAAATGAGGAGCCAGATGGTTGGGGAGCAAGAGGCTGACTCTGTAAACCGCTTAGAGTGGGGCTGTAAAGTACTGTGAAGCGGTATATAAGTCTAAGGGCTATTGCTAAAAACCACTTTTTTTTTTAGTACCGTTGTAACTTCGAATGACCCTAAAAAAAAAAAAAGGACGGTCGTAAGCCGAGGACCCGTGTCGCACGAGAGAAACAACTGACAGATAGCCTTACAAGTGCAAAAATTAGAATCACAAGGATAAACACCAGGTGGACACGTGGAAACGTGGTCCAAGAATTTATCCACTAAATCATTCTAGCCTAATCTTTTTAGTTCTACTGATTTCCTGGCCTTCTTCCAAGGACAGAATTTCCACCTTGGAAGCCTACCACGAATTCTCTCTCTCAAAAAAAAACACACACAAAAAAATACATATTTTTTTTCAGCCCCGATCTGTACAGCTGCACGCGATCTCGCGATGGCCCCAACCCAAACAAACAAACCAACATGGCAAAGGAAGGCTGTGTGTGCGAACAGGTTTTTGTCCCTTTGAAATCTAGGCTGCTTCACAAAGCCCGGAGAAACTTTGCTTGCCTCTGGCTTTCGCTCAGCCTCAGTTTTACCACTCTGAAAAATGGCAACACTGACCTATTTTTGAAGAGTCACCCGCAAGGGAAGCCGAGATATGAAAAGAGCAATCTGGCCTGTGAGGAGCCCTGTAATTAATGATGATTAATGGCGTCACGCAACTCCTCCTCCCCAGCCGTTCCAACTGGAGTGAAAATATTTTGTTTTCCTGCTTTGGAAATCAAAGACACACACACACACACGCACACGCACACACGCACTCACAACCAAGGAAGGCTGGCGCACCATCAAAGGCAAACAGGTGGTTGGGACAGCTTGGATGCGTGCTGCGCAAAACAACTTCGAGCCACACTTTGATTTTTTGTTTGTTTGACAATACAGGCAGTCCTCGACTTACAACAATTCATTTAGTGACCAAAGGTACGGACGACGCTGAAAGAAAAAGTGATCACTGCAGCTGTTCAGTTAACGACACGGTGGCAACAATGAATTTGGCTTCCCCGTTGACTTTGCTGGTCTGAAGGTGACAAAAGGGCGGGGGGGTCAACACTCACACACACACACACACACACACACACACACACACACACACACACACACGGACACTGTTACCGTCATAAATACCAGCCAGTTGCCAAGTGTCTGGATTTTGATCACGTGACCCTGGGGATGCTGCAGCGGTCGTTAAGTGTGAAAAACACTAATTAAGTCAGCGTCGTGGTGACTTTGGCGACTAAACGAACGGCTACTTGGAATTACGCATACCTCGGAAAAAAGCCCTTTTAAAAAATATTTATTGGTGTGAGCTAGGTGTCAGAAACCAATAGGGCTTATTTATCAGGGAGTATATTTAAAAATAACTCACAGCCATCTCCCAGTCATGCTGAATACGCTTAAACCAAGGCTTAGCCGGTGCCATCCTCATATTGCCCCGGGCTCACGAGTTGTATCCTGACACTATCACACTTGTTAGGATCATGTGGAGTGAATTCCTCGGGCTTTTGAATGCGGCCCTACAATTCGGGGAAAAAAATCACCTCGAAGTCGGCTGAAGCAAGCCTGCTGGAAAACGTCACTAAGAAACAACGGATGGATGAGAGAGAGAGAGAGAGAGAGAAACAGAGAAACAGCTGGAAAGAGAGAGAAAGATACAGAGATAAGGAGAGAGAAATAAAGAAAAACAGAGTCAGGCAGAAAGAGACAAAGAGAGATGAAGAGAAATGAAGAAAAACAGAAAGTGACAGAGAAATAAAAACAGAGAAACATTTAAGAGAAATAAAGAAAAACAGAAAGGCAGAGACAGAAATAAAAAAACAGAGATAGACAGAAAGAGAAAGAGAGGGAAATAAAGGAAAACAGAAAAAGAGTGATAGACACAGAGAAATAAAGAAAAAGAGAAACAGGTAGAAAGAGACAGATAAAGAGAGAGAAATAAAGAAAAACAGACACAGAAAGAGACAGAGATAAAGATAAAGAAATAAAAACACACACAGAGAGAGACAGAGAAATAAAAACCGAGAAACAGATAAGAGAAATAAAGGAAAACAGAGAGAGAGGGAGAGAGAGAGAGAGAGAGAGAGAGAGAGAGAGAGACCCCCTGAAAAAGGCTAAGAATGATTTCAGAATATTTATGTCCCAGATTTTGCTACAGGTGGCCCTTCACTTACACCAGGCGCAGGCAACCTCGGCTCTTTTATGACTCATGGACTTCAACTCCCAGAATTCCTGAGTCAGCTGACTCAGGAATTCTGGGAGTTAAAGTCCATGAGTCATAAAAGAGCCGAGGTTGCCTACCCGACTTACACTCCATTACAAGAGCGTTGAAAAAAATGACTTATGGCCCCTTACAATTGTTGTACCATCCCCAGGGGCACCTGATCAAAATTCAGCTGCTTGGCAACTGACTCCTACCTATGACGGCTTGCAGCGTCCCGGGGTCACGTGATCCCCTTTTGCGACCTTCTGACCAGCAAAGTCAATTGGGGGGGGGGGGGAAAGCCAGATTCACTTAACCACCCTGTGGCTCACTTAACAACTACAGTGGTTCCCTTAGCAGCTTGTGGCAAGGAAGGCCGTAAAATGGGGCAAAACTCACTTCACGGCTGTCTTGCTTAGCAGTGGGAATGTAGGGCTCAACTGTGGTCGTAAGTCAAGGACTACCTGTATTCATTTGACTTCTTGGGGGGCGGGGAAGTTACAAAGGAAAGAAGCAACAGAAGACAATATTTTTAGTTCAAGGTTGAACTGTGGGGTCCTCCTTGGTGCTCTCTGAGCTGGTTGGTTTCCTTGCAGACGTTTCATGACCCAACTAAGTAACATCATCAATGATAGAAGGGAGGGGGGTTTGTGGAGAGGAGGAGGAGGAGAAGGAGGAGGAAGATGTGGGGTCCCTGGTGCTCTCTGAACTTGGTGGTTTCCTTGCAGACATTTCATGACCCAACTAGGGAACATCATCAGGGCTAGAAAGGAGAAGGAAGGAAGGAAGGAAGGAAGGAAGGAAGGAAGGAAGGAAGGAAGGAAGGAAGGAAGGAAGGAAGGAAGGAAGGAAGGAAAGAAAGACAAGAAGGACTGTGGGGTCCTTGGTGCTCTCTGAGCTTGGTGGTTTTCTTGCAAATGTTTCATGACCCAACTAGGGAACATCATCAGGGCTAGAAGGGAGGAGGAGGAGGAGGATTGTGGGGTCCTTGCTACTCTGAGCTTGGTGGTCTTCTTGCAGACGTTTCATGACCCAAGCAGGGAACATCATCAGGGCTAGAAGGGAGGGGGGTTTGTGGAGGAGGAAGAGGAGGAGGAGGAAGGACTGTGGGGTCCCTGGTGCTCTCTCAGCTTGGTGGTTTCCTTGCAGACGTTTCATGACCCAACTAGGGAACAACATCAGGGCTAGAAGGGAGGGGGGTTTGTGGAGAGGAGGAGGAGGAGGAGGAGGAGGACTGTGGGGTCCTTGATGCTCTCTGAGCTGGGTGGTTTTCTTGCAGACGTTTCATGACCCGACTAGGGAACACCATCAGTGCTGGAGGAGGCTTATCGCTAAGCAAACTTCGCTCCCTTCCAGCACTGATGACGTGATCTAGTCGGGTCATGAAACGTCTGCCACAAAACTGCCAAGCGGAGAGAGCAGCAAGGAAAAGAAAGAAACGCTGTTAAGCTTCCTTAGGAGACAAAAAATAAATAAATCAAAAATAGGTAGAGGTAACAAGACAGCAGACAAACTATTCAAAGAAAGCCTGCCTGCAGCAACAGGTTACGAACGAGAGAGCAGAATTTTACTCTCCCTTAAGAATATTTTCCGACTTCAAAGGGCAGCGCTTGGGTGGTCGAGGCCCTTGGGCAGTCGGACAACGAAACTGGGGCGATTAAAAAAGGCAGGATTTTTTTTTAGGCCCGTACGACCAGGCCCAGCATCCCGAAAGGCATCCCAGAATCCGCTAGAAAGCGAGGGATAATGACCGAAGCAGAGCTGGACACACTATAATGCAAACTACACACAATGCTCGAGTGGAATAAATACTACACAATGCACGCTCAGCTGCACAGCCACAGTCACAAATCCATAAAGAGAGACATTTCATCTTTTCTTGGGAACAGAATACGCAGGATTACGGAATCGGGGGGAAAGGAGGGGAAAAAGCCCATGGTCGACTTAGTATTAAAATGGGTCCCCTAACCAGGGGTGGGGAACCTTGGCTCTTTTGTGACTGGTGGATTTCAACTCCCAGAATTCCTGAGCCAGCATGGGGGAAGTATAGCCCCCTCATGACTCGTGGACTTCAACTCCCAGAATTCCTCAGCCAGCCATGCTGAGGGGAAAGGGAGAAGTATCCATGCTTAGCCATGCTGGCTCCGGAATTCTGGGAGCTGAAGTCCACGAGTCATGAGGGGGCCATAGTTCCCCCATGCTGGCTAAGGAATTCTGGGAGTTGAAGTCCGCGAGTCATGAAGGGGCCATAGTTCCCTCATGCTGGCTAAGGAATTCTGGGAGTTGAAGTCCACGAGTCATGAGGGGGCCATAGTTCCCCCATGCTGGCTCAGGAATTCTGGGAGCTGAAGTCCACGAGTCATAAAAGATATATAGATATATAGAAGTTAGATATGTAGATACAGATGATAGAAGAGATATGTAGATAGCTATAGATAAGATATATAAGAGATAGATGATAGATATATAGAAGAGATAGATAACATGATAGATGATATAGAAGAGATATAGAAGAGATAGATGATAGAGATGATAGACAGATATAGATATGTAGATACATAGATAATAGATGATAAGTATAGAAGAGATAGATATACATAGATAGATAAGATATAGATAGGATAGATGCATAGATAGATGAATGGATAAGATATATATAGATAGATAGATTGATAGATAGGTAAGATAGGTAAGATAGATTAGATAGATGGATGCATAGATGGATGAATGGATTAGATAGATAGATAGATAGATAGATAGATAGATAGATAGATAGATAGATAGATAGATATTAGATAGACAGACAGACAGATCCCATTTTTTGAAGCATATTCTAAAGGAGTATTTGTTGAACCTCAGATACTTGAAGATGAGTGGACTTCAACTCCCAGAATTCTCCAGCCAACAATGCTGGCTGGGGAATTCTAGGAAGTGAAGTCCAACCATCTTCCTTCCAACTGCCCCAGTGAAGAAGCACTGCTCTAAGAGGTTGGGAACAGCCTGGGGTCTTGGGAAGTCCTCTGGAGATTCCGGCCAGCTGCTCCTGGAGACCCCAAAAAGCGGGACCAGTCTCTCCTCTAATTCCGGGGGGGGGGGAAATCCAATCCCCTGCTCCTTACCAAAACACCCCATAATTTTAAACATGAGCCGGCTGCCTCCCCTACCTAATTACCCAGCGGTTGAAAGCAATGAAGGATCCAGCCGCAAATCTACAACTTGCACTTAGCCAATTAGGAGCAGCTAAACAAACCAGAGGCAGGCAGTCGTCGCAGCCCTGATTAAGCCAGTTCGCGAGGGTGGGAAAATTGTATAGTCCTGCACCACCGTGGCCGGATTTGACACCCGGGACCTGCGTTCCGCTCCTGGTGACTCATTTTTAATTCTCACTCACAAGCTGGAGGAGAATGGCTTGGGGGAACAGAGGTGGTCCTCGGCTTACGACCCCCAACGGAGCCCAAAAATCACGTTGCTAAGTGAGACCACTTTGCCCCGTTTTCACCACTTTTCCCGCCACTGTTCTTAAAGTCGATTGTGTTGTGAATTGAGCAGGACGTGCAAACCGACACAACCTAAGTATTCGGGAAAGGTTAAAAAAAAAAGTCTAAATAACATGTTCTAGTATCTCCTAGAACAGGGGTCTCCAACCTTGCTAACTTTTAAGACTTGTGGACTTCAATTCCCAAAATTCCCCAGCCAGCTTTGCTGGCTGGGGAATTCTGGGAGTTGAAGTCCACAAGTCTTAAAGTTGGCAAGGTTGGAGACCCCTGTCCTAGAAAATGCGCAGAGATCCAAGCCTGTTTCTAAAATAAACCACCATCAGAAAAAAAAACCCACAAGGATTTTAAGCGCCTTGAGCAAAGTGGGAGTTTTGATATACACACACAACACACACTTGTCAACTGACAAAGACATAGTAACCAGCGGGGTGCCGGCATCTGAAACTGGTGGGTGGACTTCTTCAGACAATTTTCGCGCTTTTGTTCTCTCCCCCCACCACCACCCCTTCCTCAAAATATCTCAACCTATTTTTAAAAGAAACCTGAAAAAAATTAATCCAAACGGCCCAGAATTAAGTGTTTCTATCAAGGACAGGCAGATCGGTCGGGGATTCTCCAGGAATAAAATCCGCCGCTGAAAAGGAATCAAATCTTTTTTGGAGCACGTACAGATTTAAGGATGTATGAATTCTGGGAGAAGAAAGAGTTTTCATGGACACTAGGCTGGGTTCACACATGCAAGGGTTATGGTTTGTATTAACCGGGTTTACTTAAGCATCAAAGCCTAGAGACGGTCCATGGCATTAAGCTGTAACAAGGGGGATCCAAAACACGTTGAAACCCAACTGCTCCAAATGTTAAGAAGGGCAAAACAGGCCGTTTCTAATATTTTTTGGGGAAAATATCAAGCTCAAATCATTGTGTTCAGGGCTGAGTTAGGACAGAAACAGAAACGTGCCCTCAATGTTAAAAATAGCTAGTTTCACACCTTCATTGTGGCTATTCTGCACTCAAAAGTAGGGAAGGGGATGCTTCAAATTCAAACTGTTGTACTCCACCCCTCTTAAAAGTAGCCAAGATTGGGACCACGCCGACTTTAGAAGGTGGATAGCAACTTTTAAGAGGGGTGGACTTCAACTCCCAGAATTCCTCAGCCAGCCTTTGACGATAGGTGGACTTCCAACATGCTGGCCGGGGGAATTCTGGGAGTTGAAGTCCACCCCTCGCGAAAGTAGCCAACACTGGGACCCCACTGCCTTACAAAATTGGACGGCAACTTCAAGAGAGAGGTGGACTTCCAACTCCCAGAATCCCCAAGCCGGCAGGTTGAAACCCACCCATCTAAATCAAGCCGGAATCGAGGGGAATTCTGGGAGTTGAAGTCCGCACGTCTTAAAAACGGCCAAATTCAGAGAGACAGAGGGGGGGGGGCTAGCAATAACTGTTCCAAGTCCACTTTGTCTTAAAAGTTGCCCGGGTTGAGAAGCGTTGCTCTAAACCAAGTTAGGTTTCCAAACTCGGTCTGATGCCGGAGCGTTAAAAAGTTGCAGCGGGCGACATCCTTGTCTGGAAATTTCTCCTGCTAATTAGCGAGAGTCAAAGGCTTAGCCAAAGCGCTCTCCTGGCCCCCCGGGCTTTCCAGATTAATGATCAAAATCGGAGGTCCCAAATTACCACCCCCCGCCTGCCTTCGTCGGGGGGGGGGGAGGGGGACACCCACTATCAAGGGGGGGGGTTGTCTGTTGTCGCCCCCCCCAATTTCAGATTTCTTTCTCCTCCTAGCTTCCAGGAGTTCAAATCTCACCCCACGGACGGAGGGCCAAAGGCCACCGGCCCGCTGAGCGCACAACCTTGATTGTTTAACCAAGCAACACACAACTTGGGACTGGCAAAGTCTTTGGGCCTTGGGGCATCTTGAGAGGGAGTAGAGGTATCGCCATGAGCCACTTGAGCATCCCGGCGTCAGTCATCGGAAAAAAACAAACAAACCACACAAAACCCCACTATCCCAGCAACAGGACAAAAGTGTGTGGGGGGTGGGTAGGGGGGGGGAAACAAAACAAAACGGCAAGGCTTTCCTCCTCCTCCTGTGTGAACGGAGCTTACAGAAAGCTTGCGGGGAGGCTGGGCTGTTGTTTTCCAACTGTTATTTTCAACTTGCTTTGCTTTTTTTTTCTCCTTCACCCCCTTCTCGATAAGCTGGTAGGAGCAAGCAAACCCTAATAAAGAGTATTTGTAGATCGGGGTTTAAACTATGGGCACCTTGGGGCTCTCTGAGCCGTTTCCTTGTAGACGTTGCGTGACACAACTAGGTAACATCATCAGCGGGAGGAGGAGGAAGAGGAATGTGGGGACTCTGATGCTCCCTGAGCTGGGTTATTTTCTTACGCACGTTTCGTGACCCAACTAGGCAACAGTCAGTGGCGGAAGGGAATGGGCTTGCAGAATGGAGGAGGAGGAGGAGGAGGAGGAGGAAGAGGAGGAGGAGGAGGAGGAGGATTGTGGAGACTCTGATGCTCCCTGAGCTGGGTTATTTTCTTACTCACGTTTCATGACCCAACTAGGTAACGTCATCAGTGCTGGAAGGGAGCGGGGTTTGCAGAGAGGAGGAGGAGGAATGTGGGATCCTGGATGCTCTCTGAGCTGGGTGATTTCCTTGCAGATATTTCATGACCCAATTAGGTAACCTCACAGGGGCTAGAAGGGAGTGGGTTTGCTCTATCTGTTTACACACTCGAATCAAGCAGTAAAAAAAAACCAAAACAAACCCTAATCATACCCTAAGCTACCAACTCAAGACAATCAAGCTAGCAACAAACAACAGCCTAACCAAGGAACCACCCAGAAACCCCCATCAAACACAGACAGGGCAAGCCACTCGGATATAACAAAGAGCGGAAACCTCAGACTCCCCTCTTGCTAGATGGTGTTACCTAATTGGGAAATAAAAAGGTCTGCAAGAGAACAACTCACCCCACTCTCTTTTCCTACTGATGACGTTACCCTAGTTGTCTTATGAAACGTCTGCAAGAAAAGAACCACCACCCCTACACCTTTCTGGCACTGATAATGTTACTTGGTTGGGTCATGAAACGTCTGCAAGAAAACAACCCAACTCAGAGAGCACCAGGGACCCCTTTCTTTCTTTTTCTTTCTTTCTTTCTTTCTTTTTCTTCTTTCTTTTTCTTTCTTTCTTTCCTTCCTTCCTTCCTTCCCCCCCCTTCCTTCCTTCCCCTTGTCCTCCCTTCTATCACTGATAATGTTACTTGGTTGGGTCATGAAACGTCTGCAATAAAACAACCCAACTCAGAGAGCACCAAGGACCCCTCTTTCTCTTTCTTTCTTTCTTTCTTTCTCTTTCTTTCTCTTTCTTTCTTTCTTTCTTTCTTTCTTTCTTTCTCTTTCTTTCTTTTTCCTTCCTTCCTTCCTTCCTTCCTTCCTTCCTTCCTTCCTTCCTTCCTTCCCCTTGTCCTCCCTTCTATCACTGATAATGTTACTTGGTTGGGTCATGAAACGTCTGCAAGAAAACCAGTGGGCTGAGAGAGGACCCAGGACCTCACACCAAGCCAGCTCCGCCATCCGTTTGGGGGCTGACGGGCGCTTCCTCTCATGTTTCCATAGCCTGAAGACTTGAGTGCGAGTCGTAGCACTCTTTGGGGAGACAAGAAGAGAGGGGCCTGGCTGGGGAATTCCAGGAGTTGAAGTTCGCACGTCTTAAAAAGCGGCCAACAGTTGAGAAACACCGGGTGAAAATCAAAGAAGGAAGTGAAGAGAAGTGAAATCGGAGGGATTAAGATAAACAAAACGACTGGGAAATCAGCGCTTCCCCCACTGAAGGGTAAAAACAAGCAGGAAGCCACGTTCCCCGGTTTAATCAATAAGCGTTAAAGTCCAAGCAACTTCATTCTGAGCTGGTGATGTTCCACAGCACCTTTCACCAACTTGGCCCTCCTTAAATGGGTCGGGACTGCATCTCCCAGAATGCCGTGCAGCATATTCTCCAAAGCCCCTGAAGGCAGGGCAAGAAGCAACGGATGGAAACTAGTCAAGGAGAGAAGCAACCTAGAACTAAGGAGAAACTTCCTGACAGTTAGAACAACTAACCAGTGGAACCACCTGCCTCCAGAAGCCGTGAATGCTCCAACACTGGAGGTTTTTAAGAAAAGACTGGAGAGCCATTTGTCTGAAATGGTATAGACTAGAGTTTCCTGCCTGAGCAGGGGGTTGGACTAGAAGACCTCTAAGGTCCTATTCTATTCTATTCTATTCTATTCTATTCTATTCTATTCTATTCTATTATTCTATTCTATTCTGTTCTGTTCTGTTCTGTTCTGTTCTGTTCTATTCTAATTCTAATTCTAATTCTACTCTATTCTCCAAAGGCCCTGAAAGCAGGACAAGAAGCAACGGATGGCAACTCATCAAGGAGAGAAGCAACCTGGAACTAAGGAGAAATTTCCTGACACTTAGAACAACTAACCAGTGGAACAACCTGCCTCCAGAAGCCGTGAATGCTCCAACACTGGAGGTTTTTAAGAAAAGACTGGAGAGCCATTTGTCTGAAATGGTATAGACTAGAGTTTCCTGCCTGAGCAGGGGGTTGGACTAGAAGACCTCTAAGGTCCTATTCTATTCTATTCTATTCTATTCTATTCTATTCTATTCTATTCTATTATTCTATTCTATTCTATTCTATTCTATTATTCTATTCTGTTCTGTTCTGTTCTGTTCTGTTCTGTTCTGTTCTATTCTAATTCTAATTCTAATTCTACTCTATTCTCCAAAGGCCCTGAAAGCAGGACAAGAAGCAACGGATGGCAACTCATCAAGGAGAGAAGCAACCTGGAACTAAGGAGAAATTTCCTGACAGTTAAAACAATTAACCAGTGGAACAACCTGCCTCCAAAAGTTGTGAGTGCTTCAACACTGGAGGTTTTTAAGAGGAGACTGGACAGCCATTTGCCTGAAATGGTCTAGGGTTTCCTGCCTGAGCAGCGGATTGGACTAGATGACCTCCAAGGGCCCTTCCAACTTTGTTGCTGTTGTTGTTGTTGTTATAAGTTCGTAACCCGGTTATTAAATGAGTCTGGATTCCCCATTGACCTGGCTAGCCAGAAGGTCGCAAAGGAGATCACGTGACCACCCCCCCCCCCGCTCCCCGGGATACTCTGTCATAAATGCGAGTCAGTTGCCAAGTGTCTGAATTTTGATCAGGTGGCCCCTGGGATGCTGCAACGGTCATTAAGTGTGAAAAACGGTCGTAACTCCCTTTTTTCAGCGCTGTTCTAACTTTCAACAGTCACTAAATGATCCTTTTCTCCTTTAGCTAAAGCTTGAGAAAAAACAAACCAGGATCAGACCTGGTTAGCCCTCAATAGCAATGTGCGATTTTTCGAGCAAATCCAGGGTAGCTCGCAAACCACCGTTTCTGGCTCATTACTGTGTTTGAGTCCTTCCAAGTGGTTGATTCCACAATCCACGCCGACACAAAAACATGGGACTAGATCTCTCGTGATCTTTCCTGCCTTCACACCACCCACCATCAGGGATCGCGGACCGGGTACATCTTGAAAAAGGCAGCTGTCCCCAAAATCGAGGCTCTTGCGTTTATTTTTTGAGAGCAAAGTCTTCGCCTTTCAACTGCAGCGTTTTTTGTTTTTTAAAAAAAGATGCATTTCACATACCTGATGAATGCATTAATTGCTCTCATTCAGCTCCTGCTCTCCACTTAATTAGGCTGAACCCCCCACACACAAACAAAACCCTTATTATAAAACAGACGAGAAAGGAAAGCTTGGGGGGGGGAAAAAGAGCTTCAGACTGCAAGCTGCTCTAAGCCAATTCTTATTAAGCCATTCCGGCCCCAAATATCCATTTTAATGATATTATAAGTAGATGCAGCCCTGTCTTCCAAGTCTGCCTTTGCAAGCCTAAGCTTCACGGGGACACACAATCAAACTGACAAAGCAACGACGGTGAATTTAAAATCAAAGGCCAGAAACTCAGGAGAACTCAGCAAGTTGATTTTTTTTTAAAAAAAAAATTCTTTCTGTTTTTAAAGAGCAACAAGGTAAAATCTAGGAAAGCTGTGATTCGTGCACAGCTGAGATCACATAGGCAATTAATCAGCGCGCTCAGACAACTCATTAATCGCAGATTAAAAATATGAATCTTTAATCAGGGCTGCCCCCTCTGCGAAAAGATCTTCGGCGCTTACCATACCGTTACAAACACTCTTCTACACCATCCAGACAAATAAACTTGGGCCGCGTTAGCTGCGCTTTTACAAACAAGCAGACACAAAATTGGAGAAACAATTCAAATTCAAAATTCGGAGGGCCAAAAAAATGACTTGTCAGTAGATAACTCAGAAACAGGTTGATTGACTTGTATCCTTCTTCAATACATTCCGTCTCATTTAAACATCCTATTGTTGTTGTTATATTTTTTTTTTTAAAAAGAGAGGATGTGATGTTTAGGACGAAGCCTACTAAATCTGGGAGGTTTCGGATAGCTACGGCTTGATTGCATGACTATTTTGTTCCACAAGAGAGAAAAATAAGAGACAGAATTTCAAAGTCTGACTCACGCGGGCTATCTCGTGTCATCACAATCGAAGCAGAAACGTTGCACGAGGAAGGCCGAGCGATTGTTAAGAATCCAAAAATCCGAAACATCTCAGCGCTGGCGAAGCTTCTCCAAGGATGCGGCAGCAAAGAGGGCGCCACGCCCAGCGTGCCCACCAGACCAAAGCTGGATTCGGCTCACCAGGAAACGCCCAACGCACGAGTCCTCGACTTACAATAATTTGTTCAGCGACCGTTCGAACGTTACAACGGCACCACCGGGGGGGGGAGGAGGAAAAAGCAACTTAGAACCGTCGTTCACCCTGACGACCATGGCAGCATCCCTCCCCTTGGTCCCACGATGAAAATTCAGACGCTTGGTAAACTGATTCATATTTATGACGGTTTCAGCATCACATTTACGACGGTTTCAGCCAATTCAATTTGGGAAGCGGGATTTCACTGAACAACCGTGTGGCTAACTTAACAACTGCAGTGATTCACTTAAGAAGCGTGGCAAGGAAGGTCGCACGAGGGGACAAAACTCACTTAACCAATGTCTCACTTAACAACAGAAATTCTGGGTCATAATTCGAGGACTATCTGTACAAGCCACCAATGGTCTTAATTTTCCTTCCCAAACCGGATGTCCTCTAATAAATATGATCTATTCTTCTTTCACAAATTAACTCCTCTCTGGCGTGTTTCTTTTTTTTCCCCCCCAAGCAAATAATCCAGAGACTCTTCTTAGGTTTTCAAAAACACACACACACAAACACACACTCTACTTCCAGGGTGCCACGTGAAAACACAAATTTTAAAAGCCACCAATTCTATGTAGGGATATAACTTACAACAGTTCATTTAGGGATTGTTCAAAGTTACGACGGCACTGGAAAATGTGACTTATGATCGTTTTTCACACTTATGACCGTTGCAGTGTCCCCATGGTCACATGAACAAAATTCGCCCACATGGCAACTGACCCATCTTTATGACGGTCGCGGCATCCCGGGGGGGGGGGAGAGGGATCACGTGATCCCCTTTCGTGACCTTCTGACAAGCAAAGTCAATGGGGGGAGCCTGATTCACTTAACAACTAGGTTACTAACTTAACAACTGCAGTCACTTAACAATTGTGGCAAGAAAGATAATAAAATGGAGCCAAACTCACTTAACAGCTGTCTTGCTTAGCAAAAGAAATTTTGACTGTGGTTCTAAGTCGAAAGATAGATAGATAGATAAGATAGATAGATAGACAGACAGACAGATAGATAATCCATCTCGATACATAGAGATAGAGAGACAGACAGAGAGATGATAGACAGATGGATGGCAGATGGATGGATGAAACGAAGATAAACATGGATGGGTGGATGGATGGATGGGTGGATGGATGGAAGATAGACATGGATGGATGGATGGATGGATGGATTGAAGGAAGATAGACATGGATGCATGGATGTTTGGATGGATGGATGAGAAGATGGATGGATGGATACATAGATACACAGACAGAATTGATGGATGGATGAGAAGATGGATGGATGAGAAGATGGACGGATACATGGATAGATAGATAATGGATAGACAGACAACAGACATAAGACAGTGATTGGATGGAGGTGTGTGTGTGTGTGTGTGTGTGTGTGTGTGTGCGTGTGCTGCTTAAGGTTATTAGAAGTGGCACATGAAATATTAAAAAATAAAAGCAGAAATGACAAATCCTTCTGGGGAAAGTCCATTAATATGTGGGTGAAATCTCTCTCGTCTTCACCCAGACAGAAAGACCCACCTTTCCGGAGACCTCAAGCCATCCAGGATGGTACAACTGCTGGAACACAGGGCCACATTTTATATCTAAGGTTTAGGTCTGTGCCCATTATAAAGAATATATACTTAAGTTGTGTGCTTAAGAATCCTTCGGCTCTTCCACGGAAGTCAACTCCTGCCCCAGACACGTCCAAAATGCGCCCTCCAGAGCGTCGCAAAGAATTTCAACAGTTTCACAGTCCAGGAAAATGCAGCCAATGTGCGCCACTAAACAAATACCACAAATGAACAAAGAACCCACCTTTCTCAGATGGGGGTGCACACGGAAAGCTAAATCTCATCCGGTGTCGCCTTGTCCATTTTTGCCCCGTTTTGCAGGTTGAGGACATTTTTACCTAAAGCACGTTGCTGGAGTCACGCAGACACACAACACAATTCATTGTGCATAAGTAAGAGAGTCCATTGCATAATTTCCTCTGCAGAAAACACTTTTTGGGGTGGGGGGGTGGGGGGTGGAGAGATGTCAATCTCCTACAGGTGTTCTTGGCTTACAACAATTCAATTAGGGACTGTTCAAAGTTACAACAGTGCTGAAAAAAAAACACTTTCTCCCCCACACTTAACGAATGGTGCTGCACCCCCACAGTCACGTGACTTGCATTTGGATGCTCGCATTTATGACGGTTACAGTGTCCCAGGGTCACGTGATTCCCACTTTTGCAACCTTCTGGCAAGCCAGATTCACTTAACCACCGAGTTGCTAATTTAAAGACTGCACTGACGAACAAATGCAACAGGAAAAGTTGTAAAATGGGGAGAACGCTAAAAATATACAGATAAATTTTCGACTTATAGCCAGCATTTGAGGTTACAACTGCACTGGGGGGAAAAAAGGAACTTATGGCCGGTCCTCACACTTATGACCATCACAGCATCCCTGTGGTCACCTGATTAAACCTCAGGGGCTTGACAACAGGCCTGTATTCATGGAAGGTCACGTGATCGTCCTTTGCAACCTTCCCAGCCAGCTTCCGCCGAGCAAAGTCAATGGGAAGAAAGGCAGATTCACTTAAAGACCATTGGATTCGCTTAGCGACCACGGCAAAAAAAAGAAGAGGAGGAAAATCAGGTGTGACTCGCTGCAAGCCCCTTGCTTTAGCGATGGGAAATTCTAATCCCAATTGTGGTTGCAAGTCAAAGACAACCTGCTTGCTGCTTTTTAGGATAATAATGATGATGATGATGTTGGAAGGGACCTTGGAGGTCATCTAGTCCAACCCCCTGCTCAGGCAGGAAACCCTATCCAGGGGTAGGCAACCTGGGCTCTTTTATGACTCGTGGACTTCAACTCCCAGGATTCCTGAGCCAGCCATGCTGAGGGGAAAGGGAGGCTTCCAAGCTGAGCCATGCTGGCTGAGGAATTCTGGGAGTTGAAGTCAACGAGACATGAGGGGGCCATAGTTCCCCCATGCTGTCTCAGGAATTCTGGGAGTTGAAATCCATGAGTCATAAAAGAGCCAAGGTTGCCTTACCCCTGAACTAGAGGGTTGTCAAGTTGTGGGAACTGGGTTTGTTTAGTCTAGTGCAGGGTTAGGCAACCTTGGCTTTTTTTATGACTCGTGGACTTCAACTCCCAGAATTCCTGCGCTGAGGGGAAAGGGAAAGGTTTCCAAGCTGAGCCATGCTGGCTCAGGAATTCTGGGAGTTGAAGTCCACGAGTCACAAAAGAGCCAAGGTTGCCTACCCCTCCTACCCTATGCCATTTCAGACAAATGGCTGTCCAGTCTCTCTTGGATTAATTAACACAATAGCAGGGTTGAAAGGGACCCTGGAGGTCATCTAGTCCTACCCCCTGCTCAGGCAGGAAACCCTCTACCATTTCAGACAAATGGCTGTCTAGTCTCTTCTTAACAAAGATCTTCATGGAGCTTTCTTAACAATCTGTTCCTCTTTGGAATAATTGGAATTTATTCTCACTCCCATTCCAGAGAAGAGAAAAGGAAGAACGGTCTAAAACTGTCCCTTTCCAAGAAAAATGGACTCAAATAAGCCTCAGCTTGGTTATCCTCTGGATAAGAAAACCCACGTAAACTTACAACTGGAATATACAGTTATGTCCTCAAGTTACAACAATTCGTTTGGTGACCATTCCAAGTTACAAGAGCACTGGAAAGTGAGGTACAACTATATTTCACGGTTATGACCATTGTAGCATTCCCCACGGTCACGTGATCAAAATCCAGACACTTGGCAACTGACTCATACTTACGACGGTGGCGGTATCCTGAGGGGGGGGAGGTGTCACGCGATCCCCCTTTGCGACCTTCTGACAAGCAAACTCAATGGGGAAAGCCGGATTCACTTCACAACTTTCGTTACTAATTTAATAACGGCGGCAGTTCCCTTAACAACGGCGGCAGGAAAGGTCGTAAAGTGAGGCAAAACTCACTTTTCACAAATAATCGCACTAAGCCGAGGACGGAAGTCCACCACAAACCCAAGGCTCGCACAACAGATTTAACTCTTTGCAGCCTAACTTTCCGGATAGATACGAGGCACAAAAAGTCCTTTGAACTTTCTGAGTTTACAACCGATACATCCCAGTTCCTGAAAAAAGTAGCTCAGAGTAAAATGGAATTAAGGATAGCACCAAACAGCTTACACCAGGGTCGGTTTGATTTTGCGGTGAAGGCACCAGGCTAGAAAGGGGGAGATGATGAGTGGTGAGTTCTAGTCCCGCCTTAGGCACGGAAGCCGGCTGGGTGACTCTGGGCCAATCAGCAGGAGACGGTGAGTTCTAGTCCCGCCTTAGGCACGGAAGCCGGCTGGGTGACTCTGGGCCAATCAGCAGGAGACGGTGAGTTCTAGTCCCGCCTTAGGCATGAAAGCTGGCTGGGTGACTTTGGTCCACTCCCTCTGCCTCAGGCCAACCCACCTCACAGGGTTGTTGTTGTGGGGGAAACAGGAGGAGGAGGGTATGTTGGATATACATTCGGGAGAAGGGCGGTATACAAATAAAATTAATAATAAATAAATAAATACCTTACCTTGAGTTATTTTTGAGAAATAATAATAATAATAATAATAATAATAATAATAATAATAATAATAATAATAATAATAATAATAATTTTATTTGTATACCACCCTTCTCCCGAAGGACTCAGGGTGGTGTGAACAGGGCAATACATGTTAAAAGACAAGAATACAAAAATTAAAAGAGATTAAACAAGATGCCCAAAAACTACAGTATAACAATAAGTTAAAATACATAAAAAGCAATAAAACCCAAACCCATCAGGCCAGGCCGGCTTGTTCAAACATAATAACGGCGGGACATAAATAAATAAATGCCTCTTTGGATTCAAGATAAAAGAGGGCCACTAGACCCTTGCTCAAAAAAAAAAATCAGCAAAGTGGCTGATTAAGAGTTTGAGGCTTTGGAAAAAGTGCAGAGAAGAGCAACTAAGATGATCCAAGGCCTGGAGACAACCTTGGCTCTTTAATGACTCGTGGACTTCAACTCCCAGAATTCCTAAGCCAGCATGGCTGGCTCAGAAATTCTGGGAGTTGAAGTCCTCGAGTCATGAAGGGGCCATAGTTTCCCCATGCTGGCTCAGGAATTCTGGGAGTTGAAGTCCACGAGTCATGAGGGAGCCGTAGTTCCCCCATGCTGGCTCAGGAATTCTGGGAGTTGAAGTCCAGGAGTCATAAAGGGGCCGTAGTTCCCCCATGCTGGCTCAGGAATTCTGGGAGTTGAAGTCCACGAGTCATGAGGGGGCCATAGTTCCCTCATGCTGGCTCAGGAATTCTGGGAGCTGAAGTCCACAAGTCATGAAGGGGCTGTAGTTCCCCAACGCTGCCTCAGGAATTCTGGGAGTTGAAGTCCACGAGCCATAAAAGAGCCAAGCTTGCCTACCCCTGGCCTAGTCTAAAGAAGAGAAGAAATAGGGGAGACACGCCAGCAGTCTTCCAATATCTCAGGGGCTGCCACAAAAGGAGGGGGTCAGCTTATTCCCCAAAGCACCAGAAGGCAAGACAAGGAGAAACGACGGATGGACACCTAAGCGAGGAGAGAAGCAACCTAGAACTAAGGAGACACTATTTATTTATTTTTTTGGACAGCGAGGACCATTAACCAGTGGAACCCCTTGCCTCCTGAAGCCGCGGCTGCTCCATCGCTGGAGGCGCTTAAGAAGAGACTGGACAGCCACTTGTTCCAAACGGCACAGCCTCTCCCGATGGAGCAGGGGGGGCTGGACTAGAAGACCTCCCAAGGTCCCATCTGAGCCGACGGCTTGCAGGCCGCACTTCCCCGGCCCCAGCTAAAGCCTTGACCTGGTACAGATTGTTCTGGCTGGCTGGCTGCAACCTTCAGCCCCCCCCCCCACCTTCCCAGCCCCCAGCTCTGGTGTATAAACACCCTCTTGTTACACACTCCCATCAGCTGTTTGGGCTGTTCCAACCCAGGGCTCAATTTCCGGGTAGTAACACGACAGCCAATCAGCTGTTTTCTAAGCTGAGCCCAGGGCCTTTTTTCTTTTTTTTGCCTGCAAAGACTTTTTCCAAAACAAGCAGCTCCTTGGGCACTTCCGGAGCGGGGAAGGGAGGGGATCCACGGGGGAGGGGGTGGGGGGAGGAAAGAAAGAAGGGACATTCCTTCACTTCACAGGACCCCCGGTCCAAATTCCCCCAAAGCTCTCCAAGAAAGGGGGGGAAAAACCAAACCAGAGAGTTGGAAAACTTTTTTTTTTCTTTTTGTAAAAAAAAAAAATCATAACAATTGCACGCATCGGCTCCCAATCTCCACGTTAATAAAAAAAAACAAAACACCCGAAAGGGGAAGAAAGCTTGGGAAAGCGGGCTTTTAACTCAGCCCAATGCAAGAAGACCCAAAGGAAGAAGGGGTGGGTGGGTGGGGTGTGTGTAAGGTAGTCCCACCGGTTGCAGAAGTGTGAAGCACGGGGCACAAACGCCCGGCTGCTTCTTCTTCTTCTTCTTTTCGGAGGTTTGCACAACTCTCCGGTGTGTGTGAGAGAGAGAGAGAGAGGAAAAAAAAAGCCTCCTGAAAAAGCAGCCCGGGCTGACTCACAGCTTCAGATCGTGCAATTTACCCAGCTGAGGTTTTCCTTTAAACATGGGAAGAAGTTTTAAAGCCCCGTGATGGAGGAGGAGGAGGAGGAGGAGGCTGGTTAACCAACCTCACCCTCTGGGCTGCGAGGAAAGGGTGTACACGAGGCCTTGGCCCAGCCAGAGGCAAAAATAGGAAGGCAGTGTGTGTGTGTGTGTGTGTGTGTGAAATAAAAAAAATCACCCCAAACTAGCAGAGAAAGAGAGAGAGAGAGAGAGAGACACACACACATAGTTCAGGCGGCTGGGCCTGGCAAGCCACGTCTGTATTTCCTACCCACACCCCGTTGTCGCTGCAAAGTCAAAATACTGGCTTGCCAGCCCAAAGTCAAGATTATAGGGCGAAAGGGCTGTACTTTTTTAAAAAATTAAAAAAAAAGCAGGAAGGGTAGAAGGTAACCAACAACAAAAGAAGAGGAAGAAAACAGGTAGCGGTTAGGAGAGAGAGCGAGAGGATGGCCAACGTTATCCAGAAATCAAGTAAGATTCGGGGGGGGGGGGGGAAAGAGAGCCTCGTTTGGAACTAAGCCTGGATCAAAATCAATGACACTTCCTAAACATGGTTAGATTCAGGCCCGGGGTTGCAAAGGAGCCGAGAGAGGCCTGCGTCAACCTTAACTAGACAAGACAGTGAACCCGGGCACAACCACAGACAACAAAAGAGAATCTCTTTTGCCATTCCACAGACACACAAACTTGCAGGGCCAGGAGAAATTGGCTTGGCTCACTTAAAAAATACCCCCAGGATTATATAATAAGAGGCCTGGTCAGAGAGCTTTTTTTTTTCCTTTTTTTCTCTTTTTCCCCCCAAAGGATCTCTATGGTTCTTTTGTTGAACAGGAAAAAAAACCAGCAGCTAATCGTCCACGGGAGAGAGAATGCCAGGCTATTCCCCCCCCCTTTTTTTTTTCTCTTCCTCCTCCTATCCACCATTGAATTAAATAGCCACCACACCACCGATATGCCACACGAAATCTCACGTATACGTATTTAACAGTTCCTATTCTTTTGTCTCCAAAAGAAGAAAAAAAAGCTCACTCTGATCTTTTAACATCACAAGCCACAAAAGTGAACGGAAAGAGGTGGGGGGGGGATCGGTAGATGAGAAAGACTAGGGCAGAGCGGGGCCTCGTCTCCCCAGGACCTAGCTGCCTTTTCAAAAATTTAGATATAATGAGATATATTTTTTTTTTGTCACCGAACAGCTGGAGCGCTAAGCCTTCTTCTCCCCAACCAGCAAGAAATTCACCATCCAATGCAATTTGTTATTTGAGGGAGGACAGGCATATGCAATTCCAGGATAAAAATAGCTTTTGATTCCAGCCACTTCCTAATTATTAAAAAAAAAAACATTTTCCAAAAAAAAAAGGGAGATCGAGGCACGTTATCAAAGAAACCGGTCTGGTTTTTGTTTCAAACAAAAAAAAAAACACAGCGGAAAAACTAGAAATACAAAACGAAAACATCACGCGCGGCCCATAAAAATTAACAATTTGACCCCAGCAAACCCCAATCTAAATAAGTTTGTTTTATCCTCTCCCAACTAAATGCTATTTGTAAACATTCTCCCCCCCTTTTTTTTTTTACATACCTAATTCCTTCCCGATTAAATTCTCTCCGGGGAGAGGTTAACACATTCAATAAACATCTCCAAGTGCATTTGGGCCCCGACTCTCCTCAATTGCAACCAATCTGTCTTTTCCTCCCCACCACCTGATAAACAGGACAATTAACACAACAATTCTACAAGCCACCATAATAATTCAGCAGCTCCCCCACATCCAAACACACCACGATCAAATCTTATTAGGCCAAGACCGAAATAGGAGAAAGAAATCCTAGATTCTTTAGAAAGAAATCTACAGCAAAGTGTTACATAAACAAAAAAACAGCAGCAAAACGAGGAGGGTTTCGGCATCCTTTCAAGCCTGGTTTAACCATAGCTAGTCTAGGCACACTAACCAGGTTTAATTTCTAACATTGCCCCCCACCCACCCACCCAGCTTTTATTTTTTCTACCGGTATCAGAAGCTTCCCGAACAGCAGCCTAGAAACTAAATTAAGGAATTAGTAACAGACGTGGATCATCCGATATTAACTGTCAACAACCTGACAACCCCCCCCTCCCCAAAAAACCTGGTTATCCCCAACTAATTCTGGCCTGTAGCCACCCCTCCTCCATCAGGCAAGGTTCAAACTAGCTGTTGAGGGTGGAAGCTGCTGGAGGGAGGGAGGGAGGAAGGGGGGGTATTATTATATTATTGATATTATTCTTATTCTGAAATGGACAGTTATGCTCTCCCCCCCCCCAAAAAAAAAATAAGCAGTGAGAAACTGGTGGAGTCCAGCAGACAAAAACAATCGTAATAAATAAGACCAGCTTTTTTTTTTCCCCTTTGCCTCCCTCCATCCTGGTTTGTTCAATCTAAGATAAAAATTCTTTGGCAATGCCTCCACCACACCAAGAGGGGATATCGAGGACAATAAAATGTCCCCCCCCCCAGCCGAGACTGTGCGATTAAGGAGAATTGCGATTTTATTTTATTTTTCTCACCGTCCCCCAAGGTGGTTTCTCTAGGGGGGGAAAAACCGGCGTTAGGGGGGAGGTGGGCAGCTGGTGGCTGGGGGATAGGTGGGGTTCCATTATTTGCTCATTTGTGAGGAGGGGGGGCAGTTACACCTCAGCAATTTCCAGGGAAATGAGGGGTGGGGGGGTGGAAGGGAAGGGAAGGAGAGAAAAATAAAATAAAACAAGCTCTCTCTTTGCAGGCCAAGCCAAGAAACGGGCTTGTTGACACTCTTTACAGGAGGGAAAATGTCTCCTCTTTTGGGCTGGGGAGGGGGGGGAAAGATAGGCCGAAGCCCACCCCTCCCCTATCCCGTTCAAGGGGGAAATAGGAAGGTCCCCGCAATTGAGGGGGGGTTGATTTGGGGAGGGGGGCTTCCTCTCGGGAGGACTTGAGGCCTTGGTGGGTTTGCCCCCGAAACCGGATCTTCCGGAAGGAATTGAGGGGGGGGGGAGCCCTCCACTTTCTCTCCTTCGAAGAATTCCTCCTCTGGGGGGGCTACCTTGAGAGGGGGACCCCTCCCCCTTTTTTTAAAAAAAAAGGGGGGGCCAAAGAAAAGCCCCTTTCCACCACCACCACCACCCCCACTTTCCAGCTCTCCGCTTCCTCCTCCTTCACGGCTGACCCCCCCCCCTTCCTCAGCCCCCTTTGCAAAGCTGGGACCCTCGTTCCCCCCTCCTTCCCCAAAGCAAATTTGGCAGCCCCCCCCTTGCAAAAGGGGCCCGCTTCTCCCCTCTTTGGCAGGGGTGGTGGTGCAAAGGCTATTGGGGAGGGGGAGGCAGGCTCTTTTTTGGGGGGGTCCAGGGGTTTCCATTCAACTGGGAACCCCCCCCCCCCAAAAATATATATATATATCCTGGACAAACCCCCTCCTCTCCCTTTCCCTGCTTCTGCAAGCCCTCCTTCCCCAGTTGCCCCCCCCCCAAAAAAAACTCAGAGGCGGGGGGGAGGGCAAGGGAGACCCCCTCCTTGTCCTCCTCCCCCCCCCATACACAGCCCCCCCCTCCTCCAGGAAGGATACAGCTTGACCACGTCGGTGTCCATCCGCCTCTTGCCCGGGCTGGGGGAGGACATGGTGCCCCCCCGGCCGGCGGCCCCTCCCGGGCGGAGTCTCGAGCGGCGGCGGCCTGTCAGGACCCCTCGGCTCGCGGGGACCGGGGGGGGGACGCTTCGGCGGGGAGGGGGCCCGCGGTGCGCCTGCGCGGAGGCCTCCCTGGCGGCCCCTCCCTTCGCGAGCCGGCTCTTCCTGCCCCGCGGCTGCCCCCCCCCCGCCGCCGCCGCCGCCTCTCGGTTCTTCTTCTTCTTCCTCCTCCTCCTCCTCCTCCTCCTCCTCGGCCGCCGCTTCCTGCGCCCGCCCGCTCCCCAATCGCCGCTTCTGCCTCTCTCTCTCGGCCGCTCGCTCGGCTCTGCCAAAGGCTCTGGCTTGGGCTCCTGACGTCACCCACAGTGACCTCACCGCCCGGGGCTCGCCTGATTGGGCGGCGGGGAGCCACGCCCTCCGCTGGGCGGAGGCTTTCCCCCGCCGGGCATGCCGGGAGAGGTAGTTCCGGCGCTTGCTGCTGCTGCTGCTGCTGCTGCTGCTGCTGCTGCTCCTCCTCCTCCTCCTCCTCCTCCTCTCTGCAAACCTCACTCCCTTCTAGCACTGATGATGTTATCTAGTTGGGTCATGAAACGTCTGCAAGGAGACAGCCAAGCTCAGAGAGCACCAAGGATCCCACAGTTCTCCTCCTCCTCCTCCTCCTCCTCCTCCTCCTCTCTGCAAACCTCACTCCCTTCTAGCACTGATGATGTTATCTAGTTGGGTCATGAAACGTCTGCAAGGAGACAGCCAAGCTCAGAGAGCACCAAGGATCCCACAGTTCTCCTCCTCCTCCTCCTCCTCCTCCTCCTCCTCCTCTCTGCAAACCTCACTCCCTTCTAGCACTGATGATGTTATCTAGTTGGGTCATAAAACATCTGCAAGGAAACAGCCAAGCTCAGAGAGCACCGAGGATCCCACAGTTCTCCTCCTCCTCCTCCTCCTCCTCCTCCTCCTCCTCCTCCTCCTCCTCCTCCTCCTCCTCCTCCTCCTCTCTGCAAACCTCACTCCCTTCTAGCACTGATGATGTTCCCTAGTTGGGTCATGAAACGTCCGCAAGGAGACAGCCAAGCTCAGAGAGCACCAAGGATACCACAGTTCTCCTCCTCCTCCTCCTCCTCCTCCTCCTCCTCCTCCTCCTCCTCCTCCTCCTCCTCCTCCTCCTCCTCCTACGGCCTGGCACCTGTTCCAGGCCTCTCCCCCTGTGGAGGCGGGTTCAGACCCAGCCGGTCCTCGACTTGTGACCTCCCCGCGGCACAGATTTTCCCGTCACTAAGCGAAACCTTCGGCTTGGGCCCGTTTTACGACCCGCCTCGCCGTGGTTGTTAAGTCAATCGCTGCAGCGGTTCAGTTTGCAACAGAGGGTCGCTAAGTGACGCCGGCTTCCCCCCGTTGACTCGGCTGGTCCGAAGGAGGCAAAAGGGGGGGGGTGTCGCGTGATCCTGGGAGGCTGCGGCCGTCGTAAATAGGGGTCGTCAAGCGTCCGGATGTAAATCACGTGACCGTGGGGATGCCGCAGCGGTCATAAGTGCGAAAAACGGTCCTCAGTCCCTTTTTTCAGTGCTGTCGTAACTTTGAGCAGTCACTAAATGAACCATGTTCAGTCAAGGGCTGCCTGTACACCCCTCGCCCTCTTTTTCTTTTTTTTTTTTGAGGCGAAGCTTCTTTAATTCCTTTAACTAACTTCCTGCTCCCAACCACTGATTGCACTTTGGACTCAGCCATCCTCCACAAGTTAACTACCAGCCAGTTCCTCTGGGCATGTGTAGAGTGCCCGGGAAATGGTAAGAGGGGGAAATCCATCCATCAAGGTGGGCTCTGGGATTGCCCGGCCCATCAGCCTCATCGTGTCTTAAAACCTCATGATTTGAGTTTTGGCAGGCAGGCAAGAGGGCCTCTGAGCATACGACGAGTGCCGGCCTTTTCCTCAGGCAGGGGACACCCTCTTATTAGGCAACTAGGCTCTGTCTGAGGGGTGGGGGTGGGTGGGCGCCAGACCAACTGGCCAATATCAAAGTGGCTTTTGCAAAAGACCCGTTTTGGGGATCACACAACCGATTGCACCTTGGTGTAGTTGCATATCCCCGAACTGCAAAATGCAAAATCTGAGCAGGGCAAATGCTTGGTTAGCCCAACACTTTTCCGATCAATTGCCCAGGTATTTCAGTGCAAAGTAACACACACAGACACACACACACAAAAGCATTTTGCATTTGAGTTGAACCTCCAGTGGGCACCGCCTGGCCCTTTTGGAGCAGGGCGAAATTGCCAATCTGGCATTCGAGGTCTTCCGTCCTCAGCCACCCGATACCTGGGGGACCCCAAGACCCTCTCCCCAAAATGTTGGCTTTCTTTCATGGGGTTTCATTCCTCCAACTGCTCAAGATACCAGCTACCCCCCAAAATTGGCCCTGTCAAGGAGGAGAGTCAGCCATGCAGGGTCAAAAAAGCACCAACATTTATTTATTATTTATTATTGGGATTTATATGCCGCCCTATCTCCCGAAGAACTCAGGGCGGCTAACAACAATAACATATAATAACATACAACATGACAGAAGCTCCACCTTTTTTGTCTAGAATAGAATAGAATAGAATAGAATAGAATAGAATAGAATAGAATAGAATAGAATAGAATAGAATAGAATAGAATAGAATAGAATAGAATAGAATAGAATAGAATAGAATAGAATAGAATAGATGGTGATGGGAATAGAATAGAATAGAATAGAATAGAATAGAATAGAATAGAATAGAATAGAATAGAATAGAATAGAATAGAATAGAATAGAATAGAATAGAATAGAATAGAATAGAATAGGAGTAAAGTAGAATAGAGTAGAGTAGAAGCTGGAAGGGACCTTGGAGGTCTTCTAGTCCAGCCCCTTGCTCAATAGAGTAGAGTAGCAGTCGTAAGTGTAAAAAATGGTTATAGGTCAGATTTTTTTTTAGTGCAGTTGTAACTTTGAACAGTCACTAAATGAATAGTTGTAAGTCGAGGACTATCTGTATCCTAAAGAGATATTCAATTTCCCATTATTGGAAGTTTTTAATCAGAATAGAGTTGGAAGGGACCTTGGAGGTCTTCTAGTCCAACCCCCTGCTCAGGCAGGAAAACCTATGCCATTTCAGACAAAGAGTTGTCCAATCTCTTCTCAAAAGCTTCCAGTACTGGAGCACCTGCAACTTCTAGTGGCAAGCTGTTCCACTGGTTAATTGTCCTCACTGTTAGGAAATTTCTCTTTAGTTCCAGGTTGCTTCTCCCCTTGATTAGTTTTTTGTGGCAGCCCCTGAGATATTGGATGACTACCATGTCACCCCTATTCCATTTTTCTAGCCTGGCTGTGCCCAATTCCCGACATCGCTCTTCATATGCCTCCTTAAGTAACACCAGCTGCCTGCAATTAGTGCAGGTTCGAGTCCCACCAGGCTCAAGGTTGACTCAGCCTTCCATCCTTCCCAGGTAGGTAAAATGAGGACCCAGATTGTTGGGGGCAATTAAGCTGACTTTGTAATAATGCCGCTTGGGGTGTGTGTGAAAGCCCTAATAAGCAGGCATATACATAGAATGAAGGCTACTGCTAAGCTTGTAAGCCGCCCTGAGTCTTCGGAGAAGGGCGGGATATAAATGGAATTACCGTAAAATAAAAAATAAAATAAATAAATAAAAAATATGTTTTTGTCTCCAACCTCTTAATCATCTTAATTGCTCTTCTTTGCACTTTCCCCCCAAAATCTCAACATCTATTTATTTTGTAACGTGGGGAGCAAAACTGGACGCAGCATTCCAGGCGTGGCCTTGTTAAGGATTTATAAAGCGGCGCTAATATTTCACATGATTTTGATGCTGTGCCTCTGTTTGTACAACCGAGGATTGTATTAGCTTTTTGGGCTGCTGCCGCACACTCCTGGCTCATGTTTAAGGGATTGTCCGCTAGGAATCCAAATTCCCTCTCACAGTTACTGTTTTTGAGCCAGATCTCACCTAATCTATACTTATACCTTTGTTTTTTTTTTCCTGCTTACCTGTAAAACCTTGCTTTTCTCCTCGTTAAATTTCATCTTGTTGGATGTTCTCAAAAGTGGCTCACAATGAACCAAGGACAAAATATAAGCAGGAAATTAACGCAGCACAAAATTGACATAATTTAGAAAGCACGGGCAGGAAAAAATAAAATTAAAATAATTCCTTGGGCATCTACCTCCGGTCCTTTCGCCGCGACCTCAAAACTTTTCTCTTCCATCAGGCTGACCTGGATTGGTGATGGGTTTTTAAATACGTTTTAATTTTTAACTGTAGTTAATTTATTTTGGGGCTGTTATTTAATTCGTTTTTTAATTTTTGTATTGTTGTTTTTTATTGTTGTAAGCCGCCCTGAGTCCTTTGGGAGATAGGGCGGCATATAAGTCCCCAAAATAAATAAATAAATAAATAAATAAATAAATAAATCTTACAGGCCCGAATCAAAAAAATCTCCAACAGGAATTGGATGTGGCCCGTCTAGACAAAAGAAGGACTAGGGGGGGACATGAAAGCAGAGTTCCAGTATTTGAGGGGCTGTCACAAAGAGGAGGGGGGGTCCACTTATTCTCCAAAGCACCAGAAGGCAGAGGAAGAAGCAAGCAGAGAAGCAACCTGGGATTAAGGAGAAGCTTCCTGACAGTGGGGACAATTAACCAGTGGAACAGCTTGCCACCAGAAGTTGTGGGTGCTCCATCACTGGAGGTTTTTAAGAGGAGACTGAAATGGTGTAGGGCAGGAGTAGGCAACCTCGGCTCTTTTATGACTCGTGGACTTCAACTCCCAGAATTCCTGAGCCAGCCATGCTGAGGAGAAATGGAGAGGTTTCCATAAGAGCCATGCTGGCTCAGGAATTCTGGGAGTTGAAGTCCACGAGTCATAAAAGAGGCAAGCCCTGGTTATAGGGTCTCCTGCTTGAGCAGGGGGTTGGACTAGAAGACCTCCAAGGTCCCTTCCAGCTGTATTATTATTAATTGAGAGATTCTGGGAACATCTGACTATATCTCTTTTGGCAATGCAGACATTTAGCAAGAGGGTGTATGAAGGCAACCTGGTTTAAATAAAAGATGTCTTATTAAAATCATAACAGCAACACCTGCCTGCGTCTTAAACACTTGCAAACGCCATGTGAACATGGTTTGTTTATGAGCTGCTGGAGGGCTAGGCGACCTTCGCTTGGATGCAGGTTTAAGAGGAAAAGATAAATGCAGGCTTGTTATCTCCCTATGCCATAAGCTAAACATCTGCAATACTCCCTCGCAGGGTTTCCTCTAAGCTTCTTGCCAAAGTGATAATGGGAAGCTGAGTCTCTCGGATCGGTCTGGAAGGAGCAAACTGGAATGAACCTGGCTTGTGAGTCACCAAGTTTGCAGAAGCCAGGATTCCTCTCTGATTGTGGCACGTGGATGAGAAGGGCCTAATAAAGTGGAAACGTGCAGCGATGCCAATCAATTCACCTTGGGGCAAGCTGCAATCAATGCACCTTGGGGCAACATTATACTCTAAGCCACAAAGTGGGTTAGCTTATGGTGGCTTATCACAAATGTCTGCTTAATGTTTGCCTCCCGACAAGATTCAATGAGTTGTTTGGATGAGATTGCCTGTATTGTACCCAGATATTATTTTGTTAATGTTTGCAGTCTTTCCCTACAGCAATCTTTCTCAACCTCCACAATTTTATCAGGTGTGGACTTCAACTCCCAGAGTGCCCCAGTCTGCCTTACTGGAACCCTCCAAGGATGTTGGATTCCACTTCCCAGAATTCCCTGTCACAGACTGTAGCCTCCAGTCCCCCTAATCACCTTTGTTGTTCTTTCCAAAGTCTCAACATCTTTTTTATATCGTGGCGTCCAAAACTGGATGCAATATTCCAGCTGTGGCCTTAGCAAGGCATTAAATGTGTTCTGTTGTAAGAGGGGAAATTAAGCCTGAACAGAAATCACGAAAATAGGATGCATGGTGAACTAATGAGATGATGGTTATAAGAATAATACAAGCTGATAAAAAAAATGTTATACATAGATGTTATC
The DNA here is from genome assembly GCF_964194415.1 of Vipera berus. Classification (NCBI taxonomy): domain Eukaryota; kingdom Metazoa; phylum Chordata; class Lepidosauria; order Squamata; family Viperidae; genus Vipera; species Vipera berus. The sequence continues at coordinate 90,136,135 of NC_138208.1, read as the reverse complement.
ACTACCTGTATAAATATGAAAAAGTCTATATTTAATCATTCATATATTGAAAATATTAAGAATTATATTTGTTTAAGTTTAAAGAAGGGAAGGTCAAAGAAATACTGCATCCAGTTTTGGTCACCATGATGTAAAAAAGATGTTGACACTCTAGAAAGAGTGCAGAGAAGAGCAACAAAGATGATTAGGGGGCTGGAGACTGAAACATGTAAGGAACGGTTGCTGGAATTGGGTATGTCTAGCTTAATGAAGAGAAGGGTGAGGGATGACATGATACCAGTGTTCCAATCTCTCAGGGGCTGCCCCAAAGAAGAGGCAGTCAAGCTATTCTCCAAAGCCCCTGAAGGCAGGATAAGAAGCAACGGATGGAAACTAACCAAGGAGAGAAGCAACCTAGAACTAAGGAGGAATTTCCTGACAGTGAGAACAATTAACCAGTGGAACAACCTGCCTCCAGAAGCGGTGAATGCTCCAACACTCGACGTTTTTAAGAAGAGACTGGACAGCCATTTGTCCGAAATGGTATAGGGTTTCCTGCCTGAGCAGGCATTGGACTAGATGACCTCCAAGATCCCTTCCAACATCATCATCATCATCATCATCATCATCATCATCATCATCATCATCATTATTATTATTATTATTATTATTATTATTATTATTATTATTATTATTATTATTAGTTCATTAATGGGCTAATTATGGAATTATCAAATTTGTTCGTTACTGGCTGTTAATTAATTATTATTGATGTTGTTTCTAAGCATGTGGTTTGTGGAGGTCATCTAAGGTTACGTGCCACCTTTCCCCGCCTGGTACACCTTCAGGGCATCATTTGCGGAGTTTGAGTAGAGCGAAGATGGCGTAGTAGGGCCAGCCTTGCAAGGATGAAGAAATTTCTTTGGGACTCAGAAGATGCTCCTCAAGAACAGGGTGGAGATGGCAGGGCTTGGCACACGTCACGCTAAGCCTTCTTGCAGTCTGTTCGACAAACTACAATTGGACGGGGTTCACACACGGTAAATTGGGGTTTCTAGCAGCGATGGAGACAACATCCCTATTCAACCATTCATCTAGTCATTTAGTGACTGTTTCAACGTTACAGTGGCAGACGAGAAAGCGAGTCATGACCGTTTTTCACACTTGCGACCGTGGCAGCGTCCCCGTGGTCACGTGATCAAAATTCGGACGCCGGGCAACCAGTTCATAGTTACGACAGTGCCAACGTCCCGGGGGTCACGGGGATCCCCTTTTGAGACCTTCCGAGAAGCCATATTCACTGAACCGCCGGGTTACTAATGCATTAACTGCGGCGGTTCCCTTAGCAACTGCGGAAGCAAGGTGGGAAAAAGGGGCGAAACCCACTTAACAACCGTCTCGCTTAGCAAACAGAAGTGGTGGTCATAATTCAAGGACTACCTCCACGGTGGACTGTTTAAATGTGGTAAGACGGCCGGAGGCATCGATGTGTGAGTTAGATGCCAGTCCGTTTATTTCATAAATAAATAAATAGAATAAATCAGCCTTTTCCAATGTAAGGGTCAGCAGCTGCCCGAAGAATTTGAGGTTCCAAGGGGGCAAATCGGGAGGCTGAAGCGGAGGCTTCCAGCTCAAACAGAACTTTATTTGGCCAAGTGACATTGCTGGGTGGGACACTGTCCAACACGCTGGCAGCTGCGTGCAGAAGTACCACCCCATGGTCAGTTAGGCACTTCTATTTATTTACAGGTAACAACCAATCACAAGGTGACACTCCTTGGCACCACAGAATGTTAACCAATCATCTTTCATTACTTTCCCGCTCTTTCCCCTGTCTCTGGGTCTGTGTACCTCAGAGTGAGGTTTTTCCGCGGACCGGAGGGTGCATTGTTTTGTGGGCTGCCTGCATCCCACAAATGGGGCTTTGCTTGTTTGTGCAGACCGGTTGCTGGCATGCCATGGCCCGGTACCGGTCCAGAGACCGAGGGTTGGGGATCCCTCGGTGTACATGATTTTCCTGCCTTCACAAAATGGCGTCCCTAACGCAAGCAAAATGTACAGAAGCAAAAATGGCAGTCATTAGGTTAATAACAAGAACAACCTTTTGTGCCATCCCTATACCAGGGGTCCCTAATCTTGGCAACTTTAAGACCTGTGGACCTCAGCTCCCAGAATTCCCGAGCCTGGCTCGGGAATTCTGGGAGTTAAAGTCCTCAGGTCTTAAAGTTGCCAAGGTTGGGGACCCCTGCCCTATACTATGCTCAGGCTATCTTTCAAGGGGGCACAAATTAATGGACGGGCCTGGGATTCTGATCCGTGCGGAATGTGTCCGTCGTCAAGCTGCCCGTGTGACATCCTGCCATGAGGATGAGATCACGACCTGCCTTAGCTGGCCACCCAGGTGCCGTTGGCATGCCAGGCAGGTGTGGCTGGATCTTTGCCCAGATCACGGGAAGTGTTGAAGTGCCAGCTTGCCAGGGCGGGGAGGAAAGGGCACACCCCGGTGAGCCACAGTTGGAGAAACTTGCAGGAAATGGGCAGGATGGAAATTGCACACTGACGCAACCAGCCCCGTTGCCTCTCTTTGCGTCATGCAGCTACGTTGGCTTTCGAAGCCGGACTGCTTAATGCAGGTGCCGTTTTGCACTTCTGCGAGGAGCCCTTGACTTAACAATGACTCGTTTAGTGACTGTTCAAAGGTACAACGGCACTGAAAAAAAGGGACGTGGGGCCGTTTTTCACACTTACGACCGTTGCAGCATCCCCAGGGATGTCACGTCATCAAAATTCAGACGCTTGGCAACTGATTCTTATTTATGACGGTCGCAGCATCCTGGGGTCACGTGATCCCCTTTTGCGACCTTCTGGCCACCAAAGTCAACGGGGGAGGCCGGATTCAGTTAACAACCTTTTTACTAACTTAAGTGCGGCTAGTCCTCAGTTTACCACCACAGCTGAAGACAAACTTTCTCTTGCTAAGAGAGACAATTGTGAAGTGAGTTTTGCCCCATCTTTCGTCCTTTCTTGCCATGGTTGTTAAGTGAGTAAGGGCGTTGTTAAGTGAATCTGGCTTCCCCAGTGAGTTTGCTTGTCAGAAGGATGCAACAGTTGATCACATGACCCTGGGACGCTGCGACCGTCAGAAATAGGAGACCCTGGCCAAGTTTCTGGATTTTGACCATGTGACCACAGGGAACGCTGCAACGCTTGTGTGAAAAATGGCCATAAGTCCCTTGTTTCAGCGCTGCTGTAACTTTGAACGGTCGCTAAATGAACTGTCAAAAGTCGAGGGCCACCTGGACTGCAGGGATTCAGTTAACAACTTTGTTGAAACAGGTTGTAAAACTGCGGGGGTGGGCAAAGGTCACTTAATGACTGCCTTGCTTAGCAAGGGAAATTTGGGGCTCGGTTGCGGCCGTAAGCCGAGAACTACGTGTAATTCTGAAACTGAACTGTCAAATGTGTCAAACTATCTTGGTCTAAATGTTGGTTTGCTGTGAAGGTTTAACCCTAAATCACATCATTTCTGCAGCAACAAGGGATGGCTTGTTTTAGCGAAGCTGCCGAGTTCCTACAACTAGACCAAGATTATGAGGCACCATTTTTTCAAATCTGGCAGCTTTAAGACGAGTGGACTTCAAGTCCCAGAATTCCCCAGCCAGCAAAAGAAAGGAAAACTGGCTGGGGAATTCTGGGAGTTGAAGTCCACCCCTCTTAAAACTGACAAGTTTAAAAAAGACTGGGCTGTAAATTAAGGGGTCCCCCTCTAACCATTAATGCTTGTTCCAGCTTTATAGTGGCAGCCTGGCGCTTTTTATTCACCATCCAGTGGGGGGGAAAATCTTTCTTTTTAATTTTTTATTCTTTTCTATAGATTTTCCGTAGCTGACGGTGCTGCTTCTGACACAGCATGGCTACAAAAGAGCTTTGATTTCATTGAAGCCTTAAAAAAAAGCTCAGTCCTTTCAGCCTTTCCTGATTACAGGACTGGAGCTCCAGAAAAATAATAGTAATAATAATAATAATAAAGATTTTAAAACCCGGAGTGCAAATTTAGGGAAAGCATTCTCTTCTTTGCAGAAATGTTTTCCTGCAGCTGTGCAGGAATAACCCTATAACCACAACAGGCTTTTCTATATGCAAAGATGTAATCAGTTAATTAAGGTATGTAATTAATCAACTAAGGTTTAATTAATTGGGGTTGTTTTTTAAAAAAAAAAGATATAAGAGCAGCTTTAAATGCCATCCATTGTGGAAAGAGAAGTTCAAAGAGAAGGAAAAAGGAAAGACGGGTAGTCCTTCACTTATGACCACAGATCTAAGCCAGACATTTGTGAAGTGAGTTTCGCCCCATTTTACGACCTTCCTCGCCGCAGTCGTTAAGTGAATCAGTGCAGTTGTAAAGTTAGGAATACGGTTGTTAAATGAATCTGCCTTCCCCAGTGGCTTTGCTTGTCAAAAGGCCGCAAAACAAGAATCCCAAGATCTCAAGACCCTGCAGCCGTCATAAGTATGAAATATGAATTTTGATCACAATGGTCATAAGTGTGAAAAATGGTCGTAAGTCCCTTTTTTCACTGCCATTGTAACTTTGAACAGTCACTAAATGAGCTGTCGTAAGCCGAGGACTACCTGTAGTCGCCAGGATCCAACTTGTTGTCCTGGTTAGTGAAGAAGCCACAATTCATAGTTTAAAGCGCGGAAAGGCCAGTCTTTCTATCAAGGGCCATGTTACAGGTGATCCCCGACTTATATCCATAACGGAGCCTGCAATTTTGGTCATAACAGTGGTCACGAGGCATGTCATCACGGAACCGCGACCGATTTTGTGACCTTTTTGCATCGGTCATTAAGCGAACACCACGGTCGTAAAGTGAACACCATGGTCACTAAATGAACCGACGGTTTGGCACAGGCTTTCTTTTCGTCAAAAACAACCGTTTCCGGCAAATTAAAAAAAACACCATTACACAGGGAATCGTCGAGTTGCAACAGCTCATTTACTGACTGTTTAGTGAGTTTTGCCCCGTTTTACGACCTCGCTTGCCCTGGTTGTTAAGGGAATCCCTGCAGTTCTTAAGTTACTGACCCGGTTGTTAAGTGAATCCATTGGCTTGGCTTGCCAGTCGCCAAAAGGGATCAGACGACCCCGGGTCACTGCGACTGTCATAAACACGAGTCAGTTGCCAAGCGTCGGAATTTTGATCATGGGACCATGGGGGATGCTGCAATGGCCGTAAGTGTGAAAAATGGTCGTAAGTTATAATCACGGCAACGAGTGAAGTTTGCAAGATGTTTATGAAGAAGAAGGTAATTATTGCAATGAATAATGCTATTAATTATTCCAACCCAGAAATTGCAGGGGAGCTGCCTCCGTCTGCGGTGGCACAAACGTCGGAGGGACCCTGTCAGCACCTTTTCCGACTCACAATTTTTAAAAATTTGTGAGTCGGAAAAGGTGCTCAACAGGTGCCTTCTTGTCGTTTGCAAGTAATACAATAAGATGATCTGTATTTTGTTGCTTGTTGTGCATCCAGCCACAGGAGGCGTCTGAGGAATCCAGTTGCAACAACAGTGAACGGCTTTCAATACAATTGGAGAATTTTTTTTGTATTTTTCGTCTATCTCTCCGCCTATCTATCTATCTATCTATCTATCTATCTATCTATCTATCTATCTATCTATCTATCATCTATCTATCTATCTATCTATCTTATCGATCTATCTATCTTTATAATCTCTCTACCTGTCTTTCATGTCTGTTTCTGTCTATCTTTATAATCTGTCTTTCATGTGTTTATCTATCTCTGTCTCTACTTCTTTCATGTGTTTCTATCTACATCTATCATCTATATCTTTATCTGTCTCTACCTTTCATGTCTTTCTATCGTTCTATCTTTTATAATCTTTCTCCCTCTCCATCTTTCATCTGTTTCTATTACTCTTTATAATCTCTCTGCCTTTCATCTGTCTGTCTTATCTCTCTCTCTCTCTCTCTCTCTCTCTCTCTCTCTCTCTCTCTCTCTCTCTCTCTTGTTATCGTCTATCTGTCTGCCTTTCTCTCTCTCTCTCTCTCTCTCTCTCTCTCCCCCCTCCGTGTCTCTGTCTGTCTGTCTGTCTAATGATGAGATGTTGGGTCAATGTGATTATCAGATAGAGATCCCCTCATCTAGAATATTTGCTTATTTTATATAGTAATACATTCTTGTTAAATAAGGACAGGAAATATATTTTTACAGCATCTAACCAGGATGGGTTCTTTATGTTTAATGTTAGACTTATTTCATATTTCTCTCTTCTTTTTGTACACATTTTTTTTCCTTTTGCATTTTTGTTGATAATACACACACACACACACACACACACACCCACCAATTTTGAGTCAGAAAAGTTGCCAAGAAGATCCTCCTGATTTGGGGGATTCTTCCTGCCTTCCATTTCCATCCGAGGGGTCATTCCTCTTTCAGGGAATCCGCAGCCTCCTCCAGGTTAGCCTGGCCTGACTCAGTTCCCTCACTGGGCGTCCCGTGATGCCAGCCAAAGTGCCAAGCTGTGTGGGCTGAGGCTGGCACGCTCCCTGTTGCTAATCCACCCGACTTCCGGGGTTGCGGCCGACATCAAAGGCCCTGAGGGAAAATGTCCCACGTGCAGGGATCCGTCTGCCAAGGTGTGTCTCATAATCACGCTGTGAAAAATTGTCCTCTGGCGAAGAAGCAGCGAGTGAGTGGCCTGGGTGCAATGTTGTGTTGATTTGTCTTTCCGGCCGAGGGCAACTCACCTGGCAAACGGCTTCCGTGTGACCCAAAGGTGCTTTTCCCCAAAGGCGGCTGGACTTTCTGGGTATATGTATATAATATATATATATATATATATTTCCTTTGAAAACATTTCGCTTCTCATCCAAGAAGCTTCTTCAGTTTAGAATTATGGGAGTTTTAATCCCAGACTGAACTGGTTCTTTTGAAACTCTTTAAAATTGTCTCCCTTCTCTCTTCACACCGTGGTCCCACAATTTGTTGTCGTTAGTTCTGAAGTCGTGTCCAACCCCTCACGACCCTATGGACCACGTTCCTCCAGGCCTTCCTGTCCTCCACCATCTTCTGGAGTCCATTTCGGCTCACGCCTCCTGCTTCAGTGACTCCATCCAGCCACCTCCTTCTCTGTCGTCCCCTTCTTCTCTTGCCCTCCATCTTTCCCAGCATGAGGCTCTTCTCCAGTGAGTCCTTCCTTCTCATTAGGTGGCCAAAGGATTTGAGTTTTAGCTTCAGGATCTGGCCTTCTAAAGAGCAGTCGGGGTTGATCTCCTCTAGGACCGACCGGTTTGATCGCCTGGCAGTCCGAGGGACTCGCAGGAGTCTTCTCCAGCACGAGTTCAAAGGCCTCCATTCTTTGGCGCTCAGCCTTTCTTATGGTCCAACTTTCACTGCCACACATTGCAACTGGGAAGACCATAGCCTTGACTATGAGCACTTTTTTGGCAGGGTGACGTCTCTGCTTTTTAGTGTGCTGTCTAGATTGGCCATGGCTTTCCTCCCCAGGAGCAAGCGTCTTTTAATTTCTTGGCTGCAGTCCCCATCTGCGGTGATCTTGGAGCCCAGGAAAATAAAATCTGTCACTACCTCCATTTCTTCCCCATCTATTGGCCAGGGATTGAGAGGGCCGGATGCCATGATCTTGGTTTTGTTGAGTTTCAAGGTCCCCCAACAGCTTCCCCCCAAATCAACACAAAGACATTGAAATGTTCGGTTAGGTTTTCATTGGGTTTCCTCACGATGTCTATCCCGGCATGAGACAGGGCCGAAAATGCTCGACTAGGTCTAGGAAGATCTGGATTCAAATCTATCCTCACCCACCGGATGAGAAGTCCCTCTCTTTCCCTAACCCTAACCCCACGGCTCCTGTGAGAAAAGTGAGACACACGTATCACAAAACGCAAAATAAATACACTCTAATCCTGTTGTTTATTATATACAAACACTGCACAAAACATAAGAAGGTGGGTTTTCCTTCATAGAGTGGTCCAGCTATGCGTGGAACAGGCACGTTAACCAGGTGTGAAACAGCGCTCACCTGTACATCTACAGCCTCTGATGTTTAGGTGGTTTCTAACATACACAACTTTATATTTAAGGCAGGGGTGTCCAATTTTGTCAACTTTTAAGACTGGCGGACTTCAACTCCCAGAATTCCCCAGCCAGCATTCTGGGAATTGAAGTCCATCCTGCACAGCTGGCTAAGGAATTCTGGGAGTTGAAATCCATCCTGCACAGCTGGCGAGGGAATTCTGGGAGTTGAAATCCATCCTGCACAGCTGGCGAGGGAATTCTGGGAGCTGAAATCCATCCTGCACAGCTGGCGAGGGAATTCTGGGAGTTGAAATCCATCCTGCACAGCTGGCGAGGGAATTCTGGGAGCTGAAATCCATCCTGCACAGCTGGCGAGGGAATTCTGGGAGTTGAAATCCATCCTGCACAGCTGGCTAAAGAATTCTGGGAGCTGAAATCCATCCTGCACAGCTGGCTAAGGAATTCTGGGAGCTGAAATCCATCCTGCACAGCTGGTGAGGAAATTCTGGGAGCTGGAGTCCATCCTGCACAGCTGGCGAGGGAATTCTGGGAGCTGAAACCCATCCTGCACAGCTGGCTAAAGAATTCTGGGAACTGAAACCCACCCTGCACAGCTGGCGAGGGAATTCTGGGAGTTGAAGTCCACCAGCCTTAAAGTTGACGTCGGACGCCCGTGATTTGCGGCAAGCTCTCCCCCAATTTTTCCCACCCGTCTCCAGAGGAAAGACAAATGTTGATCTTTCAAAGGATAAAAACCTTTCTTTTATTTTTTTGCCAGATTCTCTTTTCCGCGTAGAAATAAAACGTCAACAAGTGTTCCGCTTCCATCCCAGTTGCCCCAAGAGGGTGCAAACAAACCAGGCCTCGGTTCAACTTGAACCCGGGGCGGTTCAACTCACATTCACACGAAGCATGTAAAATTAGAGTGTCGGACCCCAGGCAGAGTGCCAGGGACCGATATTTCTGCTGGTGCTAAGAAGGTCTGACCGGCCCCCCGAAACAAATTCTACGGACCCCCCTGCAGGGGGGGACGCAGAAGGAAGGAAGTCAAGACCTCACGTGGGAACTGATCTTCCCAACCTTGTTGCAGAAGAGACCTAGTACAGTTTAAACTAGGCGCTTCTCGGGGCGCTGGTGTATCCGGGCAACTGGGGACCAGTGCAAGGGTGGCACAAATGCACAGGTATCGTCGCCCACCTCCGAAGGGGAATGGGGGGGGGAGAAAGGAATTTTTTGGGATCTGCAAGGCAGGTAGGCATCTTCTTCTGGGCGAGGCGGGCACTGCCCACGCGTCTCTCTGCGAACGGGGGTGGTGGTGGTGGTGGCGCAAGGCAAGACTTGCCACGGGGAAGGTGGTATGGAATCGTTTCTCCCGGGGTCTCTCCTCTTGCTCGATGTCCCTCCCGCTAACCAAAAAGGGGAAGACTTCCGCCGAGCATCCTTGGCTGCTGCCTCCAGGTCTTCAGGGGGAGCTGGCGGCTTCCCACTGGCGGAAAATCTGGAAGACCTTGCGGGATTTGGTCGAGACATTCTGCAGCGGGCAGGAGGAAGAGCGACACGAATGAGAGAGCGGAGTGTGACAGAGGTAAAAGCAAGGCTAGTGGGGAAGGCAGCGGGCTAGAGGCTGGGAGTTCTAGTCCTGCCTTAGGCGTGAAGGGCAATTGGGTGACCTTGAGCCAATCACCAGGAGACGGTGAGTTCTAGTCCCGCCTTAGGCATGAAAGCCGGCTGGGTGGCTTTGGGCCAATTACCAGGAGATGGTGAGTTCTAGTCCCGCCTTAGGCACGAAAGCCAGCTGAGTGGCTTTGGGCCAATCACCAGGAGACAGGGAATTCTAGTCCCGCCTTAGGCACGAAAGCCGGCTGAGTGGCTTTGTGCCAATCACCAAGAGATAGTGAGTTCTAGTTCCACCAAACACTAGGGGATTGTGAGTTGTAGTTCTGCCTTAGACATGAAAGACGATTGGGTGACTGTGGGCCAATCACAGGAGATGGTGAGTTGTAGTCCCATTTTAGGCATGAAAGATGGGTGAGTGACTTTGGGCCAATCACCAGGAGACAGTGAGTTCTAGTCCCGCCTTAGGAATGAAAGGCAGCTAGGTAACTTTGGGCCAATCACCAGGAGACAATGAGTTCTAGCCCCGCCTTAGGGATGAAATCCGGCTGGGCTATTTTGGGCCAATCACTCGGAGATGGGTGAGTTCCAGTCCCAACTTAAGCAAGGCTCGCTGGAGAATTCTGGGAATGAAAGTCCACATATCTTCAAGGGGCCAAGGTTGAGAAATGCTGAACTAGATGATGCCCAAAGTTCAACCAAATCCTTCTGATCCAACTTTGTGGCTTACATCCGCGGAAGGCAGCACCTAACCAATTCTTGATGTACCTCATAAAGTTGGATTGGAAGGATTTGGATGAGCTTTGTCATCCAGCCCGGCGTTTTTCATCTTCGACCTCTTGACGATGTGTGGACATGTCTGAACGTAGTAGTTCAAATGGACTAGGTTGGGGCTACTTGGCAATGTTAGACGGCTTACAATTTTACAATACGGATCTGTAGGAGAAGGAGTGGCAGAAACTGGGGGGGGCGGAGTTAAAAGCCATGCTGGCAGGGGAATTCTGGGAGTTGAAGTCCACAAGTCTTCAAATGGCCACGTTTGGGCACTCCCGCTGTAGACCAAGTGGTTGACCCCTGGTGGTCCGACTCACCTCGCTCTCCAGATGGGCTGGCTTGTCCGACTTCCTGGAAGCCTGGAGAACTTTCATGACCACCTGCCATCCACGGTCTGCCTTGTCCTCCAAGGAATCTCCTTTGGTTTCAAGCCCCGTCGTCTCCTTCACCTCGTTGACCCACGGGCACCAGTCACGGTGCTGGGCAAGGGGGTCAAAGTAAACCCGGGTCATTGAATCCTGTTAGGGGCGGGGGCGGGGAGAAAAACAGCCTGAGTTCTCACAACCAAACAAAGTTGGGTAAGGAATTAGCTCATCTTTCTCTAAGCCAGAGGTCTTCAACTGGGCAACTTTCAAGACTTGTGGGCTTCAAGTCCCAGAATTCCTCAGCCAGCCAGCCGGAGTTGAAATCCACAAGACTTAAAATTTGCCAAGCTTGGAGACGCCTGACCTAAGCTAAGCAGGCTCAGATATTCGTCTTATATTTGGGAAGCTCTAATCCAGGGGTGGGGAACCTCGGCTCTTTTATGACTCATGGGCTTCAACTCCCAGACTTCCTGAGCCAACCAGGCTGAGGGGAAAGGGAGAGGTTTCCATGCTGAGCCATGCTGCCTTAGGAATTCTGGGAGTTGAAGTCCACGAGTCATAAAAGAGCCAAGGTTGCCTACCCTTGGTCTATTCCAGGGGTAGGCAACCTTGGCTCTTTTATGACTCGTGGACTTCAACTCCCAGAATTCCTGAGCCAGCTGGAATTGAAGTCCACGAGTCATAAAAGAGCCAAGGTTGCCTAAAAGGTAAAGGTTCCCCCGCACATGCGTGCTAGTCGTTTCCAACTCTAGGGGCCGGTGCTCATCTCCGTTTCAAAGCCGAAGAGCCAGCGCTTGTCCGAGGACGTCTCTGTGGTCATGTGGCCGGCACGACTAGACGCCAAAGGCGCACGGAACGCTGTTACTTTCCCACCGGAGCGGTCCCTATTTTTCTACTTGCATTTTTACGTGCTTTCGAACTGCTAGGTTGGCAGAAGCTGGGACGAGTAACAGGCGCTCACTCTGTTACACGGCACTCGGGATTCGACCCGCCAAACTGCCGACCTTGTGATCGACAAGCTCAGCGTCCTAACCCACCAAGCCACCGCGTCCTACCCTTGGTCTATTCCATCAAGGCAGCAGAAATGGTTTTTTAGCATGGACCACTAGTTCTTGGAGGGACCTGACCAAGCTTTTGATCTAAGATGTAGTGAAGAAAAATGGAACAAGAGATGAACGAGAAGGTAGCCTTCCTCAAATTCACATCCGTTCTTCATTGTATTGGGACTTCAACTTCTAACTGGCTGAGAATTCTGGGGGCTGAAGTCCAAGACCTTCTGGAGGCATCTGAGGAGAACAGGCTGGCTGGGCTACTGACCAGTTGGGATCCATTTGGGTGAGCTCTCTCCACCTTGATTGCCAATGAAGACCTCCATCATGCGTCTCGTCCACCTTCTCTTCTGCAGACTTAAGGTTCTGCTTTAACCTTGCTTGACACAGCTTGGAACCATCTTGGTGGATCTTCCCTGAAGGTGCCCCCTGCTTTGTTGACATCCTCTTTCGACGAAGGACATGGAACGCCAAGTGGGACCCGGCCAAGCGAAACTGGATCCCGTGGATCTCTTGTGCTTTACGTTCCTTCTTGATAATCCCGGAAATAGTATCCCTCTTTTGGGCTGAATCGGCCTACTGGCTCACCTTGGTCACCCTTGTGACCGAGTCCGTCAGGAATCTAGTAGTCCCTGTTTCGATGGGAAGGTTTTTTTGCGATTATTTTTTGTAGCCCTTCTTAACTACAAGTAATCCTTGACTTCGGTTTTGTGAACGTCCAAAGTTATAATTGCCCCATGCTGGCAATTCTGGGAGTTGAAGTCCAGGAGCCTTGAAGTGGCCAAGTTTGGAGGTTCCTGTATTAGATCATTATCCCTTCGAGGTAGGTCAGGAAACAGATCTTAAAAGGACCTTTTTGCCTCCATCTTATACCAAAGAGAATCAAGGTGAGCTTATCTTGAGTTTCTTCCTTCTTCTTTGCCAGAGCTGAGATTTCGATTCCAGTCTTTATTAGCGGCTTTTGTACAGTTGGTCCTCAACTTACAAGCATTCTCTTAGTGACTTACTGAGAAAAGTGACTTACAATGGATCCTCATAGCAATTCTAGGCCGGCCTCAGGCATTGAACGCTGCTTGAGTGACGGTGGGCCAATCAGCAGGAGACAGTGAGTTCTAGTCCCGCCTTAGCCACGAAAGCCAGCTGCGTGAACTTGGGCCAATCACCGGGAGGTGGTGAGTTCTAGTCCCGCCTTAGCCACGAAAGCCAGCTGCGTGAACTTGGGCCAATCACCGGGAGGTGGTGAGTTCTAGTCCCGCCTTAGCCACGAAAGCCAGCTGCGTGAACTTGGGCCAATCACCGGGAGGTGGTGAGTTCTAGTCCCGCCTTAGCCACGAAAGCCAGCTGAGTGAACTTGGGCCAATCACCGGGAGGTGGTGAGTTCTAGTCCCACCTTAGCCACGAAAGCCAGCTGAGTGAACTTGGGCCAATCACCGGGAGGTGGTGAGTTCTAGTCCCGCCTTAGCCACGAAAGCCAGCTGAGTGAACTTGGGCCAATCACCGGGAGGTGGTGAGTTCTAGTCCTGCCTTAGCCACGAAAGCCAGCTGAGTGAATTTGCACCAGTCCCCCTCTCTCTCTCAGCCCAGCCCACCTCACAGGGTTGTTGTTGTGGGGAGGAGAGGAGGCAGAAGAAAGAGGACTAGACGGCTTTGCCCCCTTGCGTTGTTCATAAAAGTTAACAAGCGAATAAATGGAACGACGAGGCACTCACCGAACTGCTGGAGGAGTACAGGCGTGGGCGCTTGGCTCTGCGGTGAGGGCTGGAGGGCACTTCGGCGCCCAGGCCGCAGACTTCCCCGTGCCCCATGCTGCGGGTCACGGGCCGGCTCCGAGTGGTGGGGCTGGCTGCTTCGGCCTCGGGGCGCTCGCTGCCGCTGTCCCCGCACCGCGTGCGGCTGACGACCGGGAAGGGAGTCTTCTCGTGCTTGCAGGAAAAAGAAGAAAAGAGACCACAGGGGGGAGAAGTTAGTGGAGATCGCCAGATCCTTGAGTCGGGAAGCACTGATAGTCCTCGACTTACAACGCTTCATTTAGTGACTGTTCAACGTTACAACGGCGCTAAAAAAAGAAGACTTAGGACCGTTTTTTCACACTTATGACCGTTACGGCGTCCCCATGCTCACGTGATTGACATTCGGACACACGGCAACGGGTTCACATTCATGACGGTCGCAGCGTTCTGGGATCCCATGATCCCCTTTTTGTGACCTTCCGGTAAGCAAAGTCAACCGGGGAAGCCGGCTGCACTTCACAATCGTGTGACTAACTTAACAACTACAGTGATTCGCTTAGCATCCGTGGCAAGGCAGGTCAGAAAATGGGGGCAAAACTCTTATAACTGTCTCGCTCAGCGACAGAAATGTTGGGCCGAACTGTGGTCGTAAGTCGAGGACTACCTGGAGAACAAACCCCAGAAGCAATTTGGCTGTTTGATCCTGACCGGCTCAAGGTTGATTCAGCCTTCCGTCCTTCTGAGGTCACTAAAGTGAGGACCCAAATGGTTGGGGGCAAATAGGCTGACTCTGTAAGGGCTGTCAAGCATTGTGAAGCGGTATATAAGTCTAAGGGCTATTGGTAAGTGGGAAGGAAGGGAGGGAGAAAGAGAAGGAAGGAAGGAAGGAAAGAAAAGGGAGGGAGGGAAGGAAGGAAGGAAGGAAGGAAGGAAAAAGGAGGGAGGGAAGGAAAAGGGAGGGAGGGAGGGAGGGAGAGAGGGAAGGAAGGAGGGAAGGAAGGAAGGAAGGAAGGAAGGAAGGAAGGAAAAGGGATGGAAGGAAGGAGGGAGGAAAGGAAAAGGGAGGGAGGGAGGGAGGGAGGAAGGAAAGAAGGAAAAGGGAGGGAGGGAAGGAAGGAAGGAAGGAAAAGGGAGGGAGGGAAGGAAGGAAGGAAGGAGAGAGGGAGGGAGGAAGGAAAGAAGGAAAAGGGAGGGAGGGAAGGAAGGAGGGAAGGAAGGAAAGGAGGGAGGGAGGGAGAGAAGGAAGGAAGGAAGGAAGGAAGGAAGGAAGGAAGGAAGGAAAAGAGATGGAAGGAAGGAGGGAGGAAAGGAAAAGGGAGCGAGGGATGGAAGGAAAGAAGGAAAAGGGAGGGAGGGAGGGAAGGAAGGAAGGAGGGAGGGAAGGAAGGAGGGAGGGAAGGAAGGAGGGAGGGAGGGAAGGAAGGAAGGAAGGAGGGAGGGAAGGAAGGAAGGAAGGAAGGAAGGAAGGAAGGAAGGAGGGAGGGAAGGAAGGAAGGAAAAGGGAGGGAGGGAAGGAAGGAAGGAGGGAAGGAAAGGAGGGAGGGAGGGAGAGAAGGAAGGAGGGAGGGAAGGAAGGAAATATCCCTCTTCACAGTGCTTTACAGCCCCCTCTAAGCGGTTTGCACAGTCAGCATAATTCCCCTCCCCAGCAATCCAGTTCCTCATTTTACTGACCTGGGAAGGACGAAAGGCTGAGTCAACCGGTCGGGATCGAACTGGCAAACTGCTGGCAGAGGGCAGTCAGCCGAAGCGGCCTGCAGTGCTGCCTTCTAGCCACTGCGCCACCCCGGCTCCTTTTGGCCTCGAGACAGGGTTGTATCGCACAGAAGACCCCCCCCCCTTCAGACAATGGCGGTCAAGACTGGCAGGCTAGTCCTTGCGCCCGGGACCCTTTCCCCCCGCGTACCTGCTCCGAGCCCGGCGGGACGGTGCTGTCCTGGCTCCGGGTGATCATCCGGCGTGGGGAGGTGGGTCCCAGGGGGACCTTCTCAGCAGCGGGGGCAACGGTGGGCGGGCTCCCCACCTCGGACTCGGGGGTCTCCATCTGCTGAAAGCCCCACAGCCCCACTCTTCTTAAGCAGCGGCAACAGCTGATCAAGGGCAGATGGACGGATCCAGATGGGGGGCTAGGAAGAAAGACAACCCCCCCAAAAAAAGAGTAAATCAAGACTGAAGCAAATTTGCTTCACGTTAAAGCAGAATTTAAATGTTACGGACGGGTGGTTCCCCCCCACCACTTACAATCCCAGCGGAGCCCCACATTTCTCCGTTACCAAGCAAGACAGCTGCTAAGCGGGTTTCGCCCCGTTTCACGGCCTCTCTGGCCACGGCTGTTAAGCGAGTCACTGCGGCTGTCAAGTTGGCATCACCGCTGTTAAAAAGTGAATCTTCTCTTCCCAGCTGGAGGCGGGTTCAAGTACAGTTAGGGCCGCCGCTGAGCCCGGATTTTCGGTCACAAAGTGAAAGATTTGCTTGGCTCAATTTGCGACCTCTCTTTATTCTGGCTGTTAAGTGGATCGCTGCAGTTGTGAAGTGATTAACACGGCCGTTGAGTGAATCTGGCTTCCCCCATGGACTCTGCTTGTCAGAAGGCCACCAAGGGGGGGAATCACGTCACTCCCCCCCCCGGGATGCTGCGACCGTCGTAAATATGAACCAGTTGTCCGGTGTCTGAATTTTGATCACGTGACCGCGGGGGATGCCGCAATCGTCATAAATGTGAAAAAAAAACAGTCATGTTGCTTTTTTCACCGACATCGTAACTTCGGTCACTAAACGAACAGTTATAAGTCAAGGACTTAACCAGTGGAACAACCTGCCTCCAGAAGCGGTGAATGCTCCAACCCTGGAAGTTTTTAAGAAGAGACTGGACAGCCATTTGTCCGAAATGGTGTAGGGTTTCCTGCCTGACCAGGGGGTTGGACTAGATGACCTCCAAGGTATATTCTATTCTATTCTATTCTATTCTATTCTATTCTATTCTATTCTATTCTATTCCATAATCCATTCCATATTTTCTATTCTATTCTATTCTATTCTATTCTATTCTATTCTATTCTATTCTATTCTATTCTATTCTATTCCATATTTTCTATTCTATTCTATTCTATTCTATTCTATTCTATTCTATTCTATTCTATTCTATTCTATTCTATTCTATTCTATTCTATTCTATTGTATTCCTATTCCATATATTCTATTCCATTCCATTCCATTCCATTCCATTCTATTCTATTGTTTGAAATTGTATAGGGTTTCCTGCCTGAGCAGGGGGTTGGACTAGATGACCTCCAAGGTCCCTTCCGACTCTTTATTATTATTATTATTATTATTATTATTATTATTATTATTATTATTATTATTATTATTATTATTATTAATTATTATTATTATTATTATTATTATTATTATTATTAATTATTATTATTATTATTATTATTTAGCGACTGCCTGTAATCAAGCCAAAATTATGGGAACCTTTTGGGAAAAGTGTATTTTTGAGGTTTGTCAGGGTGAAAAACCGTCGCAAGTCACATTTCTCAGTGGTGTTGTGACTTCGGTGACTAAATGAACTTTTTCAAGTCGAGGACTACCTGCGCTGCGTTCACAGAGAGGCCTTTTCCCAAGTCAGGACTGCCCCTGACCTGCGTTCATTCCGCCGAGACCTGAAGACTTGGCTCTTTGAGCTCTCTGACCCAGGCTGAGAATTTTAACTGGGGTTTTATTTTCAGGGATAATTTAATCTTTTCTTTGTCTTTTAACTTTGTATTTTGTATTGTTGTGATTTTAAAAATGCCCTGTAAACCGCCCTGAGTCCTTCGGGAAAGGGCGGTATACAAATCTAATAAAATCTAAAAAAATCTAAAATCTAAGTACAGGCCGCCCTTGATTTGCACCACGACCGAGCCTGGAATTAAGAGAGTTGTCGCTTGCGTTGTGAGTCACGCGACGGCACCCGATTTTAACAAGCTTCCTTGTGGTGCCATTAAGCGAAGACGGAGGTCGTAAAGCGAATGTTGTCAATATGTGGGCGGTTTTTGTTTTGGGTTTTTTTTTTGGGGGGGGGGGGTTCAGCCTAGCCTGATGGGGATTGGTGGGGTTTTTTATTTTTTGTATTCTTAATTTGATCTTTGGGGTTTTATAATTGTATATTAATTGTTTTAACTTGGGCAATCATTTAATCTCTTTTTAATGTTTGTATTTTGTATTTTACTTTTGCCCTGTGAACCGCCCTGAGTCCTCAGGGAGAAGGGCGGTATAGAAATATTATTAAATTAAATTAAATTAAATTAAATTAAATTAAATTAAATTAAAATCGGACCTTTCCTGATTCCGTTTTTCCGCTTACCTGCTGGTCCAGCCGCAAAGGGCCAGGATGCAAGCCGTGATGTGGACGTGAAGGAGGTCCGAAGGCCCCTTGGCCGGCGCCTTCTCGCCTTCGCTTTTGCACTTCTCCTCCTCCTCCTCTTCCTCCTTCTGCTCCTCCTCGATCAATTGCAAGAGAAAGCTAATCTTCTCCTCCGTCAAGGCCTGGGAAGCAAGCGCGCGACAGTCAACGACTCGACAGCCCCCTCCCCTCAAGAAACGGCGATTCCTTTGCGAGAGAAGAACACAATTTCCAGCACTTTTGGAGTCTGGAGATGGGAAGGCTTGGAAGCAAACCCGAAAAATTGGGGGGGGGGGAAAGAACGGGTTTCCCCCCATTTCCCCCCCCCCAAGCTGTTTAGAAAAAGCAAAGAAAAAACAGGAAAAAAACACTCATTTCCCCCCCCCCAATTTTTCCTGGGTTTCTCCCCCCCCCCCCCGCCAGGCCTTCCCACTTGGGACCCCTGAAAGTGAGCCGAGGGAATTGCTAATAAACCTGCCGTTCCGGGAATGAAACGTTCTGGAGAAATCCAGAATGTTCTCTGGGTCTTTTTTGATCGTGCGGATCCGATGTTCCAAGGAGGGTTTTAGGACATTCTGAGTGGCAAATTGGACGAGGAGACCTGCAGGGACCTTTTCCAACTGTCTCATCCTGTTCATCAGTCGTATGATTGCGGGGTGCAACGCTGACCTGTGATTCTTGCTCTAGTAGTTCTTGTACTTTTAATGAGTTTATGAATGGTTTTCTTTGATCGGTTTTTGATGCTTCAGTTACAAACCTGGTTATATGATAGGCAGCTATTTAAATTTAAGAAATAGAATGGAATGGAATAGAATATAGAAGAATAGAATAGAAATAATAATAATAATAATAATAATAATAATAATAATAATAATAATAATAATAATAAGTAGTAGTAGTAGTAGTAGTAGTAGTAGTAGTAGTAGTTGGAAGGGACCTTGGAGGTCATCTAGTCCAACCCCCTGCTCAGGCAAGAAACCCTATACCATTTCAGGCAAATGGCTGTCCATTCTCTTCTTGAAAACTTCCAGTGTTGGAGCATTCACTGCTTCTGGAGGCAGGTTGTTCCACTGGTTAATTGTTCTAACCGTCAGGAAATTTCTCCTTAGTTCTAGGTTGCTTCTCTCCTTGGTGAGTTTCCATCCGTTGCTTCTTCTCCTGCCTTCAGGCGCTTTGGAGAATAGCTTGACTCCCTCTTCTTTGGGGCAGCCCCTGAGATACTGGAACACCGCTGTCCAGTCACCCCTCGTCTTTCTTTTCACTAAACTAGACATACCCAATTCCAGCCACTGTTCCTTATATGTTTTAGCCTCCAGTCCCCCAATCATCTTTGCTGCTCTTCTCTGTACTCTTTCTAGAGTCTCGACATCTTTTTTACATCGTGGTGACCAAAACTGGATGCGAATATTCCAGGTGTGGCCTTACCAAGGCATGGTAAAGTGGTATTAGTACTTCACGTGATCTCGATCCTATCCCTCTGTTAATGCAGCCTAGCACTGTGTTGGCTTTTTTGGCAGCTGCAGCACACGCCTGGCTCATATTGAAGTGATTGTCCACTAGGACTCCGAGATCCCTCTCACAGTTACTACTATCGAGCAAGGTACCCCCTATACTATACCTGTGCATTTGATTTTTCCTGCCTAAATGTAGAACCTTACTTTTTTCACCATTGAATTTCATTTTGTTAGATAGTGCCCAGTGTTCGAGTCTGTCCAGATCCTCCTGTATTTTAAGCCTATCTTCTGGAGTATTGGCTATTCCTGCCAGCTTGGTGTCGTCTGCAAATTTGATGAGTTCCCCATCTATCCCCTCATCCAAATCATTAATGAAGATATTGAAGAGCACTTGGCCCAGAACAGAGCCCTGGGGCACCCCACTACACACTTCCTTCCATGTAGATGCGGTTCCATTGAGGACCACACGCTGAGTACGGCCTGTCAGCCAGCTACGAATCCATCTGGTGGTGATGCTATCTAACCCACATTTTTCTATCTTATCAAGTAGTAGGTTGTGATCTACTTTATCAAATGCCTTACTGAAGTCCAAGTAAATTATATCTTCTTAAAAATCTCCAGTGATGGAACGCCCAGGATTTCTGGTGGCAAGCTGTTCCACTGGTCAATTGTCAGGAAGTTTCTCCTTAATTCCAGGTTGCTTCTCTCCTTGATCAGTTTCCAACCACTGTTTCTCGTCCTTCCCTCTGGTGCTTTGCTGAATAACGTGACCCCCTTTTTTTTGTAGCAGCCCCTCAAATACTGGAAGACTGCTATCATGTCCCCCCCCTAGGCCTTCTTTTCTTTAGACTAGCCAAACTCAAGTCCTGCAGCCGTTCTTCGTACGTTTTACCTCCTTGGAACATCAGATCACCATGATCCAAAAACGGACAGAACATTCTGGATTCCTCCAGGAGGTTTCCTTCGGCCCGGTTCCCAAGTACCCAAAGTACGGCCACGTGACTCCGCAGGGGAGGAAGGGACAGGGACTCTCGGAACCTGGAGAGCTGTCGGGACTTTGAACGGTCACTAAGCAAGCCGAGGGCCACCCGTACGCTCTCTCCGGAGGCTGTGGCCAGTTTATTGTCCCCAAATGGGACAGGCCTTGAGTGGGAGGCTGGAGACCCCCTTCCCCTCACCCCTCCTTGGCAGGGTGACCGAGGGCTTACCACGTTTTTGAGACTTTCCAGCTTCAGGGAAGGCAGCTGAAGTTGCAGCAGACACAGATTCTGGAAGCGTTCCAGGAAGTCGTCAAAAAGAGCCCGGGGCTCCTTCACCAGCAGCACCAAAAAACGATCTAGTCCCGCCCCCCCCAAAAAAAGAGAAGCAGTCTGCAGGCGAGTCCTCAACTTACGACCGCCAAGGAGCCCACAATTGAAGGGAGAAATTCGTTAAAGTCAGTTTTCGCCCCAGTTTTAACCAGTTTTCTGGCCACCGTGTTACATTGGTACGAATCGTCGTGGGGTCGTGGACGGTCGCGTAGAGCTAAAATTTCATCAGGCTGTCTTTTAAGCCTCTCCCGCCCCCCCCGGGGGTGGGAGGATCGGCCAGCCTCCACATCTGGAAGACCCACGTGTCCAGCTGTGAGCTGTTCCTTTCTCCTTCCTTACCTGGGCAAGGGCTGTCGGGCCAAAAGCAGAACTTTTCGTGAGCTCCCACCAAAGACTTCTGCAGCTCCAGACACCTCTCCTTGTCTAGGAAGCAAACAGGCCTGTTGAACAGCAGGCCACCAACCACCAACCACCACCGCCACCGCCACCACCCTCTGATCAGCACAAGGCAGGACACTTTTATTAAAGTTCTCCCCTCGCCAGGCCACAAGATCGCCTGGGAGGGGAATTAAAAGAGCAAATATTTCTAACTCAGGCTTGGATTGTGGGGTCCTCTTTGAGATGGTCAGGAGAGGAGGAGGAGGAAGAGAAGGAGAAGAAGGAGGGGGAGGAGGACGACGACGACGGCTGTAGGGTCCTTAACGCTCTTGAGTTTGTGGTTTTCTTGGAGGCGTTTCATTACCAAACTAGGTAACCTCATCAGTGCTAGAAGGAGTGGGAAGGAGGAGGAGGGTTGTAAGGTCCGTAATGCTCTGAACGTGGTGGTTTTCTCGGAGACGTTCCATGACCCAAGTAGGTAACATCGTCGGTGCGAGAATGGAGGGGTGGGGGTGGGATTGCTCTCTCACTGATGTTGTTGCCTACAACATGAAATGTCTGCAAGAAAGCAACCAGCCTCCGAGAATGGAATGGAATAGAATTAATGGAATGGGAATAGAATAGAATAGAATACAGAATAAAATAGAATAATAAAATACAGAATAGAAATAGAAATAGAGTGGAGTGGAATAGAATAGAAAAGAAAATATGGAATAGAATAGAATAGTTTAATGAAGAGAAGGGTGAGGGGGGACATGAAAGCAGTCTTCCAGTATCTCAGGGGCTGCCCCAAAGAAGAGGCAGTCAAGCTATTCTCCAAAGCATCTGAAGGCAGGACAAGAAGCAACGGATGGAAACTAGTCAAGGAGAGGAGCAACCTAGAGAACTAAGGAGAAACTTCCTGACAGTCAGAACAATTAACCAGTGGAACAACCTGCCTCCAGAAGTGGTGAATGCTCCAACACTGGAAGTTTTTAAGAAGAGACTGGACAGCCATTGGTCTGAAATGGTCTAGGGTTTCCTGCCTGAGCAGGGGGTTGGACTAGATGACCTCCAAGGTCCCTTCCAAATTATTATTATAATAGAATAGAATAGAATAGAATAGAATAGAATAGAATAGAATAGAATAGAATAGAATAGAATAGAATAGAATAGAATAGAATAGAATAGAATATATGGAATAGAATAGAATAGAATAGAATAGAATAGAATAGAATAGAATAGAATAGAATAGAATAGAATAGAATAGAATAGAATATATGGAATAGAATAGAATAGAATAGAATAGAATAGAATAGAATAGAATAGAATACATGGAATAGAATAGAATAGAATAGAATAGAATAGAATAGAATAGAATAGAATAGAATAGAATAGAATAGAAAATATGGAGTGGAATGAAATAATAGAATAGAATAGAATAGAATAGAATAGAATAGAATAGAATAGAATAGAATAGAATAGAATAGAATAGAATAGAATAGAATAGAATAGAATAGAATAGAATAGAATAGAATAGAATATATGGAATGGGAGTAGAATAGAATGGGAACTTGGAGGTCTTCTAGTCCAACCCCTTGCTTAAGCAGGAAACCCTATACCATTTCGGACAAATGGCTGTCCAGTCCCTTCTTAAAAACTTCCAGTGTTGGAGCATTCACCGCTTCTGGAGGCAGGTTGTTCTACTGGTTAATTGTTCTGTCAGAAAATTCCTCCTTAGTTCTAGGTTGCTTCTCTCTTTGGTTAGTTTCCATCCGTTGCTTCTGGTCCTGCCTTCAGGTGAAACTCACCGTCTCCTGGTGATGGGCCCAAAGTCACCCAGCCGGCTTTCATGCCCAAGGCAGGACCAGAACTCACCGTCTCCTGGTTTCTACGCCAGCACCTTCACCAGCAGCCCAACCAGCTTTCTAACCAACCAACCAACCAACCAACCAATAAATCCTCTTTCCATTTGAACTTCCAGATGTGAAAAGAGACCGAATCCCCCCAAAGGACCTTACACTTGCTGAAGTCGGAAGACAGATGCAGACTGGCACAGAGGTAAGCTTGGCAGCTGGAGCACTGCAGCATATCGTACTCCACGTTGGTCCATCCGTACTTGGCACAGATCAGCGGGGACAGCTCATGGGGCTTGCCTGCCCATTTGAGGGAGTGCTCGTGTTAAGGAAAGCGACTCAAGATTTTGAGGGGATGTAAGAAAGTCTGGCAACCTCGGCTCTTTTAGGCCTCGTGGACTTCAACTCCCAGAATTCCTGAGCCAGCTTGGCTGGCTCAGGAATTCTGGGAGTTGAAGTCCACGAGGCCTAAAAGAGCCGAGGTTGCCTACCCCTGGGCTAGCAATGAATGAAAGGTGCTTTTTCAGGAAGCAATTGGAGTTTTTGATTTTGTTTCTTTGAAGATGTTTCGCTTCTCATCCCGGAAGCTTCCTTCAGCTCTGACTGGATGGTGGGGAATATATATATATATTCCTTGCAGACAATGATTTTAGAATCATTGGGGCCACTTGGAGGTTTGTCTGTGTCCTCAGGGTCACCTGAGTGGTGCAAATGGGTGTCACAGCCCTTTCCGCAGTTCCAAGAAGGCTCCATGCCCATTTGCACCACTCAGGTGACCCTGAGGACATAGATAAACTTCCAAGTGGCCTCAACAACCACTCTAAAAGAAGGCAAATGACCAGCTGTCTGCAAGGAGTATGTTGTTGTTGTTGTTGTTAGCTGCAAAGTCGTGTCCGACCCATCGCGACCCTATGGACCACGTTCCTCCAGGCCTTCCTGTCCTCTACCATCTTCTGGAGTCCATTTAAGCTCACGCCTACCGCTTCAGTGACTCCATCCAGCCACCTCCTTCTCTGTCGTCCCCTTCTTCTATTGCCCTCGATCTTTCCCAGCATGAGGCTCTTCTCCAGTGAGTCCTTCCTTCTCATTAGGTGGCCAAAGGATTTGAGTTTCCGCTTCAGGATCTGGCCTTCTAAAGAGCAGTCAGGGTTGATCTTCTCTAGGACTGACCGGTTTGATCGCCTTGCAGTCCAAGGGACTCGCAGGAGTCTTCTCCAGCACCAGAGTTCAAAGGCCTCAATTCTTTGGCGCTCAGCCTTTCTTATGGTCCAGCTTTCACTGCCATACATTGCAACTGGGAAGACCATAGCCTTGACTATACGCACTTTTGTTGGCAGGGTGACGTCTCTGCTTTTTAGTGTGCTGTCTAGATTTGCCATGGCTTTCCTCCCCAGGAGCAAGCGTATAAATCCTTCCATTTCCCCACCATCCAGAGCTGGAGAAGCTTCTTGGATGAGAAGCGAAACATCTTCAAAGGAAACAAAAAGAAGCCCAGTTGACAACCATGATCTGGATGATGGAGAATCTCCACAGACATTAAGCTAGCATGAAATTTCATCCAATTCTCACTGCTAGCGACGGAAGCTCTCAATATCTGGACAGCTCTTAGCCAAGAGGGGAATAATTGTAGGCTTCACCTGTTGAGACACCTCCCACTTTAAATACAGGTGGTCCTCGACTTAGAACAATCTATTTAGTGGCCGAAGTTACACCGGCGCTGACAAAAAGTGACCGATGAACGTTTTTTATACTTACGACCGTTGCAGCATCCCCAGGGCCACGTGATCAAAATTCAGACACTTGGCAACTGACTCGTAATTATGACGGTTGCAGCGTCCCGGGGTCACGTGATCTCCTTTTGCAACCTTCTGATAAGCAAAGTCAATGGGGGAAGCCAGATTCACTTAACGACCGTGTGACCATCTTAACAACTGCAGTGTTCATTTAACAGCTGTGGCCAGAAAGGTCTTTAACTGTCTCACTTTGCAACAGAAATTTGTCGCAACAGAAATTTGTCGCTCAGTTGAGGCCCTAAGTCGAGGACTACCTACATATTTTGCTTCCTCAAGGCACTCCGACGCAAGATTAAGCCTTAGAACCGAGACTCAAAGGATATGGTGAATGTTTCCACTCTGCTGAAGAAAGCGTCTTTACTAGTGGCTTCAAAATGCAGCTCATTGGTCTGGGGAGAGCCATTGGCCACTTCACCGAGGACAGAAGGATCCCTTCTGAAATGCAAGCGAGAGGCTTCAAAGATTTAAATTCACAACAGAGCTGTTCCCTGACACCCCTGGATGACCTCGCCAGGGCTCGCTGCCTTGGAAGAGTGAGGAAGATTCTCAGGGATGACTCACACCCTGGACGGTATCTCTTTACTCTCCTACCATCGGGCAGGAGATACAGGAGTATAGCCAGCCGCACCAACAGGCTGAAAAAACGCCTTTTATCCGTGGGCTGTTAGGCTTTTGAACGAGAAATAACTTGTGTGAACTTTATGCAGAATTCACTTGGGAGGCCGGTGTGTGGTGTAGTTGGTTCACATGGTGTAGTAAGATGGAGGGCTTGTTGTCACTGTGTGTTGGGGGGAGAGAGCACAAAGGGAGGCTCAGCTAATCTCAATGTATACATAGTTGTACTTTGACAATAAAGATTCATTCAAGTTTTTTTTGAGCCCCCCCCCCCCGCATAAAAGTGTATAAAACTAATATGCAGTAGAGAAATACAGCGACAGAATTTTTGAATTGGCTTGGACCTTTGAGGCCATTCAGTCTGACCCCCTGCTCAGGGCACAATCTGAATGGAAACTTCCCAAATGAAAGGCTGCTCAGTCCTCATTCTTAGGCTTTCATGCCTGAAGGAGGACTAGAATTCACAGTTACCCAGCCAGCTTTCTTGCTTAAGGAGGGACTGGAACTCACCGTCTCCTGGTGATTGGCCCAAAGTCACCCAGCCGGCTTTCATGCCTAAGGCGGAACTAGAACTCACCGTCTCCTGGTGATTGGCCCAAAGTCACCCAGCCGGCTTTCGTGCCTAAGGTGGGACTAGAACTCACCGTCTCCTGGTGATTGGCCCAAAGTCACCCAATTGGCTTCCTTGCCTAAGGCGGGACTAGAACTCACCGTCTCCTGGTGATTGGCCCAAAGTCACCCAGCCTGCTTTCGTGCCTAAGGTGGGACTAGAACTCACCGTCTCCTGGTGATTGGCCCAAAGTCACCCAATTGGCTTCCATGCCTAAGGCGGGACTAGAACTCACCGTCTCCTGGTGATTGGCCCAAAGTCACCCAATTGGCTTCCATGCCTAAGGCAGGACTAGAACTTACCGTCTCCTGGTGATGGGCCCAAAGTCACCCAGCCGGCTTTCATGCCTAAGGCGGAAATAGAACTCACCGTCTCCTGGTGATTGGCCCGAAGTCACCCAGCCGGCTTTCGTGCCTAAGGCGGGACTAGAACTCACCGTCTCCTGGTGATGGGCCCAAAGTCACCCAGCCGGCTTTCATGCCTAAGGCGGAACTAGAACTCACTGTGTCCTGGTGATTGGTCCAAAGTCACCCAATTGGCTTCCATGCCTAAGGCTGGACTAGAACTCACTGTCTCCTGGTGATTGGCCCAAAGTCACCCAGCCGGCTTTCGTGCCTAAGGCTGGACTAGAACTCACCATCTCCTGGTGATGGGCCGAAAGTCACCCAGCCGGCTTTCATGCCTAAGGCGGGACTAGAACTCACCGTCTCCTGGTGATTGGCCCAAAGTCACCCAGCCGGCTTTCATGCCTAAGGCGGAACTAGAACTCACCGTCTCCTGGTGATTGGCCCAAAGTCACCCAGCCGGCTTTCGTGCCTAAGGTGGGACTAGAACTCACCGTCTCCTGGTGATTGGCCCAAAGTCACCCAATTGGCTTCCTTGCCTAAGGCGGGACTAGAACTCACCGTCTCCTGGTGATTGGCCCAAAGTCACCCAGCCTGCTTTCGTGCCTAAGGTGGGACTAGAACTCACCGTCTCCTGGTGATTGGCCCAAAGTCACCCAATTGGCTTCCATGCCTAAGGCGGGACTAGAACTCACCGTCTCCTGGTGATTGGCCCAAAGTCACCCAATTGGCTTCCATGCCTAAGGCAGGACTAGAACTTACCGTCTCCTGGTGATGGGCCCAAAGTCACCCAGCCAGCTTTCATGCCTAAGGCGGAAATAGAACTCACCGTCTCCTGGTGATTGGCCCGAAGTCACCCAGCCGGCTTTCGTGCCTAAGGCGGGACTAGAACTCACCGTCTCCTGGTGATGGGCCCAAAGTCACCCAGCCGGCTTTCATGCCTAAGGCGGAACTAGAACTCACTGTCTCCTGGTGATTGGTCCAAAGTCACCCAATTGGCTTCCATGCCTAAGGCTGGACTAGAACTCACTGTCTCCTGGTGATTGGCCCAAAGTCACCCAGCCGGCTTTCGTGGCTAAGGTGGGACTAGAACTCACCGTCTCCTGGTGATTGGCCCAAAGTCACCCAATTGGCTTCCTTGCCTAAGGCGGGACTAGAACTCACCGTCTCCTGGTGATTGGCCCAAAGTCACCCAGCCTGCTTTCGTGCCTAAGGTGGGACTAGAACTCACCGTCTCCTGGTGATTGGCCCAAAGTCACCCAATTGGCTTCCATGCCTAAGGCGGGACTAGAACTCACCGTCTCCTGGTGATTGGCCCAAAGTCACCCAATTGGCTTCCATGCCTAAGGCAGGACTAGAACTTACCGTCTCCTGGTGATGGGCCCAAAGTCACCCAGCCGGCTTTCATGCCTAAGGCGGAAATAGAACTCACCGTCTCCTGGTGATTGGCCCGAAGTCACCCAGCCGGCTTTCGTGCCTAAGGCGGGACTAGAACTCACCGTCTCCTGGTGATGGGCCCAAAGTCACCCAGCCGGCTTTCATGCCTAAGGCGGAACTAGAACTCACTGTGTCCTGGTGATTGGTCCAAAGTCACCCAATTGGCTTCCATGCCTAAGGCTGGACTAGAACTCACTGTCTCCTGGTGATTGGCCCAAAGTCACCCAGCCGGCTTTCGTGCCTAAGGCTGGACTAGAACTCACTGTCTCCAGGTGATTGGCCCAAAGTCACCCAGCCTGCTTTCGTGCCTAAGGTGGGACTAGAACTCACCGTCTCCTGGTGATTGGCCCAAAGTCACCCAATTGGCTTCCATGCCTAAGGCGGGACTAGAACTCACCGTCTCCTGGTGATTGGCCCAAAGTCACCCAATTGGCTTCCATGCCTAAGGCGGGACTAGAACTCACCATCTCCTGGTGATGGGCCGAAAGTCACCCAGCCGGCTTTCATGCCTAAGGCGGAAATAGAACTCACCGTCTCCTGGTGATTGGCCCGAAGTCACCCAGCCAGCTTTCGTGCCTAAGGCGGGACTAGAACTCACCGTCTCCTGGTGATGGGCCCAAAGTCACCCAGCCGGCTTTCATGCCTAAGGCGGAACTAGAACTCACTGTCTCCTGGTGATTGGTCCAAAGTCACCCAATTGGCTTTCATGCCTAAGGCGGGACTAGAACTCACCGTCTCCTGGTGATTGGCCCAAAGTCACCCAGCCGGCTTCCGTGCCTAAGGCGGGACTAGAACTCCCCGTCTCCTGGTTCTCGCCCAGCACCTTCTCCACTAGACCAAACCGTCCCTCTAACAGTTAAAGCGCCACCCATGAAAACAATGCTCCACGGCGTCCCCATAAACCACAACCCCTTCCCCTCACACAACGGGGCCAGAGCCGGCCTCCCCCGGGACCCAACCGCCGCCCTCTCCCCCACCGGGGACGAGCAATGCCCGGGATGCCGGCTGGAGGCGGGCGGGCTCCGTCCCTCCGCGCTCACCTGTCCGGCCCGGCCTCCTCCGGGGCGATCCCTTCGTCGATCAGCTCCCGCACCTTCTGCGGCGTGATAGCCGGGGACTTCGGCTTGGTCGCCAGGGCGCCGCTCTCGTTCTCCGGAGCAACGGCGACCGCCGCCATCTTGGTCCGACCGTGAAAATCTTCCCTCCCTGAACGAAAGACCCGAACCGGAAGTTCCGGGGAAAGTTCGTTCCGGCCTGCCTCAACTGCCTGCTCCGGCCCTCTGCATGGGGCTGGAAATGTTGGTCGGGGGGGCCATAGACTGGGAAAAAGCCCCCTCCCCAAATTTAGTTGATCCCGCCGATGCACCGGATTGTACATGGCAACTTTTTTCAGCCCTGCCAATGAATTTCTGGGATGGAACGTTTTAATTTACCTGGGGAGTTTCTGAGACTGACCGTTTAATTTACCGGCTTAATTTTATACATGGCAGTGAAAGCTGGACCATAAGAAAGGCTGAGCGCCAAAGAATTGAAGCCTTTGAACTCTGGTGCTGGAGAAGACTCCTGCGAGTTCCTTGGACTGCAAGGCGATCAAACCGGTCAGTCCTAGAGGAGATCAACCCTGACTGCTCTTTAGAAGGCCAGATCCTGAAGCTAAAACTCAAATCCTTTGGCCACCTAATGAGAAGGAAGGACTCACTGGAGAAGAGCCTCATGCTGGGAAAGGTGGAGGGCAAGAGAAGAAGGGGACGACAGAGAAGGAGGTGGCTGGATGGAGTCACTGAAGCAGTAGGCGTGAGCTTAGATGGACTCCAGAAGATGGTAGAGGACAGGAAGGCCTGGAGGAACATTGTCCATAGGGTCGCGATGGGTCGGACACGACTTCGCAACTAACAACAACAAATTTTATACAATAGAATAGTGAATTCAAAAAGAAGTCAAGTGACAATGCAGGCTATTTTGGTTGAGGTAATGAATGAATGAACCTTTATTGTCAAAGTACAACCATGTACACATTGAGATTAGCTGAACCTCCCTTCGTGCTCCCACCCCCCCCAACTCACAGTGACAACAAACACTCCATCTTATTACACCAGGGGTCTTCAAACTTGGCCCTTTTATGACTTGTGGACTTCAACTCCCAGAATTCCTCAGCCAGCATGCCTGGCTGAGGAATTCTGGGAGTTGGAAGTCCACAAGTCATAAAAGGGCCAAGTTTGAAGACCTCTGTATTACACCATGCGAAGTTTCTGTTTAATACACCTGGAGGGAAGGTCCCTGGATTAGAACAGGAAGCTGGGGGAACTTGGGCCTTTTTCCAGTGCCGTTGTTCACTTTGAACGGTCAGTAATTGAATAGTTGTAAGTCGAGGATTATCGGTACAGCACGAAGAACCGGTGGTGGGAGACTCAAATTTTTATTGAGATCTTAGAGAGGCTATTTATTATGAGATGGTTTTTTTTTAATCTTTATTTTTCTGTTTTTATCTATTTCATGTCCGCCTTCCCAACCTGTTGCTTTTTGCCAGGGTTGGTAACTGCAATTCCCATCATCCCCAACCACCGGCTGGAGACCAGAAGATAGGACAAGGCTGCAAAAATCTGAAAACGCAACACATGACCCCCATCACTTCAGGACCTGTGCCCGATTTCCCCACCCCCACCGCGAGTCTATTGAAAACTGCCCTTGGCGGCTGTCGCCTCGCGGAACTACGACCCCCAGCAGCCCTTGCGAATACGTCGCGCGCGCGCAAGAGAGAGAGAGCGAGAGCTAAGCCTTTCTGGCCTCGATTGCTTCTGCCTGCCCTGCGTGACGACGCAGGCTGCGAGAAGCGAAGGGGGGGGGAATTGGCGGGCCGCGTCTCCCTGCCGGTCACGTGGTGCCGCCGGCTGGTCAACGCGACCGCTCTCTATGGTAATCCGCCCTCCCCCTTTCGCCTCGCAACAAGCGCGCCGCCTATTGGCTGACGCGGAGCAAGGGCGAGGCTGATTGGCCCGCGGAGGGGGCAACGCCGCTCTACGGGCTCCCGCCGCCGCCTTGTCGCGCTCCCTCGAGGCGGCTGAGGTGGGCTCCGCCGGTCGGCCGTTGCGGGACGCGGGGCCAGGCCCGGCCCGGCGAGGAGCATGTCTGCGGCCGACGGAGAGGCCTGGGACGGCAACGGGCAGCGCGGAGGGGGCAGCGGCGACGGGCCGGCCACCCAGGCCCCGCCCGGGGGGCTCCTCAACCGCTTCGTCCGCCTCCCACCCGGCCCCGGACGCGGCGGTGAGTGAGAGGGAGGCCTCACCCTCGCTCCCTTTGCCTCTTGGCTTGCTAGGCCTCTCGCCACGACACCCCTGCGAGGTAGGCCCGGCCCAGGACCGCCTCCCTTCCCGGGGAAGGCCCTTCGCTGAGTAGCCGGCCCTCCCTCCTCCAGCGGGCCCCGGGAAGGCTGCTCCTGCCCCCCCCCCCCCGGAGGAGGAAAAGTGGGCGGGGAGTGGAGCTTCCTTGCTCCAGGGCACTTTATCTGGGAAGGAGGGAGCGGGTGAGCCGCTTTAAAGCTGCGGGGCAGAGTTGGGACTGCGGGTCCTGGCTGGGCTGATTGCTCTGAGAAAGGCGAGGGGGGGGGAGAAGAGGGGTAGAGATGGTCAGTCCTCGTTAGGGTTAGTGCCTGGATAGGGGACCACCAGGAAATCCCAGAGTGGGGTCGTTGGTGCTCTCTGAGCCGGGTGGTTTCCTTGCAGACGTTTCCTGGCCCAGCTAGGGAACATTCATCAGTGCTAGAAGGGAGGGGGGATTTGTGGAAGGAAGGAAGGAGAGAAGGAGAAGAACTGTGGGGTCCTTGATGCTCTCGGAGCTGGGTGGTTTTCCTGCAGACATTTCATGACCAAACTAGGGAACATCATCAGTGTTAGAAGGGAGGACAATTGCGGAGAGGAGGAGGAGGAGGATGACTGTGGGATCCCTGGTCCTCTCTGAGCTGGGTGGCTTCCTTGTAGATGTTTCGTGACCCAACTAGGGAACAGCATCAGGGCTAGGTGGGAGTGGAAGGAAGGGAGGGAGAGAGAAAGAGAGAGGAGAAGAACTGTGGGATCCTTGGTGCTCTCTGAGCTGGGTGGCTTCCTTGCAGATGTTTCATGACCCAACTAGGGGACAGCATCAGGGCTAGGAGGGAGTGGGGTTTGCAGAGGAGGAGGAGGAAGGAAGGAAGGAAGGAAGGAAGGAAGGAAGGAAGGAAGGAAGGATGGTGGGGTCGCTGGTGCTCTCTGAGCTGGGTGGTTTCCTTGCAGACGTTTCATGAGCCAACTTGGTAACATCATCAGTGCTAGAAAGAAGTTAGCTTTGCGAAGAAGAGAGGATGACATTGGGGTCTTTCATGCCGTCTGAACTTGGCAGCTTTCTTGCAGACATTTCATGACTCAACTAGGTAGCATCATCAGTACTAGGCGGGGGTGGGGTTGGCTCCCTGTTTCTACCCTAGTCCAAGGCGTTACCAACTCAGAATAACAGCAAACAATCAAGGAACTTCCTAATTGAGAAACCTCCAAGACCACTCCTACCAACACTGAGAGGGCAAGCCCCTTGTACATAAACAGAAAGTAACCCCCACTCCCTTCTAACACTGGTGATATTACTTACTTGGGTCATGAAACATCTGCAAGGAAACCACCCAGCTCAGAGAGCACCAAGGACCTCACCATCTTTCTCTTTTTCCTCCTTCTTTGCCTTCATTCCTTCTCCTTTCTCTTCCCTTTCTCTTTCTCCTTCTCTTCTCTACAACGTCGACTCCCTGATAATGTCACCTAGCTGGGTCGTGAAATGTCTGCAAGGAAACAACCAAGCTCAGAGAGCACCAAGGAACCCACAGTCCCTTCCTTCCTTCCTTCCTTCCTTCCTTCCTTCCTTCCTTCCTTCCTTCCTTCCTTCTCCTTTCCACTCCTTTCTAGTCCTGATGATGTTACCTAGTTGGGTCATGAAACGTCCTCCTCCTTCACCTTCATTCCTTCTCCTCCTTTCTCTTCCCTTTCTCCTTCTCCTCTCCTCTACAACATCCATTCCCTGATCGTGTCACCTAGTCGGGTCATAAAACGTCTGCAAGAAATCAGCCCAGCTCACAAACCAACCAAGGACTCCACACGTTAACCCTTCTAAGTCGTACAGTGTAGATAGAGATAGACATCGAAAGCAGAGCTGGAAGCAGGGGGATGGGAAACTCTGTGGCAGTCATTGAGAGCTGACCTCAACTTGAGGAAGGTTGTGCTTTTTTGCAGCTTCAGGGATTTACTAACTACAGGAAAGTAGTAGGAAGTTATGCTGTTCTTTTTCAGCAGTCTTGGTCAGTTCTGGCTATTGGGAATTTTGAAAACGGCAGCACTAAAATATTATGGGCTCCCCGTTTCTAAACGGCACCAAATTTATTTATTTATTTTATTTATTTTAATCCCATTTATATCCCGCCCTTCTCCGAAGACTCAGGGCGGCTTACAATCTAAGAAGCACAAATCAATGTGCTTACCAATAGCCTTCATTCTATGTATATGCCTGCTTATTAGGGCTTTCGCCTCCCCCCTCCAAGCGGCATTATTACAAAGTCAGCTTAATTGCCCCCAACAATCTGGGTCCTCATTTTACCTACCTGGGAAGGATGGAAGGCTGAGTCAACCTTGAGCCTGGTGGGACTCGAACCTGCACTAATTGCAGGCAGCTGGGGTTACTTAAGGAGGCATTAGCCCACTGCTCCACCAAGGCTCTTAAAATTGATTTTCTTTCCGTGCATCTTTCCTACTGCTGGACAAGCCGAGCTTCTTGTAAGGTTAGATTTTTGCACATACGCAGTCCACGTGAACCATATAGTCCTGCCCAAAAGCAAATAGGAGGGGGAAAAAATGCTGTTTGTTTCTGCTTGTGTTTGCTTTACTCTATCACATCCTGCTTTCCTGGGTCAAAAAATACGCTTTTTTTTTTTGCTTATTGCTAAGGGTACCGTTACAATCCGGTGCAGGAAAGAAAAAGAAATTGGAAAAGAAAAGCAAGTGGCAACCGAGAGAGACGTATAAAGTCTTTGGATTTAATGAAATTGGCAGTTTTCAGGCAATCTCTGAAGTGTTGCAGGGGTAACGCTAAACCAGGTTTCTTAGAAGTGGAAAGCTGAAAATGGGGACGCGGCCATATTGAAGATTTTCTTCATTATCTTCAGTTTTATGACGGTGGCTGAATGCAGAGTATCCCAGGGGTCTTCAAACTTGGCCCTTTGATGACTGGTGGACTTCAACTCCCAGAATTCCTCAGCCAACATGGACCATATAAGCCAGGGGTGTTCAAACTTGGCCCTTTGATGACTGGTGGACTTCAACTCCCAGAATTCCTCAACCAGCGTGCAGTCCCTGTCCTCCTGTGTTCAAAATTCCCACGCTTGGCAAACCGACTCATATTCATGACTGTTGCACTGTCCCGGGGTCAAGGTCGTAAAATGGGGCAAAAATTCACTTAACAGTTGTGGTCGTGAGGACTAAGTGGTTTTTGTTTTTTTTTTTGCAATTTTTCTGCTAAATGATCGATTTTGGCAAGTCGAAACATTTTGATGCTGCCTGGGGAAGTTTGGAAGTTGAAGTCACGCCCTTCTTTTAAGTTGCCGAGGCTAAAAAATAAATAAATCCTGTTCTCAGAAACCATGTGCTATTCTTAACGGAGGAGATTTTTTTTTTTTTACATTTTGTGGTCTTTTGAGCTGAATCTGAACTCCTGTTCTTAGGATTTTGCAGCTCCCATCCTTGCTTGTTTAGCTTGTCACTGAGCATCTAAAGATTTGCATTGTAAACTCTGCTGTGTAAGACGGTTTGCGGCTTTTCTCCCTTTTAATTTGATTTTTATCCCACCTATATTATGGTTGATAAATCCGGCAGCTGTGTTTTTATTCAGTCAATCCACTTCTTGGGTGCCAAATACATTGGGGATTTGCAAATTAGAAACATTAATCTTTTTTTAAAAAAAAATGCCATGAAGTGAAGCAAAGTGAAGCCTAAAAAAGGGCTTGGATTTCTTTTATTATATTTTGTATAGATTGTGCATCTAAAACATCTTAACGCATCCATTCATATTTTGTCTTTAAACATTTTTCTTTATTCCATGTTGCTTGTTTCACTTCAAACATTTTCTGTTTTTAACTGCTGGCGAAAGAATTGCGTGGTAAATCCATAAATGAGAGGCAATGGGTGTAGCTGGATGATTTGTTTATTTATTCACTTCCCACCGTTATTATTTTTATAAATAACTCAAGCTGGTGAACGTATCCAACACACCTCCTTATTTTCCCCAACACAACAACCCTGTGAGGTGGGTTGGGCTGACAGGGACTGGCCCAAAGCCACCCAGCCAGCTTTCATACCTAAGGCAGGACTAGAACTCACTATCTCCTGGGGATTGGCCCAAAGCCACCCAGCCAGCTTTCTTGCCTGAAGCGGGACTAGAATTCACTGTCTCCTGGTGATTCGTCCAAAGTCACCCAGCCAGCTTTCTTGCCTGAAGCGGGACTAGAACTCACTGTCTCCTGGTGATTGGCCCAAACTCACCCAGTTGGTTTTCATGCCTAAGGCGGGACTAGAACTCGCCATCTCCTGGTGATTGGCCCAAAGTCACCCAGGGGGATTTCCTGGCTAAGGCGGGACTAGAACTCACTGTCTCCTGGTTCCTAGGCCAGCACCTTAACCACCAAACTGGCTCTCGTACAGGTGGTTGTCAACTTACGACTACATTTGACCCTAAAATTTCTCTCGCTAAGCGAGGCATTTGTTAAGTGAGTGTTGCCCCACTCCAGGGTTTTTCTTGCCACACAGTTGTTGAGTTAGTCACTCGGTTGTGAAGTGAATCCAACTTCCTCATTGTCAGACGGTCGCTAAAGGCAATCCCATCACCCTGGCAACCGTCACAAAGGTGGACCAGTTGCCGAGCGTCTGAATGTTGGACCATGTGACCCTGGGGAGGCCGCCACGGTCCTAAGTGGGAGAAACAGCCCTAAGTCCCTTTTTTTCAGCGCCGTTGTAACTTTGAACGGTCGCTGAACAAAGTGTGTTGTTATTTTAATTCCATTTATATCCCGCCCTTCTCCGAAGACTCAGGGCGGCTTACAAGCTTAGCAGTAGCCTTCATTCTATGTATATGCCTGCTTATTAGGGCTTTCACACACACACACCAAGCGGCATTATTACAAAGTCAGCTTAAT
Source organism: Vipera berus (assembly GCF_964194415.1). NCBI lineage: Eukaryota > Metazoa > Chordata > Lepidosauria > Squamata > Viperidae > Vipera > Vipera berus. The sequence continues at coordinate 90,100,201 of NC_138208.1, read as the reverse complement.
TGCCCCCAACAATCTGGGTCCTCATTTTACCTACCTGGGAAGGATGGAAGGCTGAGTCAACCTTGAGCCTGGTGGGACTCGAACCTGCACTAATTGCAGGCAGCTGGGGTTACTTAAGGAGGCATTAGCCCACTGCTCCACCAATGTTGGATGAATAGTGAATGTTGGAGCATTCACCACTTCTGGAGGCAGGTAGTTCCACTGGTTAATTGTTCCAACTGTCAGGAAGTTTCTCCTTAGTTCCAGGTTGCTTCTCTCCTTGGTTAGATTCCATCCGTTGCTTCTCGTCCTGCCTTCCGGTGCTTCGTCCTTTATTTATCTTTTATTAAGGGCTTCGTTCTGCTTTAGGCCACAGGGTGCCCCCGGCCAGAAGCGGCCACCGCTGCGTAGCCGACAATGCCAATCTCTACGTGTTTGGAGGATACAATCCTGACTACGACGAATCCGGAGGGCCGGAGAACGAGGATTACCCGCTCTTCCGGGAACTCTGGCGATACAACTTTGCTACCGGCACCTGGCACCAGATGGGCACCGAGGGCTACATGCCCCGAGAGCTGGCATCCATGTCGCGTAAGTCGGGCGAAGGATTTCAAGCGCGCCACGCTGATGGCGCCCTGAGATTTCGACCTTTTTCTTTCCCTTTCCTAACCTTTTTAGATCATTTTACTAGGCTGCATTTTCCCATTTTTGCCTCGTTTTAGGGTACCCTGCTCACCCCCAGTCAGTTTGGCCTCTTAATGGAATACGTTCAATTAAGCACGTTCCTCTGTGCAAAAACTATGTTAGACTAAGATTGAGGATGAGACTATTAACGTCACGCGTGGCGTTGCAACGTCTCTACAGGAGTGGCCCAAATTGTGGAAAGCTTTTGGGAAAAGTGTGCGGCAGAAATGCCACCTTTTGGTTAAGTTTCCACCCATTTTTCTACTAATTTCTTTATCACTGCAGCCTTGTTTGCTTAATAATACTATTTTACATGCTTTCTGGGCGACCAGTCAACTCTTTGCAGCGTTGCTTTAATTTTATTACATTTTACGAGCTCACTGAACGAAAGGACACACACAAAAAAAGGCCCCCAACCGACGTGATGGCGATCACATCACACACTGGCAAATGTCCTCCTCTCGGCTACAATACAGGACGTCGATAACCGGATCCCGCTGTGATCTGATTGGCTCATTGCCAAAACAGGCTCTCTAAATGCTCCTGCTCATTGGCTACAATCGGATGCAGGAAAGCTACCCGAGATCAACCTGAGCAAGTTGTGCTTCCTTCCCCTGGCTATTTAGCTATAACTTTTCATAGAATAGAGATAATTGAACAAACCTGGTTGCGTTACATTCTTGATTAAATTATCTTTCCATCGATATATAATTTTTAAGGTGCTACTCCCCCAAAAAAGTGGTATTAGCCGTCAAACCCCAAAAATACATTTTCCCCCAAAAGGTTTCCACAATTTTGGCCACTGCTGTATGCTTGATTACAGGCAGTCCTTGACTTTCAACCGTTCATTTACTGACCGAAGTTACGTCGTCGGTGAAAAAAAGCAACATGACCGTTTTTTTCACATTTCTGACGATTGCGGCATCCCCCGTGGTCATGTGATCAAAATTCAGTTGCTTGGCAACCGACTCATATTTATGACGGTTGCAGCGTCCTGGGGTCATTGTTCTGTTTTGTGACCTACTGACAAGCAAAGTCAAGGGGGAGGGAAGCCGGGTTTGCTTAACGACCCTGTTGCTAAATTAACTGCGGTGCTTCACTTAACGACCGCAGTCATAAAATGGGGCAGAGCCCACTTGACAAATGCTTCACTGAGCGACAGAAGGTTTGGGTTCAGTTGTCATAAGTTGAGGACTGCCCGTCCTTTAGAGTCAAACTTGTACAGAAGCGTCTGTATTTTGAATTCCGCCTTTGATTTAAAACTCTTAACTAAAACCGAAGTAAAATAACGGATGCTAGAAATATATTGCATTATATTCCATTTTTTGGGCAGGGGTTGGGGGAAAAAAATGCCCATCTGCGTTTTGCTTGACTTCTATGGGCATCTGAAAGCGTGCCGGCTTCCGGTTGGGCCCCAAATTCATTTCATTCGATGTGACCGCGGCACCGGATCACGTGTTCCCTTTTTTTTTTTTAAACGGACCTTCCGACAAGCCAAGTCAGCGGGTTGATTTAAACAGCCGTGTTTCGAATCGAACAACCTGCCGCGCTTCCCTTAACGACCCTGGCGAGAGAGGGCGTAAAGCAAGGCAAAACTCACTTAACAACCGGTTGGAAAGGTTGGGCTCCCTCGCGGTCGTAAACCCGGGACCGAAGCCGTCTTTTGCGACCGAGCGTGGATCGCTTTCCTCCTTGCTTCTCTTGGGTCACCCAAGCCCCCGTTTTGTGTTGTCTTTCGCAGTTGTGTTGCACGGCAATAACCTCCTGGTCTTTGGCGGCACGGGAATCCCCTTTGGGGAGAGCAACGGCAACGACGTTCACGTGTGCAACGTGAAGTACAAGCGGTGGGCCCTGTTTAACTGCCGGGGGAAGAAGCCGAACCGCATCTACGGACAGGTATGAGGCAGCCGCGGCCTTGCTTAGATAGGAGACGTTCCTTGAGGGATTAAATTTCTATGCCTCCCATCTGACGATCGGCGAAATCATGCATAATAACGTTAAAAAAGTTAGGTTGAAAAAAAAAGGAGGAAGTAAAGGAAGGTTTTGTCTCTTCTCTGAAGGACAAATTCAGAATCAGAATAGAACTGGAAGGGACCTTGGAGGTCATCTAGTCGTCTATTCTAGTCATCTATTCTCCAAAGCACCTGAAGGCAGGACAAGAAGCGACGGATGGAAACTCATCAAGGAGAGAAGCAACCTGGAACTAAGGAGAAACTTCCTGACAGTGAGAACAATTAACCAGTGGAACTCCTTGCCTCCAGAAGCTGTGGGTGCTCCAACACTGGAAATTTTTAAGAAAAGACTGGACAGCCATTTATCCGAAATGGTATAGGGTTTCCTGCCTGAGCAGGGGGTTGGACTAGATGACCTCCAAGGTCCCTCCCAACTTATTATTATTATTATTGTTAGTCCAACCCCCTGCTCAGGCAGGAAACCCTATATCATTTCAGACAAATGGCTGTCCAGTCTCCTCTTAAAAACTTCCAGTGTTGGAGCATTCACCGCTTCTGGAGGCAGGTGGTTCCACTGGTTAATTGTTCTAACTGTCAGGAAGTTTCTCCTTAGTTCCAGGTTGTTTCTCTCCTTGATGAGTTGCCACCCGTTGCTTCTTGTCCTGCCCTTCAGGCGCTTTGGAAAATAAGTTGACCCCCCCCCCCTTTTATGTGGCTACCCCTCAAATATTGGAACAGTGCTGTCATGCCCCCCCCACCCCAGTCCTTCTTTTCTCTAGACCAGCCGTTCCCAAATCCTGCAGCCGTTGTTCGTATGTTTTAGTCTCCAGGCTTTTAATCTTAGTTGCTCATCTCTGTCCTTTCCCCGAAGTCTCACCATTATTTTTATTTATTTTTTGTAACGTGGGGACCAAACCTGAATGCGGGATTCCAGGTGTGGCCTCACTCAGGCTTTATCAAGCGGTACTAATACTTCCCATGATTTTGATTCTGTCCCTCTGTTTTTAATACAACCCAGGATTTTATTAGTTGTTTCGGCGGCGGCAGCTGCACACAGCCGGCTCAACGTTTAAGGGATGGTTTAAGGCAGGGGGGGTCTTCAAACGTGGCCCTTTGATGACTGGTGGACTTCAGCTCCCAGAATTCCTCAGTCCACCAGTCATCAAAGGGCCATGTTTGAAGACCCCTGGCTTCTATGGTCCATGCTGGCTGAGGGATTCTGGGAGTTGAAGTCCACCAGTCATCAAAGGGCCAAGTTTGAAGACCCCTGGCTTATATGGTCCGTGCTGGCTGAGGGATTCTGGGAGTTGAAGTCCACCAGTCATCAAAGGGCCAGGTTTGAAGACCTGGTTTAAGGGATCCTGGTTTCCCCTTATGCACCTTACCTGAAACCCAAGATATTTGCACATGACCCCCGTCTTTTCTCTCTGTCAGGCGATGGCCATCATTAGCGGGTCTCTATACGTCTTTGGAGGAACGACCGGCTACATCTACAGCACCGACCTGCATAAGCTGGACCTCAACACCAGGGAGTGGACACAGCTCAAGCCAAACAACCTCCATTGTGACATGCCAGAGGAAAGGTCAGCTGGGCCAAAGTCCACGGTCTGGGGGCTCTCTTGTGCCCAAAATGTCTTCTGGAAGGAACGACAAGGCGCCCCTCTTTTTTAAAAAAACAAAAAACACACCCCCTCATTGCGCACGGTTGAAACTAGCTATATATTTTCAACAAAACCACAAGTAATGTCATTTATCTACCCGTTTTATCGCTTACATTTATACGTCTCCAGTCTTGCTATCCAGGGACCGTGTACGGCTTACAATGCCATATATATATATATATATATATATATATATATATATATATATATATATATATATATATATATATATATATATATATATATATATATGTGTGTGTGTGTGTGTGTGTGTGTGTGTGTGTGTGTGTGTGTGTGTGTGTGTGTATGTATGTATATATGTGTGTGTGTGTGTGTGTATGTGTGTATATATATATATATGTGTGTCTGTGTATGTATGTATATATATGTGTGTATATACACATACACATACACATACACATACACATATATATATGTGGACCTTTGGTCATTCGGGTTTTTTCCCGCGTAGAAATGAAGGTGTAGGCGCAACGTTTCGACGGAATCCCATCCGTCATCATCAGGCTGGTGGCTTCAGCTTCCTTCTTCTGGGAGAAGCATGTGGTAGTGGCTGTTTGTTCCTCTTTTTTAAACTGCCAGAGGGGGTGTGTTCTGTGGGTGGAGGTGTGCTCTGATTGGGTGGGGGATTAGGTGTGTTCTGATTGGGTGGGAGTGTGTTTTGAATGGGGTGTGTGTTCTGATTGGGTGGGGGTGTGTTTTGAGTGGATGGGCTGGTCTCAGCTGCCAGCCTTAGACCTGAGCTGGTGAGTTGTGCTGCTTTTGTTCGGCTTCGTGTTTGTGGTGGTGCCCTGTTTTTATAGTGGGTGTCAGTTTGCTTATTGTGTGGTTTGGAGGGGTTTAAAGTGGCTGATGTTGCAGCTGTAGTTAGGTTTCTGTTTTGTGGTTGTGCCTCGTTATCATTGTGGGTTCGGATTTGCTTTTTGAATGGTTGTGTGGTGGTGATGTCATGTGGTGTTATGAGTTTGGGTCTGGTATCATTCTTGGTGGTTGGGACTCGTCTGTCAATCAAGGCGGGTTTCCAAATGGCTGGTAGGCGAGATATATATATATATATATATATATGAGAGAGTCAGGGCGGTGTGTGGTGGTTAGAACGTGGTACAGGCAAGTCCGCGACTTAACGGCCACAATTGAGTTCAAAATTTCCATGGGCTAAGTGAAACATTGGTCTGAGTGAGTTTTGCCCCTTTTATACAACCTTGCTTCCCCGAGTAGTTAAGCTAGTAACTTGGTCGTTAAGTGAATCTGGCTTTCCCCGTTGGCTTTGCTTGTTAGAAGGTTGCAAAAGGGGGATCAGGTGACACACACACCCACACCCGGGACACTGCGACGGTCGTCACTACGAGTCAGCTGCCAAGCGTGCGAATTTTGATCACGTCGTCGCGGGGCTGCTGTAAAGGTCGTAAGTGTGAAAAGCGGCCCTAAGTCCCTGTTTTCAGCGCCGTCGTGACTTCATAAAGGGTCACTAAATGAACTGTTGCAAGTCAAGGACAGCCTGCATCGCAAGCAAACTCTGCCCGCCGTCGGGAGTTCGATCCTGACCGGCTCCAGGTCTTTTCAGCCTCCCATCCTTCCCGAAGTCGGTAAATTGAGGACCCAGATTGTCGGGGGGGGGGGAGAGGGGAATTGTTATTTAATAGGCTGAATGAGATATTTGAGAAATGCAGATTTATTTCCTATTGCCCCTTTTTATTATCGCCCTCGGCCCCTTTCGTTTCTTGGGCAACGAAACCTTCTCACGGTGAAACAGGCAGCAAACAAATGTCCTAATAAATAAAGAAGGAAATGCAGTGTTGTAAAATGTCAATATTGTCTCTGGCTCTGTCCTTTCAGGTACAGGCACGAAATTGCACACGACGGGCAGAGAATTTACATCTTGGGAGGTGGGACTTCCTGGACAGCCTATTCCTTGGAGAAGGTGATCTGTTCAAAGCCTGCCTTCCTTCCTTCCTGCCTGCCTGCCTGCCTTCCTTCCTTCTTTCCTTCCTTCCTTCCTTCTATTCTCTTTCCTCCTTCCTCTCCTTCCTTCCTTTCCTCCTTCCCTTCCTTTCCTCTTCCTTTCCTTCTTTCCTTCTTTCTCTCCTTCCTCTTCCTTTTCTTCCTTCCTTCCCTCCTTCCTTCCTTTTTTTCTTTCCTTTCCTCTTTCCTTCCTTCCTTCCATCTTTCTTTCCTTTCCTTCCTTCCCTTCCTCTCCTCCTTCTTCCTTTGCTTCCTTCCTTTCCTCTTTCCTCTTCCTTTCCTCTTTCCTTCCTTTCCTCCTTCCTCTTTCCTTCCTTTCCTCTTCCTTTCCTTCCTTTCCTCCTTCCTCTTCCTTTCCCTCCTTCTTTCTCTTCTTCCTTCCTTCCTTCCTTCCTTCCTTCCTTCCTTCCTTCCTTCCTTCCTTCCTTCCTTCCTTCCTTCCTTCCTTCCTTCCTTCCTTCCTTCGTCTTGCTTTCTGCCTTTTCTATAGCCGCCCAACCACTGCACCTGTTGTAAATACGAGTCAGTGGCCAAGCGTCTGAATTTTGATCATGTGAGTTTAGGGAATGCTGCAACGGCTGTAAATGTGAAAAACTGTCTTAAGTCAGTCAATCAATCAGAATAGAGCTGGAAGGGACCTTGGAGGTCTTCCAGTCCAGCCCCCCCCCCCTCAAACAGGAGACCCTATGCCATTTCAGACAAATGGTGGTCCAGCCTCTTCTTAAAAACCTCCAGCGATGGAGCGCCCACGATTTCTGGTGGCAAGCTGTTCCACTGGCTAATTGTCCTCACTGTCAGGACATTTCTCCTTAATTCCAGGCTGCTTCTCTCCTGGATGAGTTTCCATCCGTTGCTTCTTGTCGTACCTTCAAACGGTCGCTAAACAAACGGGTGAATGCCCTCAGAAAGAGGGCTAGTGGAAGACACAGCCTTGTTAGTTGAGACAAACAAGTGACAAAGCACCTCTGGCTACCTTGTGAACAACCCCTTGGGCAGCTGCTGGTGCCGGGCAGCACAGACAAAATAAACAGCCAACAACCTCAAAGCCAGCCAGCCACACTCCCCAATGAGCATCTAAAAAGCCACATGTAATAGGCACCGTAAATACCACACAGAACTGCACCCCATACTCTGCTAGAGAGAATTTCCGTGGGGGTTCTCCATCCTCCAGGCCTAGGTGTTTTTTTCAGGAGGCAGCTGGCCCTTCTTGTTTTTCTTTGAAGACATTTCGCTTCTCATCCCAGAAGCTTCTTCGGCTCTGACTGGACGGTGGGGGAATGGAAGGATTTATACTCCTTGAAGACCACTGGTCATTTGCATTGTTTTAGAGGGTCGTTGAGGCCACTTGGAAGTTTGTCTGTGTCCCCGGGCTCACCTGAGTGGTGCAAATGGGTGCTTCAACCCTTTCAGCGGTTCCAAGAAGACTCCACACCCCCTTGCACCACTCAGATGAGCCCGAGGACACGAGACAAACCTCCAAGTGGCCTCAACGACCCTCTCAAAGGATGCAAATGACCAGCTCTCTGCAAGGAGTATAAATCCTCCCCTTCCCCACCATCCAGTCAGAGCCGAGGAAGCTTCTGGGATGAGAAGGGAAAGATCTCCAAAGGAAAACAAGAAAGTCCAGTTGCCTCCTGAAAAAAGCACCTTTGGGCCTGCTAGAGAGACGTTCCTTGAGGATGGGCTCCAGCACAAGTCCAAAAGCTGGGAAGGCTAGAGCTTTTGCTCCCAGTGACTGATCCAGGTCGGATCCTGCAACCTTTTGACGTCTGTCGGAGAAGAGGCGGCTTGTCCCGAGGGAGTACTCATCCTTTACTACTGCTTTACGGCCTCCGTTGCCCTGCGATTGTAACTGAACGTGTTTTCCCTCTGGCTTTTAAGATTCACGCCTACAATCTGGAAACCAACACGTGGGAGGAAATCCCCACCAAGCCTCATAAGAAGAAAGGTAGGCGTGTTGTCACCTGCGCTCTCACCTGGTGGGGAGGGCAGGGCCCCGTTGAAGCCCAGAGGAGGAGGAGGGAGGGTCAGAGCCTTGCAAATTGAGATGCAGAAGCATCCTTCCCACACATCCACTCTTCCCATTTTAGTTTTAAAAAAACAAATCCCTGTGTAGCTGTGGGGGTCCCTGGTGCTCTCTGAGCTGGGTGGTTTCCTTGCAGACGTTTCATGACCCAGCTAGGGAACATCCTCAGTGCTAGAATGGGGGAGGGGGGGGTTCATGGGGAGGAGGAAGAGAAGAGGAAAAGGAAAATGGATTGAAGGGGAGGAAGAATGGAGGAGGAGAAGAACTGAGGGGTCCTTGGTGCTCTCTGAGCTTGGTGGTTTCCTTGCAGATGTTTCATGACCCAACTAGGTAACAACATCAGGGCTAGAAAGGAGTGGAAAGGAGAAGGAAGGAAGGAAGGAAGGAAGGAAGGAAGGAAGGAAGGAAGGAAGGAAGGAAGGAAGGAAGGAAGGAAGGAAGGAAAGAACTGTGGGGTCCTTGGTGCTCTCTGAGCTTGGTTGGTTCTTGCAGACGTTTCATGACCCAACTAGGGAACATCATCAGGGCTAGGAAGGAGTGGAAAGGAGAAGGAAGGAAGGAAGGAGGGAAGAAAGAAAGAAAGAGAAAGAAAGAGAAAGAAAGAAAGAAAGAAAGAAAGAAAGAAAGAAAGAAGAAAGAAAGAAAGAAAGGAGGAGAAGAACTGTGGGGTCCTTGGTGCTCTCTGAGCTTGGTTGGTTCTTGCAGACGTTTCATGACCCAACTAGGGAACATCATCAGGGCTAGAAGGGAGGGAGGTTTGCTTTCTATATACAGGTGGCTGCTTAAACGGAGCAAACCCAACTCCTTCTAGCACTGAGGATGTTACCTCAGAGAGTACCAAGGACCCCACAGTCTTCCTCCTCCTCCTTCCCACAAACCCCACTCCCTCCTAGCAATGAGGATGTTTGGGTAATGAAACCTCTGCAGAAAAACCCCACCAAGCTGAGGGGGCACGAAGGTCCCCACGGTTCAACCCACGAGGCTACGTAAGTATATATATTCCCTTTATTTGTGCAGCTATCAGAAATTGAAGCTGAAACCATGAATTTATTTACTTTATTTCTGAGAACAACTTTTGCAACATAGCTGGATATACAACAACTCTTTGTGGCTAATCGTTTATTATTCTGCAATAAAAATAACACTTTATAAAAAAAACATAAAGCATGTTTTATAGTGTCGTTATAAAATGTTTCATAAAATGCTTTATGAAAAATGTAGGTTTAGCCTCTTGGTGAAAATTTGACATGTCAGGTCCCCCCCCTATTATTAATTTAGAATTTACAATGAATTATTCCAACTGCTTTGTTATCTAATAAATTTGATGCCTAGAATCTTATCCCTCTTTCCAAAACACTGTCTGCTGCATAAATCGGCTTTATTTAGGCTAGCTATTAATTCAGAGTAATTTCTGCATACATTTCTAGCAGATGCTGGTGGTCTGTTCCATTTTTTTTTTACTCTTTTGCTTCTACTACATCAATTAAGCTTTCCTGATGTCTATAATAAGAGTTTTCAAAATCGTGTTTTAGAGAAATAGGAAATTTTCTGTCGTGGCACTCTACTTTTCTATCGGTAAAGATGGGGACATTGCGATGTTGTCGAGCAGAGATGTCTAACCTGGACAACTTTTAAGACTTTAGACCTTCAACTCCCAGAATTCCCTAGCCATCCCCCCATGCTGGCTGGGGAATTCTGGGAGTTGAAGTCCACAAGTCTTAAAAGTTGCCTCGGTGGGACAACCGTCGTTGTACAGTTTTGCAAATTCTTAAGATGGGGGCTGATCATCAGTCAAAGAAACATCTCTTGGATCAAATAACTCACATTCAGGCTTTTGACCCACAGATTATCCTGCAGCCCGAAGATGTCATAGTTGTGTACAGATAAAAAATGGTATGAAATAGCTAACTTTGGGACAGGTGCAAGAACATAATTTCCCATTTTGGGTGGGGGGAATTCTGACGGTTTTATGTTGTATACTTTTAATTTTTTTTATTTATTCATCCCGCCTTTATTTTTTATTTTCATAAAGCTCGGAAAGATATTTAATCTTTCTGCTTCCTCCTCTTTTCCCCACAACAACCCCTGTAAGGTGGGTTGGGCTGAAAGAGACAGACTGGGCCAAAGTCACTCAGCCGGCTTTCATGGCTAAGGTGGGACTAGAACTCACAGTCTCCTGGTGATTGGCCCAAAGCCACCCAGCCGGCTTTCATGTCTAAGGCGGGACTAGAACTCCTCGTCTCCTGGTGATTGGGCCAAAGCCACCCAGCCAGCTTTCATGGCTAAGGTGGGACTAGAACTCCTCGTCTCCTAGTGATTGGCCCAAAGCCACCCAGCCGGCTTTCATGGCTAAGGCGGGACTAGAACTCCTCGTCTCCTGGTGATTGGGCCAAAATTACTCAGCCGGCTTTCATGGCTAAGGCGGGACTAGAACTCACCGTCTCCTGGTGATTGGGCCAAAGCCACCCAGCTGGCTTTCATGGCTAAGGTGGGACTAGAACTCACTGTCTCCTGGTGATTGGGCCAAAGCCACCCAGCTGGCTTCCATGCCTAAGGTGGGACTAGAACTCCCCGTCTCCTGGTGATTGGCCCAAAGTCACACACACACACCCCGGCTTCCATGCCTGAGGCGGGACTAGAATGCATGCTGACTGGGAAATGGACGGGGCACGAATTGGGCAACCCTATCTTAAGGTTGCCAATGAGAGGAGCCCTTCGGAACGCTAATTTCTCATCCCATAATTGACATATTGATGGGGGGTGGGAAAACCCCTCCCGTCTTCTCTCAGATGTCTTCGTCTGCGGCGGATATAACGGCGAGGTGATCTTGGGCGACATCTGGAGACTGAGCCTGCAGACCTTCCAGTGGGTGAAGCTGCCCGCCCTGATGCCCGAGCCCGTTTATTTCCACTGCGCTGCTGTGACTCCGGTAAGAGGTTACCCCCACCCCCCCAACCCCCGGGGAAGGCAATCACACATTCACACCTTGATGGGCTCTCCAGACCCGCTGGCCATACCGGGTCCTCGGAGCCTTTTGGGAAACCAAAGTGGGGGCTGATCTTACCTCTGCAGGGGTGGTGTTTCACAGGGAAGGAGCCACCACGGAGAAGGCCCTTCTTCTGGGTCCCCCCAGGTGGACCTGCTCAAGAGAGGGGAGCCATAAAACATCCCCTGCCTCCCTGCTCTGGTGGGTCGGGTGGATATAAGTGGGAAAGGACGGTCCTTCAAACAACAGGGAGGGAGCCACCACAGAGAAGGCCCTTCTTCTGGGTCCCCCCAGGTGGACCTCCTCAAGAGAGGGGATCCCTGACCCCCCCCTTGCCCTGATGGAACTGGGAAAAGACGGCCCTTCAAAAAAACCCAGCCACGGGCCACGGAGGGTGAATGGGACATCCATGGCCCCACAGGCTTGTACCCAGGCCTGTAAGTCTCCACACCTTATAGAGCAGTGCTTTTCAACCTTGGCAACTTCAAACTCCCAGAATTCATGGCTGGCTGGGGAATTCTGGGAGTTGAAGTCCACACATCTTAAAAAGTGTCCAGATTGGGAAACGCTGTTTTAGACCCTCACAGTTTCCATTCCTGGGCAGCTAATACAACTGCAGAATGCCAAATAGGTTTTATATATATAAGAGCCTTGGTGGAGCAGTGGGCTAATGCCTCCTTAAGTAACACCAGCTGCTTGCAATTAGTGCAGGTTCGAGTCCCACCAGGCTCAAGGTTGACTCAGCCTTCCATCCTTCCCAGGTAGGTAAAATGAGGACCCAGATTGTTGGGGGCAATAAGCTGACTTTGTAATAATGCCGCTTGGGGGGGGGGCGAAAGCCCTAACAAGCAGGCATATACATAGAATGAAGGCTACTGCTAAGCTTGTAAGCCGCCCTGAGTCTTCGGAGAAGGGCGGGATATAAATGGGATTAAAATTAAAATTAAATTAAATTAATTATACTGTATTGTATTTATATTTTATTATATTACATTACTTTACATTTATTATATACATATGCACACATACACATAAACACATATCTATAAACACATGTACGTATACATATACACATACATATATATACACACTGTATGTATGTATATAATAAATACACACACACATACACACTATGTATATATATACACATACATATATATATACACACGCGCACACACGCACGCACATATATATTTGTATATAAATGTATATATTAGGTGTTCTGCAGTTTTATTAGCTGCCCAGGAATGGAGGCTGTGAGGGTCTGAAGCAGTGTTTATATAAAAAGTAAAACTAATCAACCGCCAAAATCATTCCAAAGAGTTAGAACGTTCCAGATTTTCTGAAGTCTGAATCCTGTGATAGCTTGAAGTCATTCTTCCCCCAGCCGGTGCTGGGGGGTGGGGGGCAGCAGACTTTGCTGGCCGACTTCCCCATTTCTTTTTAACATTAGCAGAGGGAGAGAATCGAGATCACGTGAAGCGTTAATACCACTTTACAAGACCTTGGTAAGGCCACACTTGGAATATTTGCATCCATTTTTGGTCACCACGATGTCAAAAAGACGTTGAGACTCTAGAAAAGAGTGCAGAGAAGAGCAACCAAGAGGATTAGTGGACTGGAGGCTAAAACACATAAGGAACAGTGGCTGGAATTGGGTAGGTCTAGTTTAAGGAAGAGAAGGATGAGGGGGGACAGGATAGCAGCCTTCCAGTATCTCAGGGGCTGCCCCAAAGAAGAGGCAGTCAAGCTATTCTCCAAAGCTCCCGAAGGCAGGACAAGAAGCAACGGATGGAAACTCATCAAGGAGATTAGAACTAAGGAGAAACTTCCTGACAGTGAGGACAATTAACCAGTGGAACAACCCGCCTCCAGAAGCGGTGAACGCTCCAACACTGGAAGTTTTTTACGAAGAGACTGGACAGCCATTTGCCTGAAAGGGTATAGGACTTCTTGCCTGAGCAGGGGGCTGGACTAGAGCACCTCCAAGGTCCTTCCCCACCCTGCCATTCTATTCTTGGGGGCTGCCAGAAGAGAGTCGGGCGGGGGGGAGGACTTAGAAGCTTGCGAGACCCAGTTCTGACCGCATTTTTTTTCCCTTCCTTTCCTTCCGATGCCCCGCAGGCTGGCTGCATGTACGTCCACGGAGGCGTGGTGGACATTCACCGGAACAGACGGACTGGCTCTCTCTTTAAGATGTGGCTTGTGGTGCCCAGCCTGCTGGAACTCTCTTGGGAGAAGCTGCTGGTCTTCTACCCCCATTTAGCCAACCTCAGCCGCTCTCAGCTTCTGCACCTGGGACTGACCCAGGGTCTCATCGAACGTTTGAAATGAAACGTCCCGCAGGCCGGCGCGCTAATTTAAAAAAAGAAGGAAAGAAAAAAAAGTCTTTGCCGCCCCCCCTCCCCCATCCCTCCCTATCCCTTCGTCCGGCTCGCCCGTTCTCGTTTCCTCTTTGTGGTCCTGCGGAGAAGACACGGAGGAGGAAGAGGAGGAGGAGGAGACCCATAGCCCCCCCCCCCGCTTCTCCAGCCTTCCGCGCAAAGTACTTCAGATGCCTTTCCTGTTACCTATATATTTTTTTTTCTATATTGATTTGAGAATTTATTAAACTCCGCTTCTTCTTTTTTTTTTATTTATGGAGACCTATAAAACACATCATGAACGAAAAGCTGGCTGTCGCCGAGACAATTTGTACAGGCCGTCCTCGACTTAAAACCGCGGTTCGTTTAGCGACCGGGCGAAAGCACCGGGGAAAAAAAAAAAGAGACTCGACCGTTTTTCACACTTAAGGACCGTTGCGGGATTCCCCCACTTGGCAACCGACTCCCGGTAACAGTGTCCCGGGCTTGCGTGAATCCCCTCTTTTTTTTTTTTTTTTTTTTTTTGGACGTTCCGACAAGCAAAAGTCCACGGGGGAAGCCAGATTCACCGTAACAACTGCACGGCTCGCTTAAGCACTGTAGCAAGAAAGGTCACAAAACGGGGAAGGCTCGCCTCTCCAAAGGTCTCGCTTAAGGCCTCGTGGCCGTAAGTTGAGAACTACCTGTACTGGGTTTTCCCGCACGCTTGTAGTCACGTAAGGCGAGGATCCGGTCAACAGTCTTCCTGTTTCGGGCCTCGGTTTCTCCTTTCGTAAGAGGCGGTATCCTGCGGCGAGGCCGTTTTCCTGCTTCCTGGCAGGAAATTGGAGGAACCCAGCACCGCTTTCGCTGTTCCTCGGCGGTCCTTTTACGGAGAGCGACAACAGGGGTTTGTATCGGCAACTGATTTCTCTTCCTACCAACTGGCTTTTGTTCGAAGTTTTTGCTTCGGTTATTTTTTTATTATTATTTTTAAAATAAAATGTTGAAACGCCCTTCCAGTCGGACGGGGGATATTTTCTTGAAAAGAGTGTTTTGATTGACAGGTCGTCCTTCCCCGGAAAAGTCGCATCATCGCTGGTGAGCAAAAAGTCCCAGTACAGGCTAGTCCTCGACTTACGACAGTTCAAAGTTACAACGGCACTGGGGGGGGGAAGTGACTTGTGACCATTTTCAGAGTTACGACCGTTGGCATTCCCCAGAATCGGGTGATCAAAATTCAGACACTTATTTACAGATTCATATTTACGACGGTGGCAGCGTCCCGGAGGAACTCACGGGATCCCCGTTTTGCGACCTCCTGACAGACAAACGTCCGCGGGGGAAGCCAGATTCACATAACCGGGTTACTAACTTAACCTCAGTGATTCACGTCACAGCTGTGGCGTGTAAAATGGGGCTAAACTCACTTAACAAATGTCTCACTTAGCGAACAGTTTTGGGCCCGTTTGTGGTTGTTGAGGCGAGGACGACCTGCGTTGCTCTGAAGAGTTCTTGCCTTTTTTTAAAGAAAAAAAAGAAACGCTGGAAAAAGAAAAACCCTCCGTGTCTTGATTGTGGTTCTGAATGTTTGTTGGAATTAATGCTGTACAATGTTAAGACTAACCTGCATCTAACCGTGGCTTGAGAAATGAGGGTTCCAATTTGGTTTTTTTAAAAAAATAACCTTGGAAAACTTGCTGGTTGTTGTTCACTGTTGTCTTTGCGACTGCCACTGTTTCTGGAACCAGTGAGGCTGGGGGAAGGGGCATCTGGGGGAGCGGGGGGTCTCCTGTGTGCAGGTAGTCCTCGATTTACAACCCTTCATTTAAGGACGGGTCAAAGTCGCAGCAGCATTGAGCAAAGCAACTGACGTTTTCCACGCTGACCACCGGTGCAGCGTTCCCAGCATCGCGTGATCAAAATTCGAACTCGGGGCAACCGACCCACATTTATGATGGTTGCAGCATCCCGGGGTCACGCGATCCCCTTTTGCCACCGTCTGACGAGCAAAATTAATGGGGGAAGCCGGATTCGCTTCACGGCCGTGTGACTAACAGCCTCAGCGATCTGCTTTGCAACCGGCAAGGACGGTTGCGCAACTGGGCAAAATTCCAACGAATCCGTCTCGCTTAGCAACAGAAATTTTGGGCTTGGTTGTGACCGTAAGTCGAAGGCTACCTGTACTGGGTGAACGTCCTTTAGTTTTAATCTTATTTATTTTACTTATTGTTGACACTGTACTGTATTTCTGTGGCCTAATTTACACTCCTGTTACTCGCTCGGTTTGGACGTGGCATGTCTATAATGGGGTGGTATTTTCTGCCCCTCCACGTCCTTCGTTGGTCGTTCAAGGGCTTGCCGAAACCGTCTGCAGCTCCCAGCCCTCTCAGCACTTTAGAGAGTCAGCAAATTGCCCCCAACTATTTGGGTCCTCATTTTACGGACCTGGGAAGGATGGAAGGCTGAGTCAACCTTGAGCCAGTCAGGATCGAACTGCTGGCAGTGGGCAGAATTAACCTGCAATACTACATTCTAACCACTGCACCATCGAGGCCTTTCTTTTTTTCCTTTCCTTTCTTCCTTTCCTTTACCTTTCCTTTCCTTTCGACTTAGCAACAGCGCTTAGATTTATATACCGCTCCGCAGTGCTTTACAGCCTTCTCTAAGCGGTTTACAGAATCAGCCTGTTGCCCCCAACAATCTGGGTCCTGATTTGACCGACCTCGGAAGGATGGAAAGCCGAGTCAACCCTGAGCCGGTCAGGATCGAACTGCTGGCAATGAGCAGAATTAATTACTCCACTCCCTTGCTTCGTCTAACCACCCTTCACTCCCTGATAGACAAGACGGATGGGTCCTTGAAGACCGCCTTTTCACTGCAGCTGGGTACGGCTAGTCTAGTGAAAAGAAGAATCAGAGGGGACATGATAGCAGTGTTCCTGTATTTGAGAGGCTGCCACAAAGAAGAGGGTGTGTGTGTGTGTTTCCAAAGCGCCCGAAGGCAGGACAAGAAGCAACAGGGCGCTCCAACACTTGGAACTTTTTAAGAAGAGACTGGACATTTGTCTGAAATGATATAGGGTCTCCTGCTTGGGCTAGAAAACCTGCAAGGTCCCTTCCAACACTGACATTCCATTATTCTCTTCATGGGATAATCAGCTTAACAACCAGCACAACATACGACCGTAATTCCCGGTTCAATTACAGCCATAAACTGAGGACTACCTGCACGATGCCAGAAATAGGCCGTGGGAGGACACGCCGATTCTACATCACCTCTTAGAGCAGGGGTCTCGGACCTTGGCCGCTTTACGACTTGGGGACTTCAACTCAATTCCCAAGGAATTCTGGGAGTTGAAGTCCCGAAGTCGTAAAGTGGCCAAGGTCCGAGACCCCTGTCTTCAAGAGTGTTCTCCTGTGATGGCTACGAAGTGAAAGATACCATCCCCAACGCACTCCGAAGACGACGTTCAAAATCGGCTTCCTTTATTTCATGCTCTGTCTCAAGATCGGGGGCGGTTCTCAGGGTGTGTGTGTGTGTGTGTGTGTGTGTGTGTGTGTTTGCCTGCAGCAGGGGCCGCACGACAAAGGCTGAGGTAGCTACAGTGAAACGGCAGCACGTCCCTAATCCGTGTTAAAAATCGTCAGCACACTTGTCCGTTGGAGGCATCCGCATTGCTGCTTTGCTGCACCGAAACTCTCTTCGTTGGTCACCAGGAGTGGGCCAGCGTCTTTGGCTGCTCCTACAGCTTTTCCATACAGGAAGGACTCCCGAGAGGCTCAAGAGCTGGAAAAGGTCAATGGCTGCCTTGGAGACAAATCTAAAAGGGTGCTAATTAAAGTCTGTCCTAAGCACCTCCCGACCAGACAGTCATTGCTCGGACAGAAGCGCTTGCGGGAAGCGACTGCTACGCCAGGAGGCAGGAATAGGGAAGCCCAGCGTCGTGTCAGCTCAGCAGCCAGCAGGAGAAGGGGCAAAATAATACACTGCCAGGAGGATAAAATAGACCGTCACCAGCACGGTACCTGGGTGGGAGAGAGACAACAGCATGGATAATTTACGGGAGATGAGTAGCCCCCTCCTCAGTATCTCAAGGACGTTTAGCAACAGCACTTACATACTGCTTCACACTGCTTGACAGTCCTCTTTAAACGGTTCACAGAGTCAGCCCGTTGCCCCCCAACAATTTGGGTCCCCATTTTACCAACCTGGGAAGGACGGAAGGCTGTGAGTCAACCTTGAAATGGTCAGGATCAAACTGCTGGCAGCGGGTAGATTGCTTGCAATACTGCATTCTAACCACTATGCCACCACAGCTCCTTCCTTCCTTCCTTCCTTCCTTCCTTCCTTCCTTCCTTCCTTCCTTCCTTCCTTCCTTCCTTCCTTCCTTCCTTCCTTCCTCTCCCTTCTAGCACTGATGATGTTCCCTAGTTGGGTCATGAAACGTCTGCAAGAAAACCACCAAGCTCAGAGAGCACCAGGGACCCCACAGTTCCTTCCTTCCTTCCTTCCTTCCTTCCTTCCTTCCTTCCTTCCTTCCTTCCTTCCTTCCTTCCTCCCTCCCTCCCTCCCTCCCTCCCTCCCTCCCTCCCCTTTTTATCAATAGCACTTACAACCCATTCTGAGTGGTTTACAGAATCAGCCTGTTGCCCCGCTCCCCAAATAATCTGGGTCCTCAATTTACAGACTATGGAAGGCTGATCCATCTTGAGCCGGTCAGGATCAAACTCCAGGCTGTGAGCAGACTTTGCCTGCAATACTGCATTCTAGCCACTGCGCCACCACGGCCCTTCCTTCCTTCCTTCCTTCCTTCCTTCCTTCCTTCCTTCCTTCCTTCCTTCCTTCCTTCCTTCCTAGCAATAGTGCTTAGACTTATGTACCGCTCCACAGTGCTTTACAGCCCTCTCTCAGCGGTTTACAGACTCTCCCTTTTACCACTGATGGTGTTCCCTACTTGGGTCATCAAACATCTGCAAGAAAACCACCAAGCTCAGAGACCACCAAGGACCCTGCAGTCCTTTTCTTCCTCCTCCTCCCTTTCTGGAAAAGTTCTCACCTTGGAAGTAATCACACTTGCCATCCATGAAGATGTAATTCATGAGGACCACACTGAACATGCTGGCGTAGACGTGGAGGTCGCTGAAGACCAGGATGAAGTCGGTGGGCTGCTCCAAAGGAAAGGAACAAATCAATCTGCAGGCAGCCCCAAGGACTGAGGGCTGAAATCCAGTGGCTGCCTTTCCTTTTACAATATTTTTAAATTAAAGTTGGCAAACTTTAATAAGACAAACTAAGAAAATATAAAAAGCACAGGTAGTCCTCAACTTACGATCATTCAGCCGACATTTAAAATTATGATGATGCTGAACGAAGGGACACAGGACTCCCCCACCACCTAAACGTATCGCCGTGCCCCTCCCCCAGTCATGAATGTCATGTTTCCGATAGATGAAACTCTTCAAAAGAACTTCGAGGCATTGTTTTCCTTTTATTCGAGTAGCAGAATATCGGCACTGCATAATCGAAGCCAAAAACTGAATTCCCGTCCCCTGGGCACCTGGTATCAAAGCACAATTCCCTCCTCCAATTAACAGTCATAAATCACACACCACAATTAGCTTGAAGCGCGGGCTTCCTCTCCAGCTCGCCAATTCTTTATCAGCTCTGGTCTCAGTAACCTTGATTCTCACACTACGTTTAGTGTTGTTATGTGTAGCTGGACTCTCATTCATATCCCCCCCCCAGCATCATCTAACTCTAAAAGCAAAAGGGAAAAGATGGCTACATTTCTATCTGTTATCAATGCGTTGACAATGCGATTGCAATCATGTGATCGTCATTTGCAACCTTCTCTACAAGGATCTGAGCTTCTCTGAAGCCCAGGAACTGTAGAGAGGGAAGGCCTCCCTCTCTGAAAGACAGTGGATCTCTCGCAGACCCTCCCCCTCTTACTCACGTAAAACACGGTGAAGAGCACCAGGATGGGTATCTGTAACATGCAGACTTGCACCGCGATGCAGTTCCCGATCTCAATGCTTCAAAAGGAGGACACAGAGGAGGACATGGGTGAGGCACAGCTCATAGACAGTGGACAGGCTTGCTTCCCATCATCCCCTGCCACCTGAGTCCCTGCTTGGGCAAGGACATCCCCCAGCTGGATTTGTACACTTCTGGTTCCCAACCATTTCCATATTTAGCATTTTGATGGGGCATGCATTGATATCTGTGGGTAGCATAAGATCTATCTTCCCCATGAAAGGAAATCTGTAAGGTGGGTTGGGCTGAGAGTCAGTGACAGCCTTAACAACAGCCAGGGAGCTGCTGTGGCTTATGGGGAATTTGAACCCATTACTTGACGGACCGTCTCCCAAGTTAGAGCTACCCAACCCACCAGAAGTGGTGAGGTAGGGGATGTTACAAGTCCCTTTTCTTAAGGAGGTCCATCTGGTGGACCAAGAAGGGCCTTCTCCGTGGTGGCTCCCTCCCTATGAAACATCATCCCTGCAGAGACAAAATTGACACTGCGCTTTACACTCTTCCGAAAAGCCACATTTGGAATTCTGCATCCAGTTTTGGTCACCACGATATAAAAAAAAAGATGTTGAGGCTCTAGAAAGAGTGCAGAGAAGAGCAACAAAGATGATCAGGGGGCTGGAGGCTAAAACATACGAAGAACGGTTGCACAAATTGGGTATGGCTAGTTTAATGAAAAGCACATTGGTTTGTGCTTCTTAGATTGTAAGCCGCCCTGTCTTCGGAGAAGGGCGGGATATAAATGGGATTAAAATAAAATAAATAATGAAAAGAAGGACTAGGGGGGACATGATAGCAGTCTTCCAGTATCTGAGGGGCTGCCCCAGAGAAGAGGGAGTCAAGCTATTCTCCAAAGAGCCTGAAGGCGGGACAAGAAGCAACGGATGGACACACATCAAGGAGAGAAGCAACTTGGAATTAAGGAGAAACAACTTCCTAACAGTGAGAAAAATTAATCAGTGGAACAGCTTGCCTACAGAAGCTGTGGGTGCTCCAACACCGGAAGTCTTGTAAGAAGAGATTGGACAACCATTTGGTGGAAATTGTAGACAGTCCCCTGCTTGAGCATGGGGTTGGACTAGAAGACCTCCAAGGTCCCTTCCAACTCTGTTATTCTGGCCCCAAACACCTGGTTTTGCATCAGGCCTGGGGACACCAGGGAGATAGGAGCCTATCAAGTGGCTAGTTTGAATGTTATCACTGGTGTGGGGGGTTTATTGGGGTTTGTATTGGGGTTTTATTTCTGTAAGTCACTCGGAGTCGTCATGAGTCCGTTGGGCAGCCATATCTGTCAACTGTCCAGTTGGCATTTCCAGGGGGGAAAAAACTCCTGGAAAAATGATTTTATCAAGAGCATAATACTTTACTGAAAGTTTACATTGGCACAGAAGAAGCAAACCAGCTCTGGTTTTCCCGCGCGAAGGCTTGCTTAGTCAAATGACAGACTTCCTTCACCCCCACCCAGTCAGTGTTCACATTGTCCAATAGTAGTCTTACTATTATGGAAACAGTCCTCTTCTCCTCTGAGTGGCCTTGACACTTGGTTGCCTAGACGTCACCCCTCCCACCTTTGCATTCCATTGTGAAGATATGAGCCAAAGAGAAAACGTAGGTGAAAAGGCAAATCGGTCTTGACAATATCTAATTTTCTTAATAAACCTCAGCCTCTCCATATCTATTTCTGATTGCTCACGTCTTCTCAAAGTGGCCAAGGTCGAGAAACATTGATCTAACGCAATGCCAAGAGACAGATACACTCCAAACCAAAGTGGTCTTCCAAGGGGGACATCACAAGTGTCCTTATCAGATCGGCAACCTCGTAGAAGAAGGCGCCTACCTCAAGCTGAGATTGTTCTGCAAAGCAAACTGGATTCCGTTGATCAGTTCTGGAATCTCGGGCACCATGGCCAGCACAGTCACCCCGATGAAGTACTGGAAGAACAAGGTAAGAGTTCAAGGTTAGATCCACCTTGGCATCCAGGATCAATCACTACCGTTCAACAAAAGGCTGGACAAGTGACTTTTCAGCAGACTTCACAGCACAGTTTTTCAGACAACTAACAGTAATAATGTTATCAACCAAGGAGAATGTTTGTAGCTCAGCGTGAACTGTGGGGTCCTTGGTGTTCTCTGAGCTGGGTGGTTTCCTTGCAGACGTTTCATGACCCAACTAGGTAACCTGACCAATGCTAGAAGGGAGTGGGGTTTGCAGAGAGGAGGACGACGATGACGACTGTGGAATCCTTGGTGCTCTCTGAGCTGGGTGGTTTTCTTGAAGGCATTTCATGACCCAACTAGGTAACATCATCAATGCTAGAAGGGAGAGAGATTTGTGGAGAGGAGGAGGAGGAAGAGCAGGAGGAGGAAGAGGAGGAGGAGCAGGATGACTATTGTGGGGTCCTTGGTGGTGAGCTTGGTGGTTTTCTTGCAGATGTTGCAATGATCAATGCTCTGGCATTGATGATGTTACCTAGTTGGGTCATGAAACGTCTGCAAGAAAACCACCCATCTCAGAGAGCACCAAGGACCCCACAGTCGTCGTCGTCGTCCTCCTCCTCCTCCTCCTCCTCCTCCTCCTCCTCCTCCTCCTCTTCTCCACAAACCCCACTCCCTTCTAGCACTGATGATGTTACCTAGTTGGGTCATGAAACTTGTGTAAGAAAAGAACCCAGCTCAGAGAGCACCAAGGACCCCACAGTCGTCTTCCTCCTCCTCCTCCTCCTCCTCCTCTCCACAAACCCCACTCCCTTCTGATGTTACCTAGTTGGGTCATGAAACGTCTGCCAAAAGACCACCCAGCTGAGAGAGCACCAGGGACCCCACAGGTGATCTATTTACCTGGAAACGACGAGACTCTCCCGGCAACTGGTCACTCTGACCTCCCACCAGTCGGGCACCTTCTGGAGAAGCCCCCCCGGGGACTCCCCACAGGCCCTCCCCCTCCTTACCTGAGAAACGGGGGAGTGGTTCAGAATGGGGCTGATGTGCTCGGTGGCCAGGTCGGCGCAGGCGGACATGCCTAGGGTGGCCACCAGGAGAATGACCACGGCTCTCCAGCGGGACCAGTGGACCACGGCGCTGTGATGGTGACCAGGCACTGCAAGGAAGCCGGAAAAGATTCCTCGGGCTGGGCTTGATTGCAGCTTCCCTCATCTCTGCCTCAACATGGACCACCCCCCCACCAGGAAAGGTTTACCAATAAACAGCACCCCCAAAAGTTTATTTCTGCAGTGGAGGGGAGAGCCTTTGGGGATGTTTAAGGAAGGCAGGGCCGAGGTCATAAGTGGAGCCAGGAGGAAAGTCTGACTCAAGAGGCTCAAGATGGACAAGTCACTTCAACACACCTGTGTGGCCCTGCCCCCAAAAGGTACAAGCAGTCCCTGACTTACAACGGTATGTTTAGTGACTGTTCAAAGTCACAGACTTTGGAGAAGTAAAAAGTTGTTCATCAGAATGGAATGGAAAGGAATGGAATGGAATAGAATAGAATAGTGGAATCAAATAATAGAATAGGATAGGATAGAATAGAATAGAATAGAATAGAAAATATGGAATAGAATAGAATAGAATAGAATAGAATAGAATAGAATAGAATAGAATAGAATAGAATAGAATAGAATAGAATAGAATAGAATAGAATAGAATAGAATAGAATAGAAAATATGGAATGGAATGGAATGGAATGGAATAGAATAGAATAGAATAGAATAGAATAGAATAGAATAGAATGGAATGGAATGGAATGGAATGGAATGGAATGGAATAGAAGAAGAATGGAATGGAATAGAAGAAGAATAGAATAGAATAGAATAGAATAGAATAGAATAGAATAGAATAGAATAGAATAGAATAGAATAGAATAGAATAGAATAGAATAGAATAGAAATGGAATGGAATAGAATAAAAATAGAACAGAATGGAATGGAATGGAATGGAATGGAATAGTGGAATCAAATAAGAACAGAACAGCAGAGTTGGGACCTTGGAGGTCTTCTAGTCCTGCTCAGGTTGCATGTTATTATTTTATTCTACGGCCCCAAAACAAGTCAGAAGTCAATGCTTTTCTTTTTCTCCCCCCCCTTTACCCTGCACTCTTTCCTGTTTTACTTTTCCTCCCCCTGTTTCCCCATTATTTTCATTTTTCTTTGCGTTGCTGTGTATTTCGTATTTTGATTAAACTCAATAAAAATACGGGGGGGAAAAATATTGCAATGCTAAGCCGAGGACTCCCTGGAGTTCAAGAACAATACCCCTCCTGGCACCCAGGAAATGTTGGGGGGGGGCCCTCAGCACACCTTAGAAGAAAGGGGTTGCAACGAGTGAGGAAGAGCTTAAGACAGCCAAGATAGAGGGGGTGCTCGTTTAGCGACTGGCGCCATCAAGGCCAAGACAACTTACTGGGGCAGTCGCTGATGAGGATGTCGTAGATGTGGGAGTGGGTCTTCAGGGTGAAGATGAGCCCAATGAAGTACGCGGCTGGGAGCATCAAAGACACCGTGTAGACCAGGGGCCTGCCACACAGAAAGCAATACACAGAATAACAGAACTGGAGGGGGCCTCAGAGGTCATCTAGTCCAACCCCCTGCCCAGGCAGAAGACCTGATACCATTTCAGACAAGCGGCTGTGCGGACTCTTCATGAAAGTCTCCAAGGGCTTTATATAAAAATAAAAATAAAAGAAATAATAAAAAAATAAAATAAAATAAAATATAAAATAAAATAAAATAAAAACAATAAAACTAATAAAATAAAATAAAAATAATAAATAAAATAATAAAAAAAAATATAAAATAAAATAAAAATAATAAAATATAAACTAAATACAAAATAAAATAAAATAATAAAAAAGAAATATAAAATAATAAAAGAAATAAAAAAGAAATATAAAATAATAATATAAAATATAAAATAAAAACTAAATAAAAAATAAAAAAATAATATAAAATAAAATAAAAATAATAAAATAATATAAAATAAATATAAAAGAAAAGAAAAATAATAAAATAAAATAAATATAAAATGAATAAAATAAGATATAAATAAAATAAAATAAAACAATAAAATAAAATAAATAAAAATAAAACTTCCCAGCAAGGGATACTCACTCGATATGGCTATAGTACAGAGTCCCGTTGTTCTCCATCTGCCAAGACAGAAGAGGGGGGGGGTCAGGGATGCCCAGTCAGAGGCATCTGAACGTCTGAACCTCCTTTGACCCCCAAAACAACCCAGCAGGTCTTATGCTTCTTGGCTGACTGGTTCATGCCCACTTACCTGACCTCCCGTTTAGACTACTGCAACGCTCTCTACATGGGGCTGCCCTTGAGGACCACCCGGAGGCTTCAACTGGTGCAGAATGCGGCTGCGCGAGTCGTGATGGGGGTTTCCCGATACTCCCATGTAACACCTCTGCTCCGCGAGCTGCATTGGCTTCCGGTTGCCCTCCGGGTGAGATTCAAGGTGCTGGTGATGACCTATAAAGCCCTGAATGGCTTGGGTCCGGACTATCTGAGGGAACACCTGCTGCCAGCATCAAGTTCCCTTCATCCAGTGCGCTCCCACAGGGAGGGTCTTCTCAGGATGCCGCCGGTAAAAGATTGCCGGCGGATAACACCCAGGGCGAGGGCCTTCTCTGTGGGTGCACCTGCCCTCTGGAACCAGCTGCCGGTGGAGCTTAGGACTGCCCCTGACCTACGTTCATTCCGCCAGGACCTGAAGACCTGGCTCTTTGAGCTCTCCGGCCCAGGCTGAGAATTTTTAACTGGGGTTTTTATTTTCAGGGATAATTTAATCTTTTTAATTGTCTTTTAACTTTTGTATTTTGTATTGGTGTGATTTTAAAATGCCCTGTAAACCGCCCTGAGTCCTTCGGGAAAGGGCGGTATATAAATCTAATAAAATTAAAATTAAATTAAATTAAAATTAAGACCCTCAGGGGTGTCAGGACTACAAATGCAAGCCTCCCCAGCCCAGCTGGGAACTGCCATCCCCAGGCGTTTGGGCGAAGGCGCCAAGGCTGGACCCGACTTCGGGGTCTCTGTTCTCATCCGGTGCTCAAAGGGAGCGGGCCTTGCTTGCTCGGATGTGCAAAACCCCTGGGAAGGTCGTGCTCACCAAATCGAAGTGACAGCTCTGGCAGACATAGTGCCCGGGTAGTTCCTGGGTAAAATTCTGGCATTCCCCGCAGATCAGCCTTCCGTAGACTTTGGAGAAGAGAGTTGGCGCAAACACACCTGGCAGGTAAGAGAAACTGATGGGAAACATCCACGTGTGATGCCAGACTGGAGGGCAAAACCAGCCAGATCACAGGGCAATGGCTTACCCCCCCCCTCCTCTCTCTCTCTCTCTCTCTCTCTCTCTCTCTCTATCTCTCTCTCTATATCTATGTATCTATCTATCTATCATCTATCTATCTATCATCTATCTATCTATCTATCTATCTATCTATCTATCTATCTATCTATCTATCTATCTATCTATCTATCTATCTATCTTTCATCATCCCTCTCTGTATCTGTCTGTCTGTCTCTCTCTCTGTCTCTAACCTATTTATATCTATCTATCTATCTATCTATCTATCTATCTATCTATCTATCTATCTATCTATCTATCTATCTATCTATCAACTATCTATCATATCTATCACCCAGCCAGCCAGCCAATCATCAATCTATCCATCTATCATAACTATCTATCATATCTATCTTCCATCCATCCATCCATCCATCCATCCAATCATCCATCTATCTGTCTCTGTCTGTCTGTCTATCTATCTATCTATCTATCTATCTATCTATCTATCTATCTATCTATCTATCTATCTATCATCCATCCATTCATCAATATGTATTTCAATTATTATTAGTAGTAGTTTTTCTATTAAGGATCCTTTGACACTGACCTTTTCCACCTAGAAACACATCCATTAAAGAAAGGCCGGACATGCTTTCAGCTCAAAATGTGATCTTTCAGCTCAGCATTTTGAATCTGGAATCATTTGCGCTTCCTTATCAAAATGAGGATGGGAAACGGGGTTTGGACCCCCACAGAGCTCACCTCCCACCGACAGGAAGAGGAGCGCAGAGCTGATCCCGGCCGATCGGCTGTTGAACCGTTGCTCTTGATGTCGGATGCCGCCGATCACCATGCAGAGTCCCTGTGAGAGAGAAGGAGAAGCAGATTTGACCTCCTGGGCTGGGTTGGGATCCAGCAACATCCTGCAAAGGACTCAAACTCAGATTATCTACAACCAACAGATGCCCAGCAGGATTGGAGGGAAGCTCTACCCAAAACTATGGAAATAGGAGGTGGAGAGGTTTGAATCCCACTCCTTTCTAGCATGGATGATGTTCCCTAGTTGGGTTATGAAACGTCTGCAAGAAAACAACCCAGCTCAGAGAGCATCAAGGACCCCACATCATCTTCTTCTTCTTCCTTCTTCTTCTTCTTCTTCTTCTTCTTCTTCTTCTTCTTCTTCTTCTTCTTCTTCTTCTTCTTCTTCTTCTTCTTCTTCTTCTTCCTCTTCCTCTTCCTCTTCCTCCCCCTCCTCCCCCTTCTCATGATGATCCCTAGTTGGGTTATGAAACGTCTGCAAGAAATGTCCCCAGTTGTCCTTCTTCTCCTTCTCTTCCTCCTTCTCCTCCTCCTCCTCCTCCTCCTCCTTTCATTCCTTCTCCTCCTGTCTTCCCTTTCTCTTTCTCCTTCTCCTCCTCCTCCTCTCCTCATCAATCCTCACTCTCTTCTAAAACCACCAAGCTCAGAGAGCACCTAGGGCCCTCCCCGAGCTACCAATGTTCCCTTCTGTTCTGTGTCAGCTACAGCATTCCAATCCACTTTCCGCAATCGAATCCCCAAAATGGACCGGAGGCCACATGGAAAGGAGCTCAAGGCCCAGGCTCACCGGGATGAAAAGGACGCAGCCCAGGAGAGTCCCGGTGAGGGCAGACTTGACGATCTCCTCGTAGCACTTGTTCTTCTCGCGAGCCCCCTTGATGAGGGCCGTGATGTAGAAGGTGAGTTCGGTGATGGAGCCAAAGGTGGCGTTGACCACGGCCCCCACAGCAAAGTTGCTTTGCGCCGAGATGCTGGAGGAGAAAGAGGAAGAGGGTTTCTCAGGGACAGAGTTGAGGGCCAGATCTTGAGGCTCTGCCTAGATTCCTCAAGGAAGAGAATAACAGAGTCAGAAGAGGACCTTGGAGGTCTTCTAGTAGTCCAACCCGCTGCTCAAGCAGGAGAGCCTAGACCATTTCAGACAAATCGTGCTCCAAGCTCTTCTTAAAAACTTCCAGTGTTAGAGCACCCACAACTTCTGGAGATAAGCTGCTCCTTCCTTCCTTCCTTCCTCCCTCCCTCCCCACCTCTTCCTTCTTCCCTCCCTCCCCTTCCTTCCATTCTTCCTTCCTCCCCTTCCTTCCTCCCTCTCCTTCCTTCCTTCCTCCCTCCCTCCCCACCTCTTCCTTCTTCCCTCCCTCCCTCCCCTTCCTTCCATTCTTCCTTCCTCCCCTTCCTTCCTCCCTCTCCTTCCTTCCTTCCTTTTCTTCCTCCCTCCCTCCCCACCTGTTCCTTCTTCCCTCCCCTCCCCCCTTTCCTTCCTCCCTCCCCTTCCTTCCTCCCTCCCTCCTTTCCACCCATCAGTCCATCCATCCATCCATCCATCCAACCAGTCTGTCTGTCATGTATTTTATCTATCTCAGAATTATAGAATCATAGGGCTGAAAGGGACTATCTGTCTGTCTGTCTGTCTGTCTGTCTGTCTGTCTGTCTGTCTGTCTGTCTGTCTATCTATCTATCTATCTATCTATCTATCTATCTATCTATCTATCTATCTATCTATATCTACTTATCTATGTATCTATCATCTATTTATCTTTACTTATGTATCTATCTATCAATCTATCAATCTATCAATCTATCAATCTATCTATCTATCTATCTATCTATCTATCTATCTATTATTTTTTATTTTTTATTTTTTATTTTAATTCCATTTATATCCCGCCCTTCTCCGAAGACTCAGGGCGGCTTACAAGCCTTCATTCTATGTATATGCCTGCTTATTAGGGCTTTCACACACACCCCAAGCGGCATTATTACAAAGTCAGCTTAATTGCCCCCAACAATCTGGGTCCTCATTTTTCCTACCTCGGAAGGATGGAAGGCTGAGTCAACCTTGAGCCTGGTGGGACTCGAACCTGCACAATTGCAGGCAGCTGGTGTTACTTAAGGAGGCATTAGCCCACTGCTCCACCAAGGCTCTATCTATATCTACTTATCTATGTATCTATGTATCTATCATCTATTTATCTTTACTTATCTATGTATGTATGTATGTATGTATGTATGTATGTATGTATGTATGTATGTATCTATTTATCTATCTATCTATCTATCTATCTATCTATCTATCTATCTATCTATCTCTACTTATCTATGTATCTATCATCTATTTATCTTTACTTATCTATGTATGTATGTATCTATCTATCATCTATCTATCTATCTATCTATCTATCTATCCATCCATCTATCTATCTATCATCTATCTATCATCTATCTATCTATCTATCTATCTATCTATCTATCTATCTATCCATCCATCCATCCATCTATTATCTATCTATCTATCTATCTATCTATCTATCTATCTATCTATCTATCTATCTATCTATCTATCTATCTATCTATCTATCTATCTATCTATCTATCCATCCATCCATCCATCCATCCATCCATCCATCCATCCATCCATCTATCTATCTATCTATCTATCTATCTATCTATCATCTATCTATCTATCTTCAATCAATTTTCAATCAATTTAATCAGTATAGAACTGGAAGGGATCTTAGAGGTCTTCTAGTCCAACCCACTGCTGAAGCAGACCACCTGCCTATCCCATTTCAGACAACTGGCTGTCCAGTCTCTTCTCATCAGTGACGGAGCACCCACAAGCTGTTCCACCCGTTTACTGTCCTCACTGTCAGGAAGTTCCTCCTTAGTTCGAGATTGGGAGAGGGAGAAGACGGAGGACCATCCATGTGGACAAATGTCCCTGACCTTTGACCCAAGGAGGCATTGAAGGGTCAGTCTGACATCCAGCCCTTTGGCTCAACCATTAGATAATCCGACGGCCTTGCTCTGCAAAACAGGACGCTACACAGGTAGTCCCCGACTTACGGCCACAATGGAGCCCCCAAATTTCTGCGGCCTAAGCAAGACAGTTGGTTTGAGTTTTGCCCCGTTCTACAGCCCTTTTCTCGCCGCTGCTCTTAAGTGCATCATGCAGTTGTTAAATTAGTAAGATAGTCGTTAAGTGAGTCCAGCGTTCCCCACGGACTTGGCTTGTCAGAAGGTCACAAAAGGGGAACCACATGACCCCGGGGGGGGGGCGCTGCGACCGTCATTAATACGAGTCAGTGGCCAAGAGTCTGAATTTTGATCATGTGACCCTGGGGATGCCGCAACGGTCTTCAGTCTGAAAAACGGTCGTACGCCCCATTTTTCGGTGCCGTTGTGACTTCGATGGGTCATTAAACGGACTGTTCCAAGTCGAGGACTCCCCCTGTACTAGTCACATTTATGACTGCAGCTGAGCCTAAAATTTCTGTCGCTAAGCAAGACAGTTATTAAACGAATTTTGCCCTGTTTTACAACCTTTCTTGTGACCGTCGTTAAGCAAATCGCTGCAATTTTTAAGGTTCAGTCCCGCGTGGACTTTCTGCTGGTCAGAAGGTCGCAAAAGGGGAGTCACCTGACCCCGGGGGGGGGGAACGCTGCAAACGGTCATAAATACAAGACGGTGGCCAAGCATCTGGATTTTGATCATGTGATGCTGCAACGGTTGTCTGAAAAAACAGCCCTAAGTCTCTTTTTTCAGCGCCACTGCAACTTTGAACGGACACTTAACGAACGGTTGTAAGTCGAGGACTCCCTGTACTTGGGAGCCACTTTGGAAGCCGAGGAAGAGGAGGGGAATCTTGACAAACCTGGTTAAACCTTGAGGGTTGAAGTGCTCACCTGGCAATCGCCATGCCGATGTAGTAGGAGAGAGGCATGATGGAGAGCAAGGCCAGAGTGAACTTGGTCACCGAGCCGGTGTAGTAGTTGTGTTTATCGGCGTAGCCCAAAATCAGGGTCACGATGACCAACGGGAGGAGATCTGGAGGGTCGTGGGTGAGGAAAATGCATCTGTCGTGAGGGGCATCAGGCAGAGAAGGGCCGGATGAGCTTGCAAGAGGAAGCTGAATATGTTTATGGATGTGGTTAGCTTCCTACGGGAGGTGGCTAGAAATCCATAGCTACTGACTGAATGGGGAAGTTGGAAATACATCCCAGGAGAAGAAAGAGGGGCCGTTTTGTATTGTGCGGGTCCTTGGGGTTCTCTGAGGCTGGTTGCTCTCTTGTAGAGGGAGGAGGAGGAGGAGGAGGATGACTGTGGGGTCCCTGGTGCTCTCTGAGCTTGGTGGCTTTCATGCAGATGTTTCATAACACATCTAGGTAACATCTTCACTGCTGGAAGGTTTGCAGGGAGGAGGAGGAGGAGGAGGAGGAGGAGGAGGAGGAGGAGGAGGAGGAGGAGGAGGACTGTGGGGTCCCTGGTGCTCTCTGAGCTTGGTGGCTTTCATGCAGATGTTTCATAACACATCTAGGTAACATCTTCACTGCTGGAAGGTTTGCAGGGAGGAGGAGGAGGAGGAGGAGGAGGAGGAGGATGACTGTGGGGTCCCTGGTGCTCTCTGAGCTTGGTGGCTTTCATGCAGATGTTTCATAACACATCTAGGTAACATCTTCACTGCTGGAAGGTTTGCAGGGAGGAGGAGGAGGAGGAGGAGGAGGAGGAGGAGGATTGTCGGGTCCCTGGTGCTCTGAGCTCGGTTGCTCTCTTGTAGACATTTCATAACCCACCTAGGTAACATCTTCACCTCCTCCTCCTCCTCCTCTCTGCAAACTCCACTCCCTTCTAGCACTGATGATGTTACCTAGTAGGGTCATGAAACGCCTGCAAGAAACTTACCAAGCCGAGAGAGCCGCAAGGTCCCCACAGTTCAACCCTGAGCTACAAAAATTCTCTTCTAATCGCACTTCTGTCCTGCCTGTGGGATAAGGAATCTTCCCGGGGGTTTCTATGAAGTCACCAAGAGTTGAGAACTTCTTTGAAGGACCAACATCAGGTAACCCTCCAGCGCCATTCGGGGCAAACGAAAGGAGGAAAAGAAGGGGACAAAACACGGCGAATTGGGGGAGGCTAGGCCAGTTCCTCAGATCAGGGGTCCCCAACCCCCGGTCCGTGAATCGGTACCGGTCCGCGGCACGCCAGCAACCGGTCCGCACAAACAAGCAAAGCCCCATCTGTGGGATGCAGGCAGCACACAAAACCACACCCTCTTCGGTCCGCGGAAAAACCTCTCTCCACGGAACCGGTCCCCGGTGCCCAAAAGATGGGGGATCTCTGCCTCAGATGACCTTGGTTGAGCTCCAAAGAGGTCCCAACAGCAAACATTTTGAGCATCTAGTCCTCAGGCGTCAAACCTGATTTGATGGCATCTCTTTTTAATACGACAAGAATGTCTTCTTCTGGACTTGGGTCAAAGAGAGACAAGGCTAAGGTCCTGCTCAGAAGGTCCCTCAGAGGTTGAGGCACAGAAGCTGCCCACAACTGACACCCCCCCAGGCCCCCCCAAAGGATACTGACGGCGAAGACGTTGATCCCATCCACAGCGTATTTGTAATAATACGCACAGACCGCCCGGTAACAACAAAGGACCACTTCGGCATCTAAGGGGACTTCCGTCTGGAGCAGAGAAGGAACACAAGGGAAGAATAAACCAGATTGTGCTGATTTTCGGTTCTGTGGCCAGGTAGTCCTCGATTTACGGCCGAACATTTCTGCAGCTAAGCGAGATCGTTGTTAGCAAATGAGTTTCGCCCCGTTTTATGACCTTTCTGTCCAACTGTTCTTACGTGAATCCCTGCGGTTCTTAAGTGAATAATGCGGTTGTTAAATGAATCCGGCTTCCCCATCGGCTTTGCTTGTGGGAAGGACGCAAAAGGGGATCATGGGAGATCGGGGTGCTGCAGCCGAGCGCCTGAATTTGGATCACGTGACCAGGGGGAATGCTGCAACGGTCGCTAAGTGTGAAAATAACGGTCCCAAGCCGCTTTTTGCGGCACCGTTGTGATTTCGAGCGGTCGCTAAACAGACTGTCGTAAATCGAGGGCTACCTGTCCATGGCCACCTGTAAAAACCCCAATCTCCTTCTGGCCTCCTCACCTTCCGCAGGCGATGGATATGGACACACTGGGGAGGCAGGAGTAAAATCGTGGTGACGGTTCGCAGGCTCATCTTGGCCGTGGGGATGAAGAAGACCAGAAGCCAGCAGATGAGGCAGACCAGGGCGTGGGCCAAGGCGAGGAGAGGGAAACCGGTCAGCAGCCAGAGATAGGTGCTGATGCACCTCTGGGCAGGGTGGGAAAGAGGGAGAGTTAGGGCTGAGAAGGGAGGGGGGTCCCCAGCGGGGAGAAACACACGTCTCAGGGGGAGAGGAATGTATTTTTTATGTGGATGATGATCATGATTTATCCCTGGTTGCTTGTATGCACACTGAAAGCTTCTGCACAAATTCCTTGTGTGTCCAAACACACGTGGCCAATAAAGAATATTCTATTCTATTCCATTCCATTCCATTCCATTCCATATTTTCTATTCTATTCCATTCCATATATATTCTATTCTATTCTATTCTATTCTATTCTATTCTATTCTGTTCTATTCTATTCTATTCTATTCTATTCTATTCCATATATTCCATTCCATTCCATTCCATATATTCCATTCCATATTTTCTATTCTATTCTATTCTATTCTATTCTATTCTATTCTATTCTATTCTATTCTATTCTATTCCATATATTCCATTCCATTCCATTCCATATATTCCATTCCATTTCATATTTTCTATTCTATTCTATTCTATTCTATTCTATTCTATTCTATTCTATTCTATTCTATTCTATTCTATTCTATTCTATTCTATTCTATTCTATTCTATTCTATTCTATTCTATTCTATTCTATTCCATTCCATTCCATTCCATTCCATTCCATTCCAATTATATTTCTCCATTCTATTTCTCCATTCTATTCTATTCTATTCTGTTCCATTCTATTCCATTCCATTCCTTCTGGTTCTGTTCTGTTCTGTTGTTCTGTTCTGTTCTGTTCCATTCCATTTTATTTAGTTCAAAACCATGGACGGTTTACAAAGAGGCATTATTAAGCAGTCCTTGACTTACGACTACAGTGGACCCCAAAATTTGTGTTGCTAAACAAGACCTTGTTAAGAGAGTTTTTCCCCCTTTCGTTCACCTTTCTCGTCCCTGCAGTTGTTAAAGTGAGCCACACGGTTGTTAAACGAATCTGGCTTCTCCCTTGACTTTGCTTGTCAGAAGGCCGCCAGAGGGGATCGCGTGGCCCAGCGTCTGAATTTTGATCACCTGACCCTGGGAATGCCGCAACGGTCGTGTGAGCAACCAAGTCCTAAGTCACTTTTTTCAGTGCCGTTGTAACTTCCAACGGTCACTAAACGGAGTGTTGTAAGTTGAGGACTACCTGTACATTACCCCAGGGATGTTCAAACTTGGTAAGTTTAAAACTCCAAGTGTGGCAAGTTTAAGACTTGTGGACTTCAACTCCCAGAATTCCCCAGCCAGCCATGCTGGCTGGGGAATTCTGGGAGTTGAAGTCCACAGGTCTTAAAGTGGCCCGGATTGGAGACCCCTGCGTTATACCATTATAAGCCTGAAGGGGGCAGCTTATCTCACCAATCAAGAAAGAAGCTACAGAGCTTCTTGGAATGAATATGGAACCACCACCAGCACTTCATGGAAGGTTCCAGAAAAAAAACACCTCGCTTCTTCCCTAGCTGAACGAAGACCCTTACCCAGTAGCGGCAACCACCCATCTTGCAGGAATCCTGCCGGCCGAGCAAGGGGGTGGTGTCCTTCGCCACCCTGATCTCGGCGATGACGTCGTTCTTGCTGAAGTTCATCTGGCAATCTGGACTGTAGATTTTCATCTGAAAGACAGAGAGAAGAACCAATCGGATTCCTCCCTCTAAAATTCGGGCTACCTGATCTGGAGTAAGGGGATGATCCGGTGAAGAACGTGTAGTTTTCCGGACCTCTTCCCTGTTGTCTTCAGACGTGTTTCATCCAGAACAGAAATGCAACTCGGGATAAGACTTCATTCCAGCTTTCCCAGAATTCCCCCCAGTCAGCTGAAAGGAAGTCCCAGAGGTGCTTTTTTTCAGGAGGCAACTGGACTTTCTTGTTTTACCTTCGAAGACGTTTCGCTTCTCATCCAAGAAGGTTCATCACCTCTAACTGGATGGTGGGGAATGGAAGGGTTTATACTCCTTGCAGACAGCTGGTCATTTGCATTGTTTCTGAGTGTCGTTGAGGCCACTTGGAGGTTTCTCTGTGTCCTCAAGGTCATCTACGTAGTGAAGGGGCCCAGGGCAGAAAATATCCTGTAGCCAAGGAGGCTGTTGTGATTGACTCAGCCTTCCATCCTTCCGAGGTAGGTAAAATGAGGACCCAGATTGTTGGGGGCAATTAAGCTGACTTTGTAATAATGCCGCTTGGGGTTTGTGTGAAAGCCCTAACAAGCAGGCATATACATAGAATGAAGGCTACTGCTAAGCTTGTAAGCCGCCCTGAGTCTTCGGAGAAGGGCGGGATATAAATGGAATTTAAATAAATAAATAAAATTCAGGGTCAGCCTGTGGGTTCGGCAGTTGGGTCGGACGACTCAGAGGAGGAGGGGGGTGTTGAAGAGCTTGCTGATGAGAGCCCTCCGCCAGGCCCCTCCCACTTGGTCACAACGGAGACCCAGCTGTGTGAGCCTGACAGCGTGGATGAAGATGACCCACAGCTGGCCCTGTTCAAGGACGCCCGACGCAGGAGGCAGTCAATCAGGAGTAAACAGAGGAAGGCAATGGGGCACCTCGGAAGGAGGCAGAGAGAAGCCACGCCCTGAACTGTATAAAAGGGGAATGCGTGGGAGGGCTGGTTTGCTGAAGGCAACCGCTTGAATAGTTCCTGTTTCATAGCTCCTGTTTCATGGTTGGTGTCTTGTTTTGCTCTGTTTTATGTTAATAAATTTGGCAGGCTTTATTCCAGCCTCTTGCCGTTTGTAAAGGGGTTGTCCCTGCTTTTTCTGCAGGGCTGGTAGCAGGCTGGTACAGAACAGAGGCACCATACCCATTTGCACCACTCAGGTGACCCTGAGGACACAGATAGACCTCCAAGTGGCCTCAACGACCCTCTAAAAGGATGCAAATGACCAGCTGTCTGCCAGGAGTATAAATCCTCCCGTTTCCCCACCATCCAGTCAGAGCTGAAGAAACCTCTTGGATGAGAAGTGAAATGTCTTCAAAAAAAACACAACAGCCCAAGAAAGTCTGGTTGCCTCTTGAAAAAGCATCTTTGGGATACCCATGACCTGGATGACTTGAGAATCTCCATCGACATTTATCTGAGATGAAGGTCCTACTGACTGGGGAATCCTAGGATCTCGAGAAAGCCAGCCTAGTCTAGGGTGAAGAAAGAAGCTTCAACCAACCCAGAATGCTGTGTCCTTTTGACTCGGACCTCCCACTTTCCTCCTTACCTTTTGAATGACTTTCCCAAATGGCCAGAGAAAGTATCCAGCAAGCTTCCAGCAGAGTTTTCCTAAAATCAGGAAGAGTCATTCGTAAGACCTTTCTGATGGACAATCACCTGCACACACGTGGACGCACGCGTTCTTTTGTTTCACTGTGTACTGTACTGTATATTGTTGAAATGACAATAAAGTCTACTACTACTACTACTACCACTACCTGCCCCCCACGTTCCTCCTGCCCCACGGAGACCAGATCTCCCCACCCACCCATTCTCCATCAACATCCTCACCGTATGGAGCTCCCAGCACGCTGAGGAACATCAGAAGGGAGACGGCGATGTAGAGTAGGGAGAGCCACCATCCAAAGAAGAGAAGGTAGAAGATGTTGCCACAGGTCAGCATGGAACCTGGAGAGGACACGACCACAGAGGACATGACCACAAGTCAACTCTGGAGGCCACCTATCCTTCAAGATCTCGTGCATGTCGACTTTACTCCTCATATTTGCCCCGCGCGGCTTCATAGAACCCAAGCAGTGGAAGCATCCTACTAGCGGGTGTTAAGGCCACAACCTGGAGCAAAGCAGCTTCCACCTCGTCTTCACTACAGGCAGTCCTCCACGTACGACTCCAAAGGGGGGATCAGCTTGCCTGTTGCTAAGCAAGGCGGTTGTTAAATGAGGAGCACCCACTTTTAGGACGCTTGTTTCCCGCGCTTGTTCAGGGAATCACGGGCGAGATCCCGAGTCTCCTCCTACTGTAAACACAGACCAGTTGCCTGGATTTGGACCACGGGACTCTGGGGATGCGGCAATGGTCGTAAGTGTGAGGACAGGATATGTGTCGCTTTTTTCAGGGCTGTTGCAGCCTCAAATGGCCACTAAACAAACGGTTGGAAGTCGAGTGCTGCATTTGAGGGGGAAAACAGCAGAAGAACGTGATTCCCTTCTGGGAATTCAAGAGCTTTGTTTCTCGCCTGGACTTCAACTCCCAGAATTCCCCAGCCAGTTCTGGCTGGGGAATTCTGGGAATTGAAGTCGAGAGGTCTTAAAGTGACCAAGATTGAAAAATTCTGATTTAGAGGCATCTGATTGGTTGTTAGGAGAAATACTGCATTAAGAGGAACCCTAGCTTTTCACTCAAGGCTGTTAGAGGATCTAATCCTAAAATAGGAGCAGAAGATGGCCTGAGCTTTACCTGTTGGGCTTTTGACGATAGTCAGGTCCGAGTACAGCTCTTTGACGATTTCCGAACGGTCCTCCCAGGGCCGAGCCGTGACGTGACTCTTCCATTTCTTAAAGCCAAACTGCGTGAAGAAGAAACACAGACTTGTAAATTACGACGACTTTACTAACCAATGCCCAAAGAGACTTCTGTTTATACTTTGGGTCATGCATGCTCCTCCATTTTCTTTCGCTGCTTGAGGGGGGAAAAAACAGGGGAAAAAAACCTGTTCCCCCCCCCAATTTTTCCAGTTTTTCCCCCCCCCAGGGTCTGAATTTTGATCACGTGACCAGGGGGATTTTGCAGCGGTCGTAAGTCTGAAAACTGGCCTGAAGTCCCTTTTTTTGGGTGCCGTTGTAACTTCGAACGGTCACTCAATGAAGTTGGTAAATCAAGAACTACCCATGAAAAAAAATCTTCCTTTCCCCAGGACTATTGCTAAGATGGCAACCGTGTCCCCCCTTGCCCGCTGCCACCTCCCCAGACTCTGTTCTTCCCCTATGAAGATACTCATAGTCCTCTGGGTCAATGATTGCCCCAAAGGTGTTTTTTCAAGAGGCAACTGGACTCTCTTGTTTACCTTCAAAGACGTTTCGCTTCTCATCCGAGAAGCTTCTTCAGGTTCTGACTGGATGGCGGGGAATGGGAGGATTTATACTCCTTGCAGACAGCTGGTCGTTTGCATCCTTTGAGACAGTCGTTGAGGCCACTTGGAGGTTTACCTGTGTAAGCCTGTGTCCTGGAATGGTGCAAATGGGTGTGGAGCCTTCTTGGAACTGCTGAAAGGGCTGGGACACCCATTTGCACCACTCAGGTGAGCCTGGGGACACAGACAAACTTCCAAGTGGCCTCAACGACTCTCTCAAAGAATGCAAATGACCGGCAGTCTGCAAGGAGTATAAATCCTTCCCTTCCCCACCATCCAGTCAGAGCCTAAGAAGCTTCTTTTTTTTATTGAAAAGTTTTAAAATACATTTTTAAAAACATAAACTCCCTCCCTCCCCCTCCCCCCTTTCCCACCCTTCCCCTCCCCCCCCTGACTTCCCAGAGCTGAATACAGGGTATAAACTTTGACCAACTTAAGCTAAAATATGCTTACCAACTAAAAAAAGACACTTTAGATTCTATCGCACTTTAACTCCTCTTAACATAACTAAATAACTAAATAATAATAACTAATTAATAATACATCATATAATACTAATACTTATTCATATACTAAATGAAACTTTCTAGTCCCATATTTATTCTGAATATAATCGATCCATCTTCTCCATTCCAAAATATATCTCTGTTGTGAGTGATCTTTCAAATATGCTGAAATCTTTGCCATTTCCGCCAGGTTTGAAACTTTTAAAGTCTACTACTTCTATAGTAGGCAGTTCCTCCTTCTTCCAATATTGCGCTACCAAGAGTCTTGCTGCCGTAATTAAATTTAACATCAATTTAATATCTATAACAGTACAATCTGTAATAATACCCAACAGAAATAGCTGTGGAGAAAACCTTATCTTTTTCTTAAATATCTTCTGCATATTCCACCAAATTTTAATTCAAAAAGCTTTAACTTTTTTACAAGTCCACCATATATGATAATAAGTTGCATCATCACAACCACACCTCCAACATTTAGGCTGATAATTCGGATACATACATGCTAACTTTTTTGGATCTAAATGCCATCTATAAAACATCTTGTAAAAATTCTCTCTTAAATTTTCTGCCTGTGTAAATTTCACATTTCTGACCCATATCTTTCCCCAAATATCCATCGCTATGGGCTCCTGGAAATTCTGGGCCCATTTTATCATGCAATCTTTAACAAGTTCCGTTTCTGAATCTATTTCTATCAGTGCATTATATATCCTCCTTATATGCGCTGGACTTTGATCTCTTATTTGTTTAACCAAACTTTCATCGATAGAGCCGAAGAAGCTTCTTGGACCCTGTAAAACAGAGGTGTCAAACTGCTGGCCAGCGGGCCGGTTGCATCATATGAAGGCCGCGCCTTCCCCAGCTCTGGCAAGGCCAAAAAAGTCACGGCATGTCGCGACACGTCACGTGACGTGGCCAGTCTGACACCCGTGCTCTAGAAGAATGCAAATGTCCAGCTGTCTGCAAGGAGTCTAACTCCTCCCGTTCCCCACCATCCAGTCAGAGCCGAGGAAGCTTCTGGGATGAGAAGCGAAACCTCTTCAAAGAAGAGGCACCTTTGGGCCTGCTCCTCCTGCTTCCCCAACCCAGGGAGACCTTGGCACGCTGACCTTGTAGTTGTTGGAGAGACGGTGGGCTTCCACCTCGTTCTCGGCCGTGAGGGTCATCTTCTGCAGGCACCCTTCGCACGTCTGAACTTCCTCGGAGTGATGCAGGCAGCAGCCTGGGCTGGAGACCACTAAGGAGAGAAGAGAGGGAGGCTAGAAGCCGGTGGAGACCTTGGCCCGCATTTTTGTGGCAGCTCCCCCAAATGCTGGAGTACTGCTATCAAGTCACCCCAAATTTCTTCTTTTCTCTAGACTGGCCAAACCCAAGTCCCGCAGACGTTCTTCGTATGTTTTAGTCTCCAGTCCCCTTAATCATCTCTGCTGTTCTTTTTCCAAATTCTCAGCATCTTTTTTGTGACATGGTGACCCAAACTGGCTGCAGTATTCCAGGTGTGGCCTTACTAGGGCTTTACAAAGCGTTACTAATACTTCATGTGATCTTGATTCTATGCCTCTGTTTATGCAACCCAGGATTGTGTTAGCTTTTTTTGGCTGCTGCCACACGCGGCTGGCTCACGGTCAAGTGAGCCAGCTCCCCATGGTTCCCAGGCTTGTGAGATCCAGCTCGCTCTTGTCTTGCAGCTGTTTGCTTAGTGACCGTCCGAAGTTACGACGGCACTGGAAAAAAGTTCCTTTCACACTTACGACCGTCGTGTGGTCAAAATCTGGAGGGTTGGCCACTGGCTCCTATTTTGCACTGTTTCAGGGTCCCGGGATCCCCTTTTAGCGACCTTAATGACGAGCAAAGTCAACGGGGGAAGCCAGATTTGCTTAACAACCGTGTTCCTGACTTAACCCCGGCAGCGATTCGCTTAACAACGGTGGCGAGAAAGCTCGTAAAGTGAAGCCAAACTCCCTTCGCCTCTGTCTCACTTAGCAACCCAAATTCTGGGCTGCTCTGCGGTCGTCGTCATTCAGGGTGACTTCCCTCTTCTCCTTTTATGACGCCTCCAAAGGGGGCGCCCATCGCAGCCGGGACCCCTTTACCTGGCGGGATCCGGGGGGGCAAGATCCCGTGGCTGAGCTGGTGGGACTCGGAAGGCATGTCCGCCAGGTCCCCATGGAAGTTGTTAATGGCCGCACAGTGTCGGTCGCAGAGGGAGCCTCTCCGATGAGGTTCACTCCGGTGCTCCAGTTCTCTGGGGAAGTCTGAAAAGCAAGAGGGAGGGGCCGTCAGTCCCCAAAGGGGGGGGTCAATGACTCGGTCAGGGTCCCCACAATATCTGCCTGCAAGTGAAGAGAGCAGCAGCAGCAGCAGCACCAAGCTCCAGAATTTCACACAGTCCTGCGATGTAGACAATATGGCTCCTGTGTTCTTGCTAGCCTTCATTCCTTCTCCCAACCCCTTTCCTCCTCCTCCTCCTCCTCCTCCTCCTCCTCCTCCTCTTCCACTCAACAAACCCCCTTCCCATCCAGCATTGATAATATTACCTAGATAGGTCATGAAACGTCTGCAAGAAAAGCACCAAGCTCAGAGAGCACCAAGGACCCCCACTGCTCTTCTCTTTTTCCTTCTCCTCCTCCTTCCTTCCTCTCCTTCCTTCCTTCCTTCCTTCCTTCCTTCCTTCCTTCCTTCCTTCTTACCTTCTCTTTCTTCTACTCCTCTACTCCACAAACCCCGCTCTCTTCCAACACTGATGACGTTGCCTAGTTGGGTCATGAAATGTCTGCAGGAAAACCACCAAGCTGAGAGATCACCAAGGGTCCTGCAGTCTTCTTCTTCTTCCTCTTCCTCTTCCTCCTCCTCCTCTCAAATCCCCTAACCCTTCTAGCACTGATGACGTTCCCTAGTTGGGCAGCCCTTTGTCTGAAATGGGAGAGGGTTTCCTCCCTGAGCGGCGGGTTGGACTAGATGACCTCCACGGTCCCTTCCAACACTTGTCATTCTAAGTATGAATCACCAGGAATAAACAGCCTCAAGATGGGTCCGCCAAGAACGTCCTCCTGAAGGGCCAGGTTGAAGATGGATCATCTTGGTCAGAAAAATCTACCAATGGTTCACGAGGGGTGGACCATAACTGGTCAGCCCTTCAACCATCCGTTCCTTCTTACAAACCACAAAGGGGCCGATGGACTTTGTTAGACGAAGAGCACGGTGAGGTTTGTGTTAAAAGAGTTACGGTTCTAGATCAGAGTTTCCCAACCTTGGCCCCATGACGATGGGAGGACTTCAGTTCCCAGAATCCCCGTCACCCCTGCAGATTCTGGGAGTTGACATCCACCCACCTTCCAAATAGCCAAGGTTGGGAAACTCTGACCTAGATGAATGGAGTCTTTTCAAGGAAGGGCACCCAAGTCTTCCTCAGCCAGACCATAAGACCCCGTATGGGAGGTCACAATCCAGGAAAATAACACAAGCAAAGCCATCATATGACGCCGAGGAGAATGCACACGGCTTCTCTGAGGCTCATGTGATGCACACCGAGGTAAATCAATTGCTCCACAGCAGCTCCTCCAAATAGTTGTGGACAAATGGGCGTCCTTTCAGCAATTTCACAAAGGCTCTCCACGTCCGTTTGCACCACTTGGGTCAACCTCCAAGTGGCCTCCACGACCCTCTCAAAGAAGGCAAATGAGCAGCTTTCTGCAAGGAGTATAAATCC
This sequence comes from Vipera berus, assembly GCF_964194415.1. NCBI lineage: Eukaryota > Metazoa > Chordata > Lepidosauria > Squamata > Viperidae > Vipera > Vipera berus. The sequence goes on along the minus strand of NC_138208.1, from coordinate 90,057,806 downwards.
TCCCCTTTTCCCCCACCCTTCAGGCAGAGCCGAGGAAGCTGCTTGGAGGAGAAGCGAAAGGTCTTCAAAGGAGGTGACAGCAGGGACATGATAGCAATCTTCCAGCATTTGAGGGGTTGCCACAAAGAAGAGGGGGGGCGGTGTCAAACTTATTTCCCAAAGCGCCCGAAGGGAGGACAAGAAGCAACGGATGGAAACTAATCAAGGGGAGAAGCAACCTGGAATTAAGGAGAAACTTCCAGACAGTCAGAACAATTAATCAGTTGTGAATGCTCCAACACTGGAGTTTTTTTTTAAGAAGAAACCAGACAGCCATTTCTCTGAAATGGTATAGGGTTTCCTGCCTGAGCAGGGGGTTGGACTAGATGACCTCCAGGGTCCCTTCTGGCTCTCTTCTATTCTAATTATTTATAATACAAGAAGATAAAAGGTAAAGGCAAAGGTTCCCCCACACACGCGTGCTAGTCGTTTCCGACTCTAGGGGCCGGTGCTCATCTCCGTTTCAAAGCCGAAGAGCCAGCGCTTGTCCGAGGTCGTCTCCGTGGTCATGTGGCCGGCATGACTAGACGCCAAAGGCACACGGAACGCTGTTCCCTTCCCACCGGAGTGGTCCCTATTTTTCTACTTGCATTTTGACGTGCTTCCAAACTGCTAGGTTGGCAGAAGCTGGGACGAGTAACAGGCGCTCACTCTGTTACGCGGCACTCGGGATTCGACCCGCCAAACTGCCGACCTTCTGATCGACAAGCTCAGCGTCCCAACCCACTGAGCCACCGCGTCCCATTCTAATTATTTATAATACAAGAAGATAGCTTTGTCTTTTAAAAACAACAACAACAGGAGATGGAAGGTTTCCTGCCTGAGCAGGGGGTTGGACTAGATGACCTCCAGGGTCCCTTCTGACTCTGTTATTGTTATTTCTAGAACAAGAAAAGCCCAGTTAGTCGACCTCCTGGGAAAAAAAAAAGCTTCCTTTGGGACAACCGTCAGCCGGAGGCTGGAGAATCTCCATCGACACGGGCATCCGATGCTCTTTCTTAAAATGTGAGAGAAACGAACCAGAAGCCGGCAAGTTTGCAAAGACAGACTCGCGTTCACCCACCCGGCACCCTTCAAAATTAAAAACCACAGGAAATCCAGAATTAGCTTTCAAAGTCTGTCCACCTGCCGAGACAGAGAGAGAGGTGGGGGGAAACACAGAAGTTGGACCGAGAGCAGAAGTAAGGATGGAAAAAAAATGGGTCTTTCCCAATGAGCCCTACGCCCAGGCACCTGGTTTGGAACAGTACGGGTGATCCTCAACATACAGCGGTTCGTTTAGTAACCGTTCAAAGTTAGAAGGGCCCTGAAAAAAAAAACACCTGACTTGTGATCGCCTTTTTCACGCTCACACCCGTTTCGGCATCCCCAACAGAAACCCCCCCCCAATCAAAATTCGGACGCTTGGCAGCTGACTCCTACTTATGACGGTCGCAGGGTGCCCTTTTGCGACCTCCTGACCAAGAAAATCAACGGGGGAAGCCAGATTCGCTGAACGGCCACACGATTCACTTAACAACCGCAGCAGTTCGCTTAACAACTTGCAAGGAAGGTCGTAACATGGGGCAAAAGGCAGTAAGCCACCGTCTCGCTTTAGCAAAAGAAATGTTTGGGGCTCCAGGACTGCCCGCGAACACATAAATAAATCAATATTCTATATCCCATTCCGTTTTGAGAAGCAGCCTAGAACTAAGGAGAAATTTCCTGGCAGCGAGAACAATGAACCGGTGGAACAACTTGCCACCAGAAGTGGTGGATGTGCCAACGCTGGAGGTTTTTCAGAAGAGACCGGACAGCCATTTGTCTGAAATGGTATGGGGTTCCCTGCCTAAGCGGGGGGTTGGACTAGATGACCTCCAAGGTCCCTTCCAACTCTGTTATTATGAGATATATTCTACATCAGGGATCTTCAAACTTGGCTCTTTTATGACTTGTGGACTTCAACTCCCAGAATTCCTCAGCCAGGCACGCGTGCCTGGCTGAGGAATTCTGGGAGTTGAAGTCCACAAGTCATAAAAGAGCCAAGTTTGAAAACCCCCGTTCTATATCTTATATTTCATCTATTTATGTCCTGTTAGTGAAGCATCTGGGTGAGAATTGCTGGAATTCGATTGCACGACCAAACCTCTTTTTTTTTGTTCTTTTTCCAGCAAAAAAATATATCATCTTTTGCCGTTTGCAAGGAGGGAACTGAACACGGGCTGCAAACCGGTTTGGAAAAACTAAAACCCAGACAAACCCCAAACGAATTCAGTCACATGTTGTTATCAGCATAAATGTTTACCTAAGAGATAAGCCACGGGTGCGGCTCTTCAAAATACAGGCAATCCTCAACTTATGACGAAAATACAGCTCAGAATTACGGCCGTAAACCATGGGGTTTTTTTTGTCAAAGTGGCTCAACCACGCGACCACGCCCAATTTTTTTTTAACGACATTTATTGCGGTGGTGGGTAACAAAGAGGGTGGCTGTTAAGCGAAGGTGGTCATCATTAAGCAAAAAGGGCAGTCGTTAACTGAAACCATTCTCCTTAATGGGTGGGGTATTTTTTGCCAAAAACAGGGTTTCCGGCAAAAAAAAAAATCGCAGTCACGTGACTGCGTGATGTTGCAAACAGAGGCAGCTGTCAGAAGCTCAAAATCTGGCTGGAAGTAGCTGGGCAAAGGTCGCAAGTGCGAGGAATGATCACAAAAGGACTTTTTTTTTCACTGTCATAACTTCAAATGCTACTAAATGGCTGGTTGTTAGTCAAGGACCCATTTGGATTTGATCTTATAATTTTATTTCTCTATATGGGATAATGTCCGTATATACCAAGGGTGTTCAAACTTGGCCCTTTTATGACTGGTGGACTTCAACTCCCAGAATTCCTCAGCCAGCCTCCATTTTGTTTGTTAGATATAAGACAGGGGTCTTCAAACTTGGCCCTTTTATGACCTTGCCTGGCTGAGGAATTCTGGGAGTTGAAGTCCACAAGTCATAAAAGGGCCATGTTTAAACCCCTGGTATATACAGATGACTCGTTTAGCGACCGCCTTGTTTAGCGACCGTCGGCAATTACAACAGTGGTGGAAAAGTCTCCCTTTGTGACCATTCCTCGCATTTGCGAGCTTTGTGGGTCTGTACAGGTTAGTCCTCAATGTAGAACACTTTATTTAATGTCCAAAGTTACAATAGCACTGAAAGAAGGAACTTATGACCATTTTTCAGAGTTACGGCCGTTGCAGCCGCCCCGTGGTCATGTGGTCAAAATTTGGGCTTGGCAACTGACTCATATTTATGACGGTTGCCGTATCCCAGGGTCATGGGGTCAAAATTGAGACGCTTGGCAACTGACTCACATTTATGACGGTCCCGGGATCACGTGGTCCCCTTTTTGCGACCTTCTGACAACCAAAGTCAAGGGGGAAGCCAGATTCACTTAAAGACCGGGTTATCAGCTTATCAACTGCAGTGATTCACTTAACAACAAAGGCAAGACAAAGCTCACTTAACAAATGTCTCAGTTAACAAAAATTTGTGGCTCTATATTGTGGCCGTAAGTCAAGGACTGCCTGTGAAGCAAAGAGAAACTGAAGTCAGATCCTAAGCGCAAACATGGTTTCATTTAGTGACCACTTCACTTAGTGACCAAGGGAACCAGCTCCAATTGTGGTCGCTAAACAAGGACTACCCTGACAACATTTAAGTCTTGATAAAATCTTGATTAGGCCTCATGCTACTTTTGTTTTGAGCAGCATTTTTTTCCTTCTTGCAAAAATACTATTCAAATGGTAGAGGACACGCTGAGTAGCCGCTGATTTCTGAGGTGTGTCTTTGCGCCCCCGTTGCGTTTCCTGCCACAACTAAGTGCCAAATAGCTACATCTTCTTGCACGGGAGGTGAGAGGTATGAAGCCTGCCAGCCGAGTGATTGATGGTCCCAAGATCCCGAACAAAATAAAATGTTTCCTCAAATATATATTTTCAGGAAACCTGGGGAATAAAGAAGAAGAGAAATGGGCAGGAAAAATATAATTTACTACGGCACTGCGGGAAAGAAAAAAGAGCTACTGAAAACAGTGAGGACTAGTCACTGCCACGATTCAGGCTTACAGCTTAGAAAAACTTCAGGTTAATGCTTAATGTTAAGTGCATTAAGCTACTTTTACACAGGCTGCTAATAAGAGTGATTGCATGGTCCTTGCTGCTCTCTGAGCTGGGTGGTTTCCTTGCAGACGTTTCATGACCCAACTAGGTGACATCATCAGTGCTAGGAGGGAAGGAAGGAAGGAAGGAAGGAAGGAAGGAAGGGACTGTGGGGTCCTTGGTGCTCTCTGAGCTGGGTGGTTTCCTTGCAGACGTTTCATGACCCAACTAGGGAACATCATCCGTGCTAAAAGGGAAATGTCTAGCATGGATAATGGTAGCCAGTTGGGTCATGGAAACGTCTGCAAGAAAAGAACCAAGCTCAGAGAGCACCAAGGACCTCACTGCTCTTCTCTTTTTCCTTCTCCTCCTCCTTCCTTCCTTCCTTCCTTCCTTCCTTCCTTCCTTCCTTCCTTCCTTCCTTCCTTCCTTCCTACCTTCCTACCTTCTTACCTTCTCTTCCTTCTACTCCTCTACTCCACAAACCCCGCTCTCTTCCAACAATGATGATGTCACCCAGTTGGGTCATGAAACGTCTGCAGGAAAACCACCCAGTTCAGAGAGCACCAAGTACCCCACAGTCCTCCTCCTCCTCCTCCTCTTCCTCCACTCCACAAACACCATTCCCAAGGACCCCACAGTTCAACCTCGTGCCACAAATATTCTGTTTTATTGGGAGTGGCTTTCCCTGTATACTTGTAGGTAAACAGAAAGTAAACCCCACTCCCTTCTAACACTGATGATGTTACCTAGTTGGGTCAGGAAACGTCTGTAAGAAAACCACCAAGCTAAGAGATCACCAAGGACCCCACAGTCTTCCTCCTCCTCCTCCTCCTCCTTAGTTCTCTTTCTCCTCCTCTCCACAAACCCCCACTCCCTTCCAACACTGATGATGTTACCTAGTTGGGTTATGAAACGTCTGCAAGAAAACAGCCAAGCTCAGAGACCACCAAGGACCCCACAGTCCCTCCCTCCCTCCCTCCCTCCCTCCCTCCCTCCCTCCCTCCCTCCCTTCCTTCCTTCCTTCCTTCCTTCCTTCCTTCCTTCCTTCCTTCCTTCCTTCCTTCCTTCCTTCCTTCCTTCCTTCCTTCCTTCCTTCCTTCTCCTTTCTAGCATGGATGATGTTTCCTAGTTGGGTCATGAAACGTCTGCAAGAAAACCACCAAGCTAAGAGAGCACCAAGGACCCCACAGTCTTCCTCCTCCTCCTCCTCCTCCTCCTCCGTTCTCTTTCTCCTCCTCTCCACAAACCCCCACTCCCTTCCAACACTGATGATGTTACCTAGTTGGGTCATGAAACGTCTGCAAGAAAACAGCCAAGCTCAAAGACCACCAAGGACCCCTCAGTTCAACCCTGAGCTACCAATATTCTGCTGTTACTCCCTTCCTCCTCCTGTGGGCACCACAACAGCAATAATTCTGATGATTAAGGGGACATCGGTGTGACACAGCCCAAAACAATACCGAAGCTTGCACGCAGGAGCCACCACAGCCCACTGGAGCTTGCAAATGTCCAGCTTTGGCCATATCCCCAGCCGCCACTGATGTGGCTGTAGAAAGACGGCCAGCCATTTCATCTTAAGAGGCGAGACTTGTTTTGCAGGCAAGGTGCGCAAGCAAGAAAAACGCGCACGGGATCTGATGCAGCAGGGCCCACACAAATGTGATCTCACTTGTAGACGCCTAGAACGTGTGATGGTCCTTTGGGGGCTTGGTCACCTTGAGGGAGGGGGAAGGGATCCGTGGGGGGCTTAGGCTGGGTTGCTGGAGGAGGAACGTTATCGAGATTAAGGTCACCTTATCTGGAAAGGTCCCAAGCTGCACGTCTGGGTGGAAAAATCCAAAGCCCGTCCTCTCCTGCGGTGAGGTCACTCGCAGCTCGGAGTAAGGACCAGGTAAGAACATTCGTCCAGGTTACACAGCCGAACTGTGGCAAAACACATCTATGTACCAGTAAAAGGAGAATCTTTGTAGCTCAGGGTTGGAATGAAGGGTCCCTGGTGCTCTCTGAGCTGGGTGGTTTTCTTGCAGACATTTCATGACCCAACTAGGGAACATCATCAGTGCTGGAAGGGAGTGGGGTTTGTGGAGTAGATGAGAAAGAGAAGGAGGAAGGGAAGGGAAGGGAGGAGAGGAAGAGTAGCGTAGAGTAGAGTAGAGTAGAGTAGAGTAGAGTAGAGTAGAACAGAACAGAACAGAACAGAATAGAAAATATGGAATAATAGAATAGAAATGAAATGAAATGAAATGAAATGAAATGAAATGAAATGAAATGAAATGAGAATAGAATAGAATAGAATAGAATAGAATAGAATAGAATAGAATAGAATAGAATAGAATAGAATAGAATAGAATAGAATAGAATAGAATAGAATAGAAAATATGGAATGAATAGAATGGAATAGAATAGAAATGAGTAGAGTAGAATAAGAATAAGAATAAGAATAAGAGTAGAGTAGAATAAGAATAAGAGTAGAGTAGAGTAGAGTAGAGCAGAGTAGAATAAGAATAAGAATAAGAGTAGAGTAGAATAAGAATAAGAGTAGAGTAGAGTAGAGCAGAGTAGAATAAGAATAAGAATAAGAGTAGAGTAGAGTAGAGTAGAGTAGAGCAGAGAAGAATAAGAGTAAGAGTAAGAGTAAGAATAAGAGTAAGAGTAAGAGTATGAGTAGAGTAGACAAGACTGTGAACCGCCCTGAGTCCTCAGGGAGAAGGGCGGTATATAAATGTTATTAAATTAAAATTAAAATTAAATTAAAGACATCTGGAAGGAACCTTGGTGGTCTTCTAGTCCAGCAGGAGAATCAAACCATTTCAGAGATGGGAGGAGGAGGAGGATTGTGGGATCTTTGTTGCTCTCTGAGCTTGGTTGTTTTCTCGAAGACATTTCATTACCCAACTACATAATGCCATCAGGGCTAGAAGGGAGTGGGGTTTGAAGAGAGGAGGAGGAGGAGGAGGAAGAGAAGGAGAACTGTGAGATGGTAAGGTCTCC